>NC_080698.1:7500-322725 GCF_030445035.2 Dasypus novemcinctus | reverse complement strand
TTTAAAAATATATAGTGGGTTGAAGGCATCTCTTGAAACTTCACTAAAATGACAGTAAAATGCTTTTTAAAAAGCATAAACCTTTTCAGGACAAAGAGAATGAAAGAGGAGCCACCAGCAGATGTGTCAACTTTTTGGAAGTCTGAGTGGTAACTGGCTTAGCAGAAAGGGGAAGGCTGAATTCCAAGGCTGCAGAGGGAGGGGTGCGAAAAGAAAGCAAGGGACCCCTCTTCAAAATCCTGGAAAGCTTCCAGGACTGGAGGCACTGAGTGCCTTGGAAAGTGGGGTGGCATGGTGAGGCTAAAAACATGAGGACTGGTAAAAAGTTTGGATTAGGAACAAGTGGGCTTCCAGTTTCCCACTCCCCAATGCAATCTGGCTGCAAATAACAAGACTCCAGTCTCAATGGTTTCAACAAAGAGCAGAAGTATGAAGGTATTGGTTCTGTGGTTCACTGTCATCAGACCAATGTCCCTGCAAATCTCCTGGTCTCACAATCATGGATGTGAGATGGTTTCCTCAGCTCCAAGCATCATGTCCTCATTCAAGGCAGGAAGAGGGGGAAGGGCGGAGGAGAGGAGATCCAGCTGCTCCTGTCTTCTCGTATCACAAAAGCAAATGCTTTCCCGAAAAACATCTCTTTCCGACTCTTTGGCCATCACCAAATCACATGGCGACCACTGGATACAGGAAATCTGGAGAGACAAGCATTTAGCTTAAACAGCCTTTGTAGGAGAAGCAGGAAGGAAAAGAGGGCTGAAGATGAATGCAGAGGAAGCAGAGCTTCTGGACAGGTGGGCTTTACAGAGTGGGTTGCTAGGTGGGTGCCTGGCCCCAGAGGTCTTTCTTCTTGGGCTGGTCAATTTCCCAACCTGGAATCCCCCAGTCCTCTACCTGGTGGCAATATGTACAGACTTCTGTCACCTAGCAGAGGTGGGGAACCAGAGTCTCCTTAGAGCCCCTTACTTTCAGCAAGGCTCCTTGCTCCTGCTGCCACTCTGCTACATGTCCCCTGCCCAGAGCCCAGGGATAACCCACAAATGGGGCCCACCAGAGGGAGCCCACCTCCGGGACTACTGATCTTTGGGTGGGCTTTGCACAGGCCTCCAGTTTTCAAGCCCATCCTGCGCCAGCACCTTCTCAGATGCCTCCTAGTCCTGAGAATTGAGTCAGCTTGTTCCTGCTCCTGCTCCCACATCAGGCATTAGCAGAGTGAAGAAGGCACAAGCACGAGTCAATTACGACGCTTCCGTCCACTTACCTTCCTCTTCTCATCTTCCATCCATCTCTAGGTAAGTGGATACGTAAAGTGTGTTTCCAGCATCACACAGAACACTCTGCAGCTATCAAGAGCAAAGAACCAGCTGCCTACACCACAACATAGATAGAGCTCAAAAGCAGGTGTTGAAGGAGAAACATAAGAAAAAGAACAGAATTTCAAACAATATCCACTTATATAAATGAAAAGAACACACACAAATGGCCAATAAGCCATGAAAAAGTGCTCATTGTCACTAGTCATCAGGGAAATGCCAACTAAAACAACAATGTGAAATGAAGCCTCTGCAACCCACTCAAGTGGTAAAAATGAAAATGCCAAAATTTCAAGTGTTGGAAGATGCAGACAAACCAGGATTCTCACACATTCATTGCTGATAGAGGGTAAGTTGGTAGAACCACTTCGGAAAACTGTTTGGCAGTATCTACTAAAGGTGAACGTAATCCTATGACCCAAAGAGATTGCTAGCAGAAATGTATACACACAGTCAGCAACATTGCTACATAGACTGTTCATAGCTGTGGATTTGTAGTGACCCCAGACTAGAAGCTACCCCAATGCCCATCAGCAGCAGAAGAGAAGTGGCAGTGGTGTTTTCACACAGCGGAATTCCACGTGGCAGTGAGAATGAATGAACCACAGCTGCAGAGAGCAACATGGATGAATCTCAGAAGCACAGTGGTGAGCAAAAGAAGCCACAATATGGAGTTGTACCTTCATGATCTGTGTGCTGGTTACATAGATGTGCTTAACTAGTGAAAAAACCCTGGGCTAAACGATTATGATTTGTGCACTTGTCTATATGTAGGCTACAGTTTAACAGAAGCAGAAAAAAATAAAAGAGTAGGCTGGGGCAGTAAAAAGAGAAATTGCATAAGTACAAACAACACTGCTCCGTACCTACAAGGATGTGTGGACTGTCAAAGACCTGCATAGCGGAATGGCTGTGGGGATGGTAGTAAGAGGGAAAGAAATAAGGCAAATAAGTCAAAAGAAGAGTCTGCCATGGCTCCACCACAACAATGTGCTGTGAACATCGTTCACGATGTGAATGAGCTAAACTTTGAACCAGGGTAGGGCGTGGGAAAAAGGAGGCCCTGGTTTTTAAGAAAACTTTTGATTGTTTTCTGGAAGCTGAATGCATGGTGCTCTTGCGACTGGGTGAATTACCAGTATATTTAATGGGGTCTGGCGAAGGGGAGGGGGTCCTCATAGTGAGGTGCCGAGCCGACACCGTGGCCTTTCGTCACGCTGCTCGGCCTGCCCTCACCACAGCCCGTGTGACTGTGGCTGGACCTCCCAGGCTCTGAGCTCTTGCTGTCCCTTCGCATGGGCTCCCTGCCCCTCAGGCACATGCAGATTTGTGCGGCTGAGCCCACCTCTCCGCTGGAGCATCCAAGCACCCATCGCTAAGGAGGGACATGAAAACCCACCTCTGCCTGGCGCAGGTGAAGCAGAGGGGTCAGCAATGCCACCCCCGTGGTCTTCGTCCCAGCCCTGTCTCCTGAGGGGCCCCGTGTCCATTTGAAGTTTAAACTCTTCATTCTGGGGTCTGGAAGCTGGTCACACTACCACCCGTCCTCCCACTGGCAGGTACAGGCTCCCAGGTGGAGTCATCACCAAAAGGCAAGGGAGAGAGGGGTCCTGGGGGCTCTAGGCCCGACCTGCCACCTTGCAGAGAAGGCTACACCTCTCCTTTGCCCTCGCGGTCCTCCACTTCCAACCATGCCCCAGACAGCAGTGTCCACGGCCCGGACTGAAGGATGGCACTGCCCACTCAGGCCGCTAGTGGGTGCTGTTGGCCAACCTGAGGCCCGCCAGGGGGCTGGAGGCCAGCGGCCAGCGGTTGACTGGCCCATCTGTCTCTGGCCCCGGCCACTGCTCTCCACTCAGGGCTCGAAGGCCCTGTGTCCTGAGCCTGCCCCTAGACCATTTTTCAAACGGATCCCGCCCCCAACAGGCCGTCTGTCCAGACCCGACTGGCCAACACCCCTTGGCCTGGGCCCTGCACGGCCCCTGACAGAGTACCTGGGGCCCGGGACCCCACACCCAGGTCCTAAAGAGACTACTCCGAGATCCCAGTAAGGGAAAAGCAGGTCACAGTCCCTGCACCCCCCCACCCAGCACCTCCGCACCCTAAGAGAAGAGACCTGGAATGCTTCTGCCCTCCAGAGGCCTTGAAAACCGGCAGAAGAGAAAGGAAAGTTCTGCCGCAGAAGGAGACACGAGCTGTGTGCACACGTGCGTGCCCTGCGGCAGCCGTGGGCAGCGGCCCCTCCCCTCCCTGCCACCGTTGCCCCTGGCCTGGGGTCGCTCCTGGGGGCGCTGGGCGTGTGGCCAGCCCTGCTCAGCGTCAGGCTCGTGGTCCCCGGGACGTGTGCAAGCGCGTGGCAGTGTCTGAGACAGCACGTGCGCCCTGCGGGGCAGGCGATGGCTGAGCGCACCTGCCCGCCGTCTACAACCGGGGGTGTGTGTCAGGGCGTCTACCGCTGTCTGCGTGGGTCTCCCGCAGAGTGTGGTGGTGCATGTCTGAGTCACGGGGTGTCCCTGAGCTTGTCTGTCTGTGTCAGTGTGTCAGTGTCGTGTCTGTCTGTCCACGGGGGTGTCTGTCTCAGTGTCAATGTGTCAATGTCGTGTCTGTCTGTCCATGGGGTGTCTGTCTGTCTCGGTGTCCGTGGGCGCACATTTCCGTGTCCGTGCAGCTGTGTGTCGTGACAGCGCGGATGGGCGTCTGGTGTAGGCTCCCCAGTCATGGGTTTGCGTGGGCAGCTGTCGTGTCCCGGCGTGCGAGCCCACGCTTGTCGGGGTGTGCGTGCGTCCGCGTGGGTGGCTCTCGGAGGCAAAGCGGCCCGGTCGGCGTTGGGGTGGGGGCGCCCCGGGCGAGCGTGGGGCGTGCGCCCCGGCGGGCGCCGCCGTGCACCCTCCGGGCGGGCGCAGCGCCACGTGGGGAACCGCGGGCGCGCGGCCCTGGGGCGGAGCCAGCCCGGGGCCCCGAGCCCCAGGCCGAGCCCAGGCGGGGCCCGCCCCCGACCCCGCCCCCAGCCCGCGCCCGCGCCGCCGGCAGAGCCCCGGAGCCCGCACCGAGCCCGGAGCCGAGACGGCGGCGGCGCCCGTGGGATGCGGGAATCGCGCCCCCGGGGCCGCTGAGCCCGCGCCCAGTGCCCCGAACCCCGAGCCGAGTCCGCACGCGCCGCAGCCGCCCACCCGGGGCCGGGCGGCGGGAACCGGCAGGTAGGCAAGCGCCCCCGCGCCGGGCAGCCCCGGCCGGGCGGGAGCCCCTCCGACTGTAGCCACCAACTTTCCGCCCCGAGCCGGAGCGTGCAGCCCCTGCGCGCCCCCTCCCCTGTCCCGGGTCAGCCTGGCCGCGCTCTCCCCCATCACTGCCCCCGAGGGTGGGAGGGAAGGAAAAGGGGGCGCAGATCGGCCCGACTGGAAGGGATCCCGCTGTGGGGGCGGGGGGGGCGTCTGAATCGCCGCGCGCCCCCCTTCCCTTCCCTTTCCTTCCGGGTTTCCCAGAGCGCTTTCGAGGGCCGGGGGAGGGGGAGCTGCGGCCCGGGCTTCCCCGCGGACCCTGGCGCAGGCTCCGGGAGGGTCTGGGTTTGGGACCCGGATTCCCGGGCCGGAGACCCCAAGGTCAGCGCGGAGGCTGGACGCGCAGTGAGTGTGGCTCCGGAGAGCCGGGGGGCCGGGCAGGGCGTGGGGGGAGGGGCCGAGCACCCCTGTTCTCAGGGCCTCGGGGAGCCGTCCGTTGGCGGTGTCCTCTCTGAGGAGCAAGACCCGGGAGAGCGCTCCTTGCCACCCGGAGCGGGGGGGCGGTGTCTACGTGTGCGCCCTATCTGCGCTGACCGTGGGGAGAGCTCGGGGTCCTCTGGCGCCCGAGCGGGGCCGCATCTCTGCTCGCTGGTCTCTGCGCCCTCAAGGCGCGGACACCTCCGCGCGCTGGGCTCGGGCAGCTCCGCCCGGCTCCTGGCGCCGACCCGAGGCCGGGCGGCTCTTGTCGGCTGTTATTCGATCGTTTTGGCGGCCCCTGGGAGGAAGTGGAGGTGCTTAGCCTTGTCCGAGGGGTGAGGGCCGGTGGGGGCCGGGGGAGTGGAGGGAAGGGGCTGTCATACTGGAAACAAGACCCCGCTCGAGCCGCCTGGCGAGCACCTGTTGGAGGCCGGCGCAGCGAATCCGAGGCGGCTGAGGCTGGCCCTGCGTTCGTCCCTTGGTTCCTTCCCCGCGGGGCGGTGAGGTCGGGCTGGTGCTGATCCCCCAGCTGCCCCCTCTCCTCCAGCCAGGCCCTGCGCAGCCCCTCGGGAGCCAGAGGCAGACGTCCGGGACTGGCTCTCCCTGGTGTGCAGGGCCCGGCAGAGGCTGGGGTGCCGGTGGGCCCCGAGCAGGTGGGATGGGGCAGGCTGCGCGCTCCAGCCCCACGAGCGCGGCCAGAGGGCGGCCCGGGTGTAGACCCTGCTGGAGTGCTCAGCCTCTGCTGAAGGGGCCTCCTGGAAGGGGGAAACCAGGGCCTAGAGGGGTCAAAGACTATCCAAGGTCACCCGGAGAGTCGCTCGTTTGGGGCTTCCCTCGCAGTGAACTCCCTCGAGCTGCTTCCCAAGGGCCCAGCTGGCCCAGGGCTGACCGGAGAGGAGCTGAGCAGCAGCCTGGCCCTGGGTGCCCGGAGCCAGCGCCCAGCTGGGGGGGGCACGGGTGGCCGCACTGCCTTGGGTGCCAGGCCCTCTGTGTGGCACTCAGTCCAGCAGTGATTCCCTCAGCGTGGAGCTCGAGCGGGGTGGGAGCACTGGACACGGCTGGGGAGAAGGCAGGGCACCCGAGGAGGAGGGACTCTGGCGGCCTGGGCAGCGGTAGATGCCGGACTGTGTTCCCTTCACAGAAGGCAGGTTCCTGCTGCCTCAGGACTGTCAGGGCTTTCCAGAGCCCACTCAGAGAAGAGGTGGGGACCTCCGGTCAGGAAGGGCAAGGTCTCTCACTAACACACGAAACCTTCCGCCTGGGTTTCGAAGGATGAATAGGAGTTTTCCGAGGTGAGGGCTGGGAGACATGGTCGGGCATTCCCACCACGAGCACCAGCCTGTGCCAAAGCACAGAGGACTCAGGCCGCCCACCTGTTGGTCCAGCAGGACCTGCTGGGCCCCCCGGTGTGAGTCACAGCCACCGCCCCAGTCACGGGGGCCCTGTGAGCTCTGCTAAGGAGTCGGGAGCTTATCCTCAGAAGGGTACTGAAGATAGCGAGCGTTCGTTGAGCGCCCTCTGTGTGCCGGGCATCACACGAAGTGTTCAAGGGGGGTGGCGAATCCGCGCCACCCTGCGACAGACCACGCCGACGGCCATTTCACAGACGGCGAGACACGGCGTCTGGGTGAAGGCGCTTGCATGTCTGCTAACTTGGGAGCAGAGCTTGGTCTGGTCCCAGTGGCCGCCGCTGTGCTGCCCACCTCCCAGGGCAGACCCTGCCACAGGATGACGAAGACAGGCCTGTCTTCTTTCTCTGGAGGGACCCGCCCCCTCCCCACCCCTGACAGCTCCCTACGCGCAGCACGCTGAGGGGGAAGGCAGGTCGGAAGAACGGAGAAGTGACAGATGTCTCAGGGACTCAAGCCGGCCCTGCTGTGCGTCCAGAGATGCTGGCGTCCAGCAGAGAGAAGGGTCTGCTGTTCCAGGAAGGAGGCCGGGCCGGAGTGGACACTCGTAGGGCACGCAGGGGCTGGTAACGTGAGCCGCTGTGGAGAATTAGATTGCCCTGGGGGGGAGGGCAGGCTGGGGCTCTCAACCCTGGCCACATCAGCATCACTGGGAGAGACGCTTCTTAAAAATGACCCGTGCCCAGTCCCTACCCCGAGTCTGAGCCGCCCGGGGAAGTCTAACGTGCACCAGAGTGGAGGGCAAAAGGGAAGGCGCTGAGCCCCCGGCGGTCCACGGAGAAGTCTTCAAAGCGCCTGGGAAGGAGCAGCCGGAGGGCGGGAGGAAACCGAGTGGGAGGCTCGCAGAAGCACTTGTTCCAGGAAGGGGGGAGAGGTCACCTGTTTCTTTCTGATGAGAGTTAAGAAGATAAGTTCTGAGAAGTGTTCATGGGTAGGTTAAAAAAAAAGAATGAATAATTTATAAAGCAGTTAGATTAGCAGTGAGGGCGCTGATGACCTTGGCGTGAGATATTTCCCTCTCTGCACCCACAAATGTGCCCGGCATAGACGAATCGTCACCGAGCGAACGAATGAATTAATTAATGAATGAACAAACGATTGGGTGAGAATGACAGCTGGGTGGAAGGAGAATGGAGTGGTTGAGGCATGAGCAGAGGTGAGCAAGTGTAGACAGCCCTTCCAAAGAGTGTGATGGTCGAAGAGGCAGGAGGGGGTGGCTGAACCCGTCCAGGGGCAGAGCCGGGAGGAGGCAGAGCCAGCGGGCAGCTGTGGGCAGGGACAGACGCCGCAGCGAGCAGGGCAGCCCCCGCTGGCGGGCTGCAGGATGAGCCTGGACTTCCTCCAGCCTGGCCTGAGGCAGTGGCCGAAGCAGGGCTCAGCGGGGGGATGGGGTGGTCCACTACGCTGTGCCTGGAAGGTTCTCGAGGGCATACAGGGTGGGTGTGGTAGCTGCGCTTGAGGGGTTCACGTACAAGGGGCAGAGCCTGGACACCACTAAACAAGCATGCACGATGCGTTTAGATCGTGACCAGTGCTTGAAGGAAATTGGACAGGATGACACGATGGAGAGAGGGAGTCTCATGGGTCAGAAGGGCCTTGTGGAGGAGGCGACTGCCCTGAGGCGGGAGAAACAAGGAATAACCGATCCTTGGGAGGCCCCCAGAGAGAAGGCCCCGAGGCAGAAGCAAGTGCCGGGTTTGCTGCTGTGGCTGGACCGAGGGAGCGGGGCGTGGGTGGGAGGTTCTAGCCTGTGATTGCAGGCCCACCCCCTCGACGGGCTGCCCCTTCCGACTGCCCCTTCCAGGCACGGCTTCCACCGCTCGCCTGGGGCTGGCAGCGGTTCCTGGGAACAAGACTATTTTTAGATCCAACTTTCCTCTCCATGAACCTAGAACATACCGTGTCTTTTTAAGATGATCAATATGGAATGGGCACTATTTATAGAGACCCCACGTCAGCTCCTGGGGCGTGGACCCCCATATGGGTGAGGGAGTCCGGAACCGGCTCAGTGGGGGCAGCCTCACGGCACGGGGGCCTCCTGCCCCGCCGACCCTTGAAGCTCACCCTCACCTGTTCCTGCGCAGTCATGGCGTCCTGAGGCACGCCTGCCGCTCCATTTCCTGGGGGGGGCACCTGGCGTGCCCCGGGCCCAAAGGAGACCGGCCCTGGTGGGACGACCTGTCCACCCCTCCTGCCCGTCCCTCATTGTTCACTGCTCTGGAAAGACACAACAGGTGACAGCGGATCCTCAGGGCCTCCCAGGCCCACCTGGGGCCAGCGAGATGCCTGCCCATGGCAAGGACGTGAGGCTGGCGACGGGGCAGCCTCCGGGGCCTGTCGGCGGAGCAGAGAACTGGGGAGGCGAAAGGGGGGACGGCTTCAGCCCAGCCTGAGTCCTTTCTCGTCCTCTCTCTTCCCTCTTCCTGGTTAAATCTCCCAGGGAGGCCATGGCAAGTGCCCGCAGGGCATTAGCGAGTGAGGGGACCCCGCTCTCCGGACTGGGTGGGCCCCGAAGGCCCCTGGCCCGCTCGAGGGCCTGCCGTCCTCGCCAAAGGCTTCCACTCCCCTCCTCGCAGGCCTGGGAGGCTGCGGCGGCGCTGGTCACCCCGTCGGCTCAAGGTCACACGGGTGCACATGTGGGTGTCGAAGCCGGCGCTGACACGGGCGCAGAGGGCTGAGCCAGGGCCGTGGTCCCCAGCCCACCTGGCCTGGCCCAGGCAGCCTCTGTGTTCCTGGGAGTGGGTTTTGAACAGTAGCAGGCTCCTGGCACCAGGAGGCTGGTAAAACTCCTTTCTGGCGGATATTGATTCCTCGAAGTTCTGTGTGAAGAGGAGCCTGGCTCAGGAGGCCCTTTAACGAGACAGTCGGTGGGGGCAGGCAATCCAGCTCCAGCAGGGCCCCCAGCCCGCTGGGAGGGTCCGGCACGGCTCAGGTAGGAGGGGCCGGCCAGCGGCCGGCAGGGCCCGGCCTCATCGAGCGGAGCGAAGGGGCAGCGTCCAGGCGAGCACAAAGCCACAGTGTCCGGCCTTGGCCTCTGTGCTCGGGAGTCCATTGTCAGCCGAGCCCGGCCCAGCCCAGGGGCAGCCGGGTGCCAGGAGCAGGGAGGCCGTGGCCCGCCAGCGCCCCCAGAGCCCAGCCCAGGGGCACCCGGGTGCCGGGAGCAGGGAGGCCGTGGCCCGCCAGCGCCCCCAGAGCCCAGCCCAGGGGCACCCGGGTGCCGGGAGCAGGGAGGCCGTGGCCCGCCAGCACCTCCAGAGCCCAGCCCAGGGGCACCCGGGTGCCGGGAGCAGGGAGGCCGTGGCCCGCCAGCGCCCCCAGAGCCCAACCCAGGGGCACCCGGGGGCCGGGGGCAGGGAGGCCGTGGCCCACCAGCGCCCCCAGAGCCCAGCCCAGGGGCACCCGGGTGCCGGGAGCAGGGAGGCCGTGGCCCGCCAGCGCCCCCAGAGCCCAGCCCAGGGGCACCCGGGTGCCGGGAGCAGGGAGGCCGTGGCCCGCCAGCGCCTCCAGAGCCCAGCCCAGGGGCACCCGGGTGCCGGGAGCAGGGAGGCCGTGGCCCGCCAGCGCCTCCAGAGCCCAGCCCAGGGGCACCCGGGTGCCGGGAGCAGGGAGGCTGTGGCCCGCCAGCGCCCCCAGAGCCCGGCCCAGCCCAGGGGCACCCGGGTGCCGGGAGCAGGGAGGCCGTGGCCCGCCAGCGCCCCCAGAGCCCGGCCCAGCCCAGGGGCACCCGGGTGCCGGGAGCAGGGAGGCCGTGGCCCACCAGCGCCCCCAGAGCCCAGCCCAGGGGCACCCGGGTGCCGGGAGCAGGGAGGCCGTGGCCCGCCAGCGCCCCCAGAGCCCAGCCCAGGGGCACCCGGGTGCCGGGAGCAGGGAGGCCGTGGCCCGCCAGCGCCCCCAGAGCCCAGCCCAGGGGCACCCGGGTGCCGGGAGCAGGGAGGCCGTGGCCCGCCAGCTCCTCTAGAGCCCAGCCCAGCCCAGGGGCACCCGGGTGCCGGGAGCAGGGAGGCCGTGGCCCGCCAGCGCCCCCAGAGCCCAACCCAGGGGCACCCGGGTGCCGGGGGCAGGGAGGCCGTGGCCCACCAGCGCCCCCAGAGCCCAGCCCAGGGGCAGCCGGGTGCCGGGAGCAGGGAGGCCGTGGCCCGCCAGCGCCTCTAGAGCCCAACCCAGGGGCACCCGGGTGCCGGGAGCAGGGAGGCCGTGGCCCGCCAGCGCCCCCAGAGCCCAACCCAGGGGCACCCGGGTGCCGGGAGCAGGGAGGCCGTGGCCCGCCAGCGCCCCCAGAGCCCGGCCCAGCCCAGGGGCACCCGGGTGCCGGGAGCAGGGAGGCCGTGGCCCGCCAGCGCCCCCAGAGCCCAGCCCGGCCGGCCGTTGGCTGGAGGACGCAGCCCAGACTGCACCCGGGCCGCGCTGCCCACTGAGCTGGGGAGATGCAGGAAGCACCAGAAGAGAGGGCGGCTCCCTCGGGGTCCCCAGGAGGCCGGGCTCTGGGTGCCTTTCAGCCCTCACCTGCCACAACTGAGTTAAAATTTGCCTCAGGTGGCAACAGCGCGTCACTCAGGTGGTTTCAGTGGCGCTCGCCAACAAATGAAGTAAAAGTCCCAAAAATATTCCATTGGGCAAAGAGCCTGAGGGAAGGTCCCCGCCGAGGGCCCCGCCTCCGACGCCGGGGTGGGCAGAGCTGCGCTGTGTGACCGCCTTCGGCAGGGCGGAGCCCACTGTCTTAGCATGACAGTTGTCCCAGCTCAGCCGACTGTGCACCTAAAATCCGTGTGCTTTATTGTATGTAAATTATGCCTCAATCTTAAAAGGCATATCAGGGAACAGGCTGCCCGCTCAGCTCCCCTGTCATGCCGCACAGCGTAGATGTTTGTGGATTGGCTGAACTCCTGTGAGACCCCAGAGGGGGGCTTTGATTTCTCTGGGGCACTCCATCCCCCTCAGTGCACACAGTAGGTGCCCCGTACATGCCTTGGTTGCCATGACAGCAGTGCACAGTCATACAGAGCCTTTTTCCAGCCCAGGTATTGAGAAGAACGAGCTGGAAGGAGCAGAGCTAGAGACCTGGGCGCCCGGTTCCTGGGCCGGCAGCCCCTCTCGCCCCCCTGCCCTGCGTGTACACAGTGGGGGGGCTGCCGCAGGAGCACCCCAGGTGGCTGAGCAGGTTTGGGTCCTCCGGGGCCTGGAGACCGTGCACGCACAGACACCCCTCAGGCATGGACTGGTAAATGGCGTGAGAAGACCGGTTTTGGGGAAGGGGGTGCCTGTGCCCTGTGGGGGGGCCTGGAGGGCCTGGGGCCTGGACATCCGTGAGATGAATGAGCTGCTGCCAACCTCAGTGCCCTGTCCTTGCTGTGGGGCCTGGGGGGCGGGAAGGAGGAGGCCGTGGGGCTGGAGTCCTGCTGGGGAGCAGGTGCTCCCCCAGGCCAGCTTGTCCTCGGGAGGTGGGCCCCCCACCCCCATCCCAAGGCACCCACCTCCATGCCCCGGTCACCGTATCTGCAGGGTGGGGCTACTCCAGGACCCCAGGCTCGGTCCTTCCCCGGGCACCCTTGACAGCCAGCAGGTGGGGATTTCCCTTCATCTGCATGAGCTGCAGCTGGGGCGCTGGGAGGGGTGCCACGCAGACGGTGTAAACAAGGGCATCCCCAGCCGTGCTCCAGGAGGGAGGGGACGGCTCGCCCAGATACCCGGAGGCAGCGGGGCGGCCGGCAGGACGGTGTCCCGGGAGCCATCCCCCAGCTGGGTCGTGGCTCCAGACTGGACAGGGTTAACGCCCGGCAGCCTCAACGGAGTGGAGTCCTTGGGTGGGAGCTGCCGTGCAGATGCGTGCCCCTGCGCCTTTGATCTGGGAGCAGGAACCTGGATGTGAGGCCACAAGCCACAGCGGCCACCCCGCGAGCCTGGGCAGGAGGGAACTCTTGCAACAGGCGGCTAGCGCTGCCCCCAGCCCCACCCCTCCATGATCCCACCCTGTGGCTTGAGCCCCCACAGCCACCCACACCCACCGCCAGGCCTCCTGGCCTGCTGAGAACAGCTCCCCTTCGCCTCCTGCTGCCCCCACCCCCCCGGGGGCCAGCCTGAGGCCCGGCAGAAGCAGGGTCAGGGCTCATGGCTGGAGCTCTGTGGCAGCTCCATCCGGTAAACAGAACAGAAGCCACAAATGCCATCACACAGGCAGTTTAAAATTCTCTAGGGGCCACGTCTGCTTGCCCCAAATATTACCGTTCTGACCCTGATCAATATTTAAACATGTGAGTGGCCTGGCTGGCGTTCTTTATCGTACCAGCCGTTGGCCGCTGGCGTGCACCTTGAACAGCACGCCCAGGCCAGTGTGCTCCAGGGCTCAGGAACCGCGCCTGGTGGGCGCCCGCACGCTGGGCCTGAGCTGAGGAAAACTGCTGGGGAGTCGTTTCTGCCTGGGAAACTGCTGACTGCTTGGGCACGGGCAGAAATCGGCCAGGTCTCCGTGGGAGCTTCTGCTCACACGTGGGCGCAGGCAGGCTGCCGTGGGGGCACCAGCGTGGCGAGGCTCTCCCAGGCGCTCGGTCAGGGCGCTTCCTCGCAGCTGGCTGTGCCGGTGGAGCCGGGAAGCCCAGCGGTCAGGCGCTGACCCCACGGGGTCGCTTGCGCCCCTCAGGGCTCCCGTCTGAACGGGCACGGCAGTCACCTCCCTTTATGAGTTGCAAGGGCGAGACGAGGTGACCCACGAGCAGCACGCGGGAGCCACAGTCCTGCCGAGACGACCCTTGGCCCAGTGCCTGGGAATGGGGTCCGGAAAGGGTGGGCTTCCTGGGGCCCAGTAAGCTGGGCGGCTTACAGCCAGGGGGCAGCGGGCCACACTCCTCTGAAGGCTGGGGACCCCTGCCCTGTCCCCTCCAGCCTCTGGGCTGCCCCTGGACTCGTACGTGCTTCCTCGGTCCACGGCTCGCCTGAGCCCGTGTCTCCTCTTACAAGAGAGCCGGTGGGTCTGGGGCCCTTCCCCAGCACAACCTCTTCCTGACCAGTCCAGCTGCAGTCACCTGGGGTGGAGGACGCCCGCGGGCCTCTCTGGGAGAGAGGTCCATAAATGAGGGTGCGGCTTTGTCTGCGGTCACAGTGTGAGTGAGAGGCTGGGCGAGAAGCAGGTTGAGCTGGCACTTGTTCATTCATTATTCACTTATTCACCCAGTCAGCGGGTGTGTGTGGTCCCCTTGGCTGGGCCAGGGCCTTGGGGGCTCAGGACACAAGCCAAGAGGCCAACGGGTGTAAACGACTCTGCCCTGTGATGAGGCAGGTCAGGGGTGTGCCTGGAACACAGAGAAGGGAAGGAACAGCCAGCCAGGGTGGGCCGGCATGGGCAGGGGGAAGGCCTGGAGGACGGGCAGAGAATTTTAAACTGTGTTTGATGGCATTTGTGGCATCATTTCCTGTATAATCTATGAGCTCATTTCCTATGTCATCTATGAACTCATTTCCTACGTAGTTTATGAACTAGTTTCCTATGTTGTCTATGAACTAGTTTCTTTTGGAGTCAGTGAGCTTGTTTCCCATGGAGTCTGGGAGCTCGTTTCCTATAGAGTCTTGGTTGTTGTTTTTTTTCCTTTGTTTGTTTTTTTAAAGATTTATTTTATTTATTTATTTCTCTCCCTTCCCCCCCCCCCACCCCAGTTGTCTGTTCTCTGTGTCTATTTGCTACATTTTCTTTGTCCACTTCTGTTGTCGGCGGTACGGGAATCTGTGTTTCTTTTTGTTGCGTCATCTTGTGTCAGCTCTCCGTGTGTGCGGCGCCATTCCTGGGCAGGCTGCACTTTCTTTCGCACTGGGCAGCTCTCCTCATGAGGTGCACTCGTTGTGCGTGGGGCTCCCCTACACGGGGGACACCCCTGCGTGGACCAGCACTCCTTGCGTACATCAGCGCTGAGCATGGGCCAGCTCCACATGAGTCAAGGAGGCCCGGGGTTTGAACCGCGGACCCCTCATGTGGTAGACGGACGCCCTAACCACTGGGCCAAGTCTGCCGCCCCCATAGAGTCTTTGAACTCATTTCCTATGTAGTCTGTGAGCTCATTTACCATGGAATCTGTGAGCTCATTTCCTGTGGCGTCTGTGAACTCATTTCCTAGGTGGTATATGAACTAGTTTCCTGTGTTATCTGTGAGCTCATTTCCCATGGAATCTGTGAGCTCATTTCCTGTGGGGTTTATGAACTCATTTCCTGAGGAGACTGTGAGCTCACTTCCTATGTAGTCTCTGAGGTCATTTCCTGTGTAGGCTATGAGCTCATTTCCTATGGAATCTGTGAGTTTAATTCCTGTGTAGTCTATGAGTTCATTTCCTGTATATTCAGCTCATTTCCTGTGTAGTCTATGAACTTATTTCCTATGTAGTCTATGAACTCATTGCCTATATAGCCTATGAGGTCATTTCCTACGTAGTCTATGAACTAGTTTCCTATGTTGTCTGTGAGCTCATTTCACATGTAGTCTATGAGCTCATTTCCTGTGGTATCTATGAATTCATTTCCTATGGAGTCTATGAGCTCATTTCCTGTAGTCTATAACCTCATTTCCTATGGAGTCTGTAAGCTCATTTCCTATGGCATGTGTGAGCTCATTTCTGGGGATATCTGAGCTCATATCCTGTAGAGTCTATGAGCTTATTTCCTAGGTAGTCTATGAACTAGTTTCCTGTGTTGTCTGTGAGCTCATTTCCCGTGGAATCTGTGAGCTCATTTCCTATGGAGTCTATAAACTTCATTTCATGTACATAGTAAGCACTCATTAAATGTTCACTGGATCCATCATTTAATGAAGTGCGTCTAGGAGTTGGGTTTAGTTAGTTGACGTGTTCCCCTCAAGGAAGAAATAAAGTTGCCTTGTAAGGATTGAGCCGGGAGCTCCAGCTAGTGGGGGTTTCAGGGAGCCCGAGCCGTCTCTAGCTCTAGCTCCACACTGGGGTCCTGTGGCTTCCTGGAAGCAAGTTTCAGCTTGTCACGCTTCCCCTCCTTCCATCCTCCAGTCTGTCCAGCAGCCCCCAGACCAGTCCTCTCCGTGGTTCCCATCAACCTTAATGGGGCAGAAGGGGGGCCCCCCACTGAGTACGGGCGGAGCCCCAGGGAGCTGCTGGGGTCTCCGCCTGCTTCGAGGGCCCCACCTTCTCCCTGAGCCCCTTCCTTCAGAAGTATGAAGGCTGCCAGGGAGCCGGGACAAAGGTGGGAACCCCAGGTCTCCCCAGACTGCAGGGCCAGAGAGAGGAGCAGAGCTGAGGAGGCCACGGGTTCCTGGGCAGCCCGGGAACCACACCCACAGGGCACGTTGCGTACATTTACACAGCAAAGAATATTCTTCACGTGTTGCTCCAGAGGCTTCAATTCCAAGGTGCTTCCAAGGCGACCAAATGCCAGGCATGACTCAGGACCCTGGAGTGTGCCTGCCTCTTGGGCAGGCGGAGGCTGCAGGGGGAGGGGAGCAGCTGGAGTCAGCACCCCGTCCCCGGTGACTGGCCATCCTGTTGCCCGGGACTTTGTGTTCAGGCCAGGATGAGTTTGTCCCTCCATCCTCCACCCCAGAGAGCACCCACAGCTGTACTCCGGGCTCGAGGCCGTTCCCGCTGTGGCACTCTGCAGCCAGCATTGATTGAGCGCCAGCTGTGTGCCCCATGCTTTAAGGAACTCTTCCTTTAGGAAGGCCAATTGAAGGACAACCAGAGAAGACCGCGCAGGGTCCACCTTCTGGTGTGAGCCGTCGATACTCTTCTCCAGTTTGTCTGCCTTGACGTGAACGCCCACACTTCCGGTTCAGAGGTGGGAGGAGGGGGCCCAGCCCTGCCTTACAAAGGGGCCTCAGGCCTTGGGAGGAGACCAGCTGAGGCCAGGAAGGGGTCAAGGGCTGGGTGCGGTCCAGCTTCCCAGGGCAAAGGAGGGGCCTCCTGGAGGAGGCTCCCACGGCACCTGGGGGCGACTGCGTGGCTGCTAGGGTCAGGGCAGGGAGGGGGCCGGAGCAGTGGGGCTGCACGTGTGGGGTGGCAGTGGGGTCTGCCTGGAAGCCACTGCCGTGCTGTGCCCACAGAAGGAAGGGTGCCGGGAGGAACCGCGTGAAGAAGCAGCTTCACGGTGGCTCCTTCTCGCTCGGTCCAGCAGGGCTTCAGGAGAGAAGCATCCCAGAACCATGGAGAGGAACTTAGGGCCGGAGGGAGTAGGGGCCTCCGGGGAAGGAAACCAGCCTTGGGAAGAAAGGCCAGCTGCAGGGCCCGCCCCCACGGAGAAGCTGGTGCAGGAGGAGAAGCTGTCTGAGGTTACGGCGCCGGGCGCAGCCAGAGGAGCTAGCAGCCAAAGACTGCAGCCGCGCCCAGCCCCCTGGCATGCTGGAGCTGGTGAGGGGGCGCCCGCTCAGGCGGTGTCTCGCCGTGGCCTCCTCTGCCGGGTGGCCCCCCAAAGCCGGGGCCCGACTGCTCCGCCAGAGGGCTGTGGCCCCACAGCACTGGAGCCCTCCCCGCCCTGGCTTCCGCGGAAGCTCAGCCAGGCTTGGCCAGGTCAGGTGAAGTCCCTGACCTGCTGAAGGACGGGCAGGCCTGGAGCCAGGTGCCGGCGGCAGGAGAACAAGGGCCAGAGCAGACCCTGCCACGCACCGAGAGCCGCTCGCGGGGCCCGGGGACAAGGGAGAGTCTTGGCGGGCTGCCTGGGAACAGGAAGTTTCCTCTGGGCGTGGGGGCTGCTGGGGGAGTGGGGGCTCAGCTGGGGCTGTGGGGGTTGTGGGGGCTGCTGGGGGAGTGGGGGCTCAGCGGCGGGGGGATTGTGGGGGCTGCTGGCAGCTTAGCGGGGGGCTCAGCTCGGGGGTGTGGGGGCTCAGCTGGGGGGCACGGTATAGGGACTTATCTGGGGGCTTTGGGGGCTGGGAGGGTCGTGGGGGCTACTGGAGGGTGTGGGGGCTCAGCTGGGGGTTGCGGGAGGTTTGGGGGCTGTGGGAGCTGCTGGGGGGTATGGGGGCTCAGCTGGGGGCGTGGGGGCTGCTGGGGGCACAGGGGCTCAACTTGGGGGTGTGGGGGCTCACCTGGGGCTGTGGGGGCTGCTGGGGGTGCAGAGGCTCAGCTGGGGTGTGTGGGGGCTCACCTGGGGGACGTGGGGGTTGGGGGCTGCTGGGGGGCGTGGAGGCTGCTACAGACCAGCTGGCTAGCATCTCTCCTGAGAGCCAGGCCCCCTCATCAGACTTGGTGTGGAGGGGGCTGGGGAGGGCGAGGGAGTGGACGCACAGCCCGGACAGCTGCCCCCCGTCTGCCCCCAGGCCTGGGCCTGGCTCCTCGAGGTGGCTCTGCGCCTGTGGGTCACAGCAGGACCTGGTGGAGCCTGCCGGGCCCGCGGTGGGCAGCCTGGTCCCAAGGCAGCCAGGGGACCCCTTGTCCACGTCTCGTGGTCCAGGTGAGGAACCCGAGCGGGGCCTGAAGACGGGGTACCCAGGTCGCACTCAACAGGGGCCAAACTCGCGGGGCCATAGCCTTTCTCTGCCATCCCAGGTTCGCACCTTCAAGGCAGAACAATGCACATATGATTAAAAAGGAAACCAACTATACTGAAATCCTTATCAAAACACTTATCAAAAACCAGATTTCTGGTAGAGTGACGAGTGTGCATCTCTGTTAACGTGTTAACTAATAAGATCTGGCAGCAAGTCTGGCGGAGGGCGTTCGTGGCATTTTGAGGTACAGGTGTAAAGGAAAGTGGAAGTGGCCACAGGCCCTGCCAACACCTCGTGGAAGGAGACGCTCCGTTCGGTTGGAGGCTGATGAGAACGCGGTGGAATTTCCCTGACTTCCTTGCCCATCCTGCGGGGGGTCATTAGCGGCCCTGCCAGCCTCAGGCCCGTGGATGCCCTGGCGGGGAGGTCAGCGGCTGCGGCCCTGGGCGTCCTGGCCCTGAGCTGGGTGCTGGTACCGGCGCGCCCAGGTGGTGGAAATTCGGCCGCAGTCTCCTCCGGGTGTGCACACCTATCTGCAGGAATCGTGTGCCTCGAGCTTTTTGAAAGGACATCTTTACAAAGACAAGCCTTTGCTGTGTGCTGATGCGAGGCTGTTTGCACACACACTCACCGGGTGCGCCGGGGACCTTGGCGGGCCTGGGGGCACAGATGGGACAGTGCGCAGAGAGCTCTGTCCTTAGGGAATCGTCCAAGGGGAGAGGACTGTGATTGGGTTTTCCTCCAAGGAGCTGCTGTCGTCCACCAGCTTTTCTTTTTTAATTTTTTTAATTGTTTTTGTAAAAATAATACAAACCCATCATAGGAGATTCAGGCATGAAGAAAAGTACAAAGTGGAAAGTTTCAAATGACCCAAATTTCTGCCAGCCAGGAAAAAAAAATCCCCATTCGTATTTGGGGACGAGTGTCACGGATGACGGAAGGTAGGCAGGGGGTAGGCAGGGCGTCGCTCCCCGGTGTTCCTCACCGCGGGGGAGCGGAAGGGAAGGAGGCCGCGTGGCTCGCGGCGCAGGCCAGGCCGGCTGCCTCCACCTCTGCGCAGGCTGAGCCGCTGCCCCTGGGGACCTTCGGGCAGGCTCTGGTGTTTGCTCATGGTTTGTTTACCTGTCACTTGGCCAGGTGCCCGCTTCCCGGCATCCACGGTGCCTGGCTGGGCCCTGGGGGCCCGCGTGGCCCCTCGTGGGCCCTGAGCGTGGCCGGCGACGCAGCTCACCGGCCGTGGGTGGAGGAGGAGGATCAAGTGAGGCTGGCCTGGCCGGCGGACAGGGCTGACCTGGCAGCGCTCCCCGACAGGTGTCGGCTCCACGCCCCGGGGCTGGCGCCGGCTCTGCCCGGGTCCGCTGTGGTTGGCGGGGGCGGCACCTCCCGGCCGCTGTTGCTGCTGCTTGCCCCACATCCTGTTTTGGGGGGGCAGCGGGGCACATTCCTCTGCCCTGCTGTCATGGGCAGCACGTGCTCGCCGTGTCCTGGGCCATCAGGGGCAGCCAAGGCCGCATTCTCCCTGCGTGGCGTCACGCTCCTGTGCCGCCAGCCATCACCGAGCGCGCCGCTGTCTTCCGGCCCCGCCGTCTCGAGATCAGCGGGAGGGGAGCAGGGAGGCGTCCGTTCCCAACATGGGCACGACCGGGTCGGCTGGGGCAGCCGTGGGGAGCCCCTCGGCAGGGCCCCCGCGACCCCCCGTGCTGTGCTGGCTGTGCTGGCGAACAGCAGGCACTGCTTCCTGCAGGGACCCCCCGGGATACGCCTCACCGTCCAGCCCCTTGTGCAACCGGACATCGGCTGAGTTGGGGCGTGGTGCAGGGTCCCCAGAAGGACGAGCTCAGAGGAGGGCAGCGGGGTGCCCTGCGGTGCCCGTGGCCCCTCCTTCGGTCCCTGTGTGCGTTCGGCACCTGCTCTGCCCCCGCCCCTAGACGGTCCTCCAGCTGGGCACCCCTTCTGAGCACCCCAGGGCGAGATTCAGGAGGCAGGAGGCTCCAGCGCTCGCTCGGCCACGTGGAGAGAATGGAGCTGCTGGGGCGGCCGCAGCTGCCCGCGTGGGCGCTGTGGGCCTCGGGCGCGGGCGCTGCGGGCCTCGGGCGCAGGCGGGGGCGCGCCGGCTGTGCCCGGCCCGAGCCTCATGCCCGGCCCGAACCTCATGCCCGACCGTGTCTTCCAGCTTCCCCACCGGCGGCGGGAGGAGGACCTGTGCCCCGGAAGCAGGATGAGAAGATGGCCGACTTCCTGCTACCGCGGGGCGCCGGCAGCTTCCGCAGGTTCACGCGGGAGTCCCTGGCGGCCATCGAGAAGCGCCTGGCGGAGAAGCAGGCCCGCGGCTCCACCGCCTCGCAGGCGAGCCGTGAGGGGCTGCCGGAGGAGGAGGCGCCCAGGCCGCAGCTGGACCTGCAGGCCTCCAAAAAGCTGCCCGACCTCTACGGCAACCCGCCCCGCGAGCTCATCGGGGAGCCGCTGGAGGACCTGGACCCCTTCTACAGCGCCCAGAAGGTGACGCCCGCCCGCCCTCCAGCGCAGAGGGGCCGGCCTTGCGGGGGCCCGGGGGGCGAGGCCCGGCGGCCTCATTCCTCACCTTGGTTTCGGAGTTCCAAACTAGAGGGCGGGAGTTACTCAGCCGAGCGGCTGGTCTGGTGCTGCGAAGGAAAACAAGGGCAGCCACGTCGAAATCTTGCCTCCGTGGGTGTAGCTCGGGAGCTCTCCATGGTCGGTTATCGCCTCTGGGGACTCTCAGACCCCGGTTTGTGTGACTTGGGGTGTCCCCGGGCCCTGCCTGGGTTGAGTTTGGGCCCATGGGCCCCTCCTGACTGGGGCAGCCTACCCCCGGCCAGCCCCCAGCAGCCCACGTGGCCACGTGGCTGGACCATGACAGCGGCTCCCCTGGTTTTGTGGTGTGGCAGTGGGGCCGTGACGGCCGGTGGGAGGTCTGGGAGGTGCAAGGCGAGCTGGGGATGTGCCCTGCAAGGCCGCGGGGGTGGGGGGGGGGGCGTTCTGCCTTGCTGCCCGGCCTCACCCGGCGAGATGCATTCCCGCCGGCTCACCTGGGTTCTCGCTGCTGGAGTCGGGGCCTGCATCTGGGGGGCTCTCCCTGGAAGGACGGGCGTGCAGGTGGCAGGGCTGCTCCTGTCCTTCCAGCGAGGGCCGGGATGGCAGGCCCACAGGCAGGGTCTGGGGTCCCAGCGAGTGTGAGCACTGGTGGCCAGGGTGGGCGGGGCACGCCTGTGCCAGGGGCTCTGAGCATGCAGAGGGACAGCCCACCCCCCGGGAGCAGACGTGACCCGCTCCCAGGCTCCCAGCTTCGAGGGTCTCCGACGGGGTCACGGGCAGGGGCTGGGGCCAGGGGTGGACCGACGGCCGGGGTGGGGGGGCCCAAGTCATGGCTGCTTAGAATTGGGGTTGGGGTCAGGGCCACGCTGGTGCTAACTGAGGTTCCCGTGGCTGATGGGCCAGGTCTGGGGGCTGGGCAGCGCGGCCCGGGAGGAGTCTCCCGGGTGGTCTCCTCTGCTTGGCTGGGTCTCAGCGTGGACCTGGCCGCGCTGCCTGCAGCCCCGCAGCTGCCTCCCACAGCCTGCCTTCGGGACCCCTTGCCCCCCATCCGGGTTAGGGAGATGCCCCCGGGCAGGCGGGCTGGCGGTCCTCCAGGGCCTTCACCTGCACGAAGCCCCCCGCTGGGTCCCTGCAGGGCTGGGCCGGCCCGTGGGTGGCTGCTGCCTCCAGGGGCAGGGTCCCGGGGAAGCCCGCCCTCTGCAGGCCCGGCGCCCCAGTCGTGCCTCGCTCCGTGGCGGGCGAGCCGCGAGGGCAGGGGGCTGCGGTCCTCCCGGCCTCTGCCGCAGCCAGACAGGGTCACAAAAGGCCTTTCCCGTCAGGGGCTGCAATTTCTAAACGCACGTGAATCCCAGCCCCCGCCCCCCGCCCCACCGCGTGCCCGGCAGCGCTCAGGCCCCAGGGCCCCGGCCGCCGCGCCCACCCTGACGCCCGCCCCGACACCCGCGCTGACGCCCGGCCTGACCCGCCTCTGTCCGCAGACCTTCATCGTGCTGAACAAGGGCAGAACCATCTTCCGATTCAGCGCCACCAACGCGCTCTATGTGCTCAGCCCCTTCCACCCTGTGCGCAGGGCGGCCGTCAAGATCCTCGTCCACTCATATCCTTTGCAGTGGTCTCCACAGCGCCGGGGACCCTCCGGGCTTGGGCTGAGGGCGGTGCTGGCCGCTGGCTGGAAACAGCCTCAGACCCGCCCCAGACCTCCGGCCCGGCAGCCGCACCCGTCCTGGGGCGCGCAGGCAGCTGTGCGTGTCCGAAGTGCGGCCACTCCGCGAGGCGAGCGTGCCGGGGACCACCGGAGACGTGGCCTGTGTCCCAGCTGCACCGCCCGCCACAGGCCGCCTGGGCTGCCCGAGCAGAGGCCCCGGGTTTACTCCCACGTGGGCTTCTGTGGGGAAGGCAGCACTTGCTGTTTGATTAGGTGTTGACAAAATGTGTGCCGTTTCAGAGGGGCTCCGAGAGCTCTGGTTCGCGTTCAGTTACTTAAACCCAGCTGGAGCACGCCAGCCCGGGGGCCCACAGCTGGGGCGGGCACCGCGCTGGAGCTCGTGAGTGCCTTGGGCCTCCCCCGCCTGCCCCTCGGTAGCCAGACCCCCTCTCTCAGATTGTTCTAGAACCCCAGAGACGGGACTGTGCCAGCGCCTCTCAGGAGCATCAGCATTTGCTGGATGCCTGGGCACTGCCTCGGGCGTGGCCGCGGGGCAGGTGCTCACGGGCCTGCCCTCCCGACTCAGGCGGCGCGCCCAGGCTGCGCAGTGCAATTCGTGGTGGGTCTGACCCAACAGAGCTGTCCGTGGTCCCCTCAGCCCACCCCCCCCAGTGGCTGCCTTCTGAGGCCCAAAGGTCTGTTGACCACTGGGCAGGGCAGGAGGCTTCCGGAAGCAGCGGAGCTTTGCCCAGTGGCCTGGATGGACTCGTGACCGAGTGGTGCCTCCAAGTCAGGGGCTTTTCCTGTCCGGACAGGGCGCTCCCCGCCTTGCCCCAAGCCTGGACCTAAGCCCAGGCTCACGTTGAGGGGCTCGGCGCCCCGGTTGTTGCCTGCATGCCGACACCTCCGTGCAGCCACACGTCTGCTCTCCCCTCCGGCTCCTGCCTGCCTTTCTGGGGTTCTGAGATGGGGGTGTTGACGGAGCCCACGGAGGCCGTGAGGGGGGCGCCGTCTCACCTGGAGGTGAGGGCTGTTCTGGGGTCACCTGAGCCATTCTGACCCCACAGGGGGCGACGGGCTGGAGACACACCTTGTCCCTGGCAAGGGAGCCTCACGGCCCCTGGATGAGGCGAGTGTGGGCGGCTAGGCCTGCTTGCTCCCAGCCTCCCGCCCCAACCCGAGGCGGGGCCTCCCGAGCGCATCCTGCTGTCACCTGGGGCTGCGCCTGCAGGTATCTAACCAACCCAGCGTGTTTGGCAGCCACGGCGGCCCCCAGGGATGCAGCAGCAGCCCCAGTCCCTGCAGGGCCCTGTGTGTGCCACGAGGGGGTGGGAGGCCAGAAGGCGGTGGCGAGGGAGGCGGTGGGGCCGCTGGACCCCAGCCTGGTTGAGAGGCCCCGGGCAGCACCTTGAGGCTGGGAGATGTGTTCCTCCGGCAGGACAGGCCTGCGGGCTCACTGCTAGCCTGCACCCTGGGGACGTGGCTCCGTGCTCCCCTGCCTGGGGATGCAAGCGTGGCCGGCTCACAGCAGCACCCTTGGTGGCTCACGGGGCATGGGGAGAGGGGTCTGTGGGGCTGGGGTAGCCCGGGAAGCCAAGCCTCCTGTGCCCTGAGCCTGGCCCCTGGGTATGGCACAGAACGGTGGCGTCAGCATCGTGAGGGTCTTGCTAGAATCGCCAGGTTTAGGGCCCCTCCCCAGTCCTCCCGAGCAGAACCTGTGTTTAGCAAGGTCCCAGGGATTTGCACACGCACTCCCTGAGCAAAGCCGTTCCCAGCGCCAGCCTCACCTGGGAGGCTTGTTAAGAACACAGAGCGCCGCCTCTTGCCATCCAGAGCCAGGGGTGCGAGGTCCAGGAATCTACAAGCCTTCCGCGCATTTCTCCCCCTACCCTTTTTTTTTGGTTGGGAAATTATTTGTATAACGTAAATTTTAAAGTGTGCAATTCAGTAGGTTTTAGTGTATTTGCAGGGCTGTGCAACCATCCCCGTTATCTAATTCCAGAATATTTCATCATCCCAAAAGCAGTCAACGTGTTTCTAATGCACAGTCAAGTTTTGTGTTTTGAACTGTCAAGTTCCGCTCTGCTTCCTTTCTTAGGTCCGTTCCACACCCGTGGAGCTCCTACTTGTGCGGAGTTCTGTGGTAAAGCCTTTGGAAAGGGGCAAAGACAGCACGTGACGGGGCGGAAGGCAGCCCCTGCTCTCGGAGGCTGCACCCAGTGGAGCGAGAGCCGCTCACCCAGCCTGCAGGGAGAGCCTGCGGCTCGGTCTGGCTTCACTCTTTGCTCCACACTTGCAGCGCATCCCTGGAAAGTTGCCGAAAAAGTCAATGTGGGGAGACAGATTTATTTTTTTCCAGTGTATTTTTGATATAATCCCACAGAGTGTGTTCCTGCGGGGATTAAATAAAAGAAACCAAGTGAACTCCAAGCTCTGCCACAGTCGCAGTCCACACCGAGAACATTTTGCCTTCCGGGGTGCTCAGGATCTGTTCACAAAACCCTCCCACGCTCCTCCACCAGATTCAAACGGGCCCTCGAGCCTGTGGATTTTTTTTTGCATTCTCATTTAATAGCACAAGTATATGAAAATACCCCCCCCCCACACACACACACAGTTAATTCTTTTCTCTAACTCCCTGGGGTCTGGGGACCTAGGCGGCCCAAGCTCGGGGCATCCCTACGACCTAGGCAGGCAGTACTTGCTGACATTTTAATCTTGAGACCAGCATGGTCCCTTTAAGAGGAGTGGGCATCTGGGGACAGTGGCATGGCAGAATTGAAGATGCTCACCCAGGCCCAGGCCGGGAGAGCTGGCCCTTGCCTCTGCCCACAAGGACCAGCATGATCGTCAGCAGGAAATTACCTGGCAGACAGGTGTGCCCCAGCCAGAAGCTCAGCCGCCCGAGCCCCTAGTGTCGCTGCAAGCTGGGGGCCGGGGTGCTTGGGCTCGGTCTGGGTGAAGAGCTCAGGCTCGCACACCCGTGACTGGGGGGCCAGGAAGGGCTCGAGTGGTCGACTGGCCGGGGCGACAGGTTGCCGCACCTCCCACTGAGCCGCCCCTGTCCTCTCCCACCAGGGCTCCAGGCCTGGGTGGGGGGCTCCGAGGGGCCGTCTGTCCTGGCCACTCCCCAAGTCTCGAGAGTTCTATGTGCCTCGCCTGGCCCCCAGGCTCTCTGGCCCCCCAGCCTGTCTGCGCTGCTCCGCCCTGCAGAGGGGCCTTTTCCCCACTCTTGAGAGAGCGGGAGGAAGCGCTGGGAGTTGCCGACCCCTCCACAGCCTGCCCTGCTTCAGGGCCAGCCCGAACGCCTCCCCCGGGAAGCCCCCCTGCCCTTCCCAGCCAGGGGTGTGTTCTCTCAGAGCGACTCGAGGATGTGGTTCTGACCCGAGGCCTCCCGGCTCCCTGGAGGACCAGGCTTGCGAGCTCAGCTCCTCGGAGGTCCACTCCCCCATGCTTGACCGCTGGGTTTTCCGTCCACGCCCTGGGGCACGTGGGATGGCTGCCCCCCAGCAGGACGGGGGGCCTTGGTGGCCCGGCGCAGCGGGTGCCGTGGGGCCTGGAGCAGGGCAGGTGGGCGCTGAGCGCCGTGCCTTGTGGGCTCCTGTTGGTGCTGTAACCCTGCACCGCCGACGGAGGGGCTGGAAACACCACCGGCGGCGTCTCGGTTCTGGAGCTTGGAACCCCACGTGGTTCTTACGGTCAAAGCCAAGGCGCGGCAGGGCACGCTCTGCATTCTGCCTTTGCGGCTCCTGGGTCTGCCAGCCTGCCCTGGCTCGGGCCTGGTGGCGACTTCCCACCCGCCATTGCTCGGCCTTTGCCCCCGTCCTTAGGCGGCCCTGGGACTGCGCCGGGCCCACCCAGCGCCCCTCACGGTCCTCAGCCACATCAGCAGACCCCCATGCCGGGGTGAGGGCGAGCCTTGAAATGGAGACAAAATCAAATAAGTTCCTGGAGGCAGAGGATGGAGCCTTGTAAATACTTGCTCCTAGCATTTCAGGAATCGTCCGGGTTCTCCGGTGGCGGGTTGAACACTGGATCTTGGGAGTGATCGAGGCTGGCTGAGGAGCTTGTTAACCATCTGCCCAGTGAGGGGAGCCTTGGCATGGGGTGCGGGCAACGTGTTGGGTGAGGAGGGGTCTCTGAGTGGGTGGAGAGGGGGGTAAACCTGGCAATGGAGACCCCAAGCAGCAGGATCGGCAGACACAGAACCCGGGGCCTTGAGCCACCGACGTCCCAGCCCGTGTTTGACCATGGGGTGTCCACCTGGAACGGAAAGTGGAGAGTGGCTGTAAATGGAGCCGGATTTCCTGAGCAGGTGGGCTAGATGCGCACCTGCTCTGTCGGCCTCCCTTGCAGCCTCAGCCTTCCCAGCCAGGGTCGCCCCCAGAAGTCAGCACCCCGGCTCGGCCTGTCCTGGGGCTGGGTAGGCCGTGGCATATGGGGGGCCTGCTAGGAAGGAAGGGGACCCTGAGCTCAGTCATTGCGGCTCCCGGGCCCCTGTGGGAGCCGCCCGTTGGCAGCTGCTGCATGTGGGACAGCTACGGGGAGGGGGCCGAGTGAGGGGCTCAGGAGCCCCATGCTCTGCCTTCGCTCCTCTGTGGTGGTCTCGGGGTGTGACGGCATCAGTCCGAGCACCTGGAGGGGTTAGGATTCACTGCCAAAGCGTCGGGCTCAGGACCTGGGATGGTGCTGGCCAAGCCCCCTTCGGGTGGGGAGGTGGGCTCCAAGGGAGGGACGCCCTGTGGCCTGGGGGCACGGGGCCGGCAGCTCCCAGGGGCAGGTGGAGAAGACATGCTGGAGCGCGTGTGGGAAGGCAGGGAGCAGCGGGGAGGACCGCGCGTCCTGACCAGCAGGTGCGCCTTCCGGGGCCCTGCCAGGCCTGCTCCGTGGGACAGGGCTGGCAGTCCTGCCCCTGGCTCTCTGACAGTGCCGGGCAGCTGTGGGCCCTTCTCCTCCCTCACGGCTGGGGCGGCCCAGCCTGAGTGGGGGCCACACCTCGGGGCCCATGTTGGCCTGGCTTCAGGCGTTTCCTTGACCCCACTGCGCGCTCTTCAGCATGCTCATCATGTGCACCATCCTGACCAACTGCGTGTTCATGGCCCAGCACGACCCGCCCCCTTGGACCAAGTATGTCGAGTGAGTATCTCGCCCCGCGGCCCGCCTGCCCTTCCACCCGTGCCGCGGCCCCTCCCCTCTCCCAGAAGAGGCGCACACCCAGGCCGGCACCCGTCCGCCGGGGTCCTTGGCGCAGCCCCTTTGGCCCTCGGGTCCTGCCCAGGCCCCGCCTGGACGTGCGCCTCGGGGGAGGACGCTGCCCAGGGGCTGCAGTCAGGTCTTCTCCCCTCTGGGCCCAAGAAGCTCTGGAAAGTTACCAAGTACTCAGCACCCACCGCATCCTGAGAACAGTCCACGCCCTCGTGGCTGTGGCGCGGGTGCCACGCCTCCCCCCCTTTTACAGAGGAAACCGGTGCCAGTGCAGGGACGAGGCCCCAGGGCCACCCTGCTCCAGCTGCCCCTCTGCCGCCTCCCACACCATCGCACTGTTTCAGGAAACTGCTTCTGGCCTTTGCTTCCCAGGGGAAAGGACTTCACCCTGTTTCCTAGCAGACTGGTGGGCCCTTGGTGCTTCGGGCCGGGGCAGCCTCCGCGCCCAGCAGGGCATGTTGGTGCAGGGCCTGCATCCGAGCCCGGGGGCAGCAAGGGCTGCGGCCAGCACAGCCCGCCCTGCGCCCGGCCTCGCATTGCAGCACCAGCCCGTCTGTGCCCAAGGCAGACAGCTGCTTTCCTTCGCCTGTGGCAGTTGAGGACAGACCCTCTCTCTCTTTAGCTACAAGTGCAGACCCCGCAGCCACAGACGCTTGTGCACAGGCCCTGCAGGGCTGGGCCGGGGAGAGACCTGGGGGTCAGCGTTCCCCAAGGCAGCCAGGAGAGGGGAGGGAGAGCTCAGACGGCCTACAGCAGGCACAGGTGGTGCTGCGTGGACAGTCAGCCCGAGGCCGACGCCGGCCCTCCCGCAGGCACAGTGGGGGCCTGGTTGAGGGCCCGTTGGAGAGAAGCTGGCTTGAGGGCCGCAGCCTCCCTGAGACGCTCACACCTCTCTGCCAGGTACACCTTCACTGCCATCTACACCTTCGAGTCCCTGGTCAAGATTCTGGCCCGAGGCTTCTGCCTGCACGCGTTCACCTTCCTCCGGGACCCCTGGAACTGGCTGGACTTCAGCGTGATCGTCATGGCGTAAGTACCCCACTCGCTGGGCCGCACCGGGGGCTGGGCACCTCCGCAGGCCCGGGGCCTGGCCCTCGCGGCGTCCCTGCCACCCCGCACGCAACTCCGCACGCCGCCACCTACTGACAGCCGCGCAGGAGGAAGGAGGCGTGAAGGCCGGTCACCCATGGCCCCACGGCAGCCCTGGGCTCCTGGTTGGCATCCCCTGCCCTCGCCACCGAGACCAGCCCGAAGCCCCTGGACCACGGGAGCAGGTTCAGAGTGGACAGCAGGAAAGAGAAGGAGCCTGGAGGGGGCCACGCACCCCGGGACTCCAGCCAGGTCCCGCTACGGGCCTGCTCGCACCCCTGTGCTCTCCAGGCTTGGCACACGAGGGCACCTGGTCACTTACAGGATCCAGCGGGTCCTCACGCCAGCCGGGGCAGAGGCTGGATGGGGCTGACTGGCATACTCTGCTGACAAGAAGACGGATGCCGAGGACCTTCTGCTGGCCTGCAGGAGGTGGACGTGCTCTCGTGCCTGCCGTGCCCCGGCCGAGGCCAGGAGGACGCGCCTGCTGGACGTCCGGCCACAGATGGTGTTTTCTGATGGGGCGACTGACGAGGGAGGGCCTCCCGTGTGGAAGTGGCCGGGGCCGTGGGGCTGCAGGCTGGACAGCACCTCGGCAGGGAACAGGGCTGGTGGGGTCAATGCCCCTGCCTCGGTTTCCCATCTGCGAGGGGGCAGTGCTGGGCTGGAGGTAGGAGGTAGCTCAGGTCCAGTTCAGCTCTCAGGCTGTGGGACTCTCGGCTCCAGTGAGCCCCGTCTGTGACGGTCTTTAGGCCCAGCCCTGAGCGGCCTGAGCTTGGCCAGGCTGTGGGGAGAGGGACGGAAGCCAAGCCCTGCGGGAGGTGCGCTTCCAACAAGGGTGTCCGAGCTGCAGGCTCTGGGTGCGCTGTGTGCGAGCTGACTCCAACCCTCCATTCTACAGATGGGGAAACTGAGGCCCCAAGTGCAGTGAACAAGGGGAAGAGCAGGGAGATGAGATTGGGAGTGCCGGAATGGGACTGAAGGTTGAGGTGGCAGCTAACGCGTTGTGGTCACAGCCAAGTGCGACGGGAGCCACTGGCACAGGGGGTGAGAGGAGCAGCAAGAGCTAGGCCCCATTCTGGAAAGGTCAGCCTGACTGCTGTGTGGGCAGTAGACTGGGGTGGGGTCAGGTGGGCACAGAGAAGTCAGGAGACTGTTTCAGTAACCAGGAGAAAAGAGCTGGTGCTGGGGCCAGGCTCTAGGTGGAGGTGGACCGAGGCCAGAGGTGAAGGTGAGCCCTGACCGGAGGTGGAGGTGAGCTGAGGCCAGAGGTGAAGGTGAGCCCTGGCCGGAGGTGGAGGTGAGCCAAGGCCAGAGGTGGAGGTGGGCCCTGGCCGGAGGTGAAGGTGAGCCGAGGCTGGAGGCTGGAGGTGAGCCAAGGCTGGAGGTGGAGGTGAGCCAAGGCCAGAGGTGGAGGTGAGCTGAGGCTGGAGATGGAGGTGGGCCGAGGCTGGAGGTGGAGGTGAGCCAAGGCCAGAGGTGGAGGTGAGCTGAGGCTGGAGATGGAAGTGGGCCGAGGCAGGAGGTGGAGGTGAGCCAAGGCCAGAGGTGGAGGTGGGCCCTGGCCGGAGGTGGAGGTGGGCCCTGGCCGGAGGTGGAGGTGTGCCTTGGCCAGAGGTGGAGGTGAGCCGAGGCTGGAGGCTGGAGGTGAGCCAAGGCTGGAGGCTGGAGGTGAGCTGAGGCTGGAGGCTGGTGGGACCTGAAGGTAGCTTTTGGCTTGCTCAGCTGGTGAACCGTGTAACCACTTATTGAATCAGAGAAGACTGTCAGGAGGAACCGACTGAGGAAGGAGGGAATCAGAAATTTAGTCTGTGTTGTGTTAGGTTTGGAAACATCTGGAGAGTGATGTCAAGAGAGCTGCTAGAGACTCCAGCCTGGAGCCAGGGAAGAGGCCGAGGCAGGCACAGGTGCAGATGTCGAGGCCGGCGGGCTGCCAACGGCATTGACAGCTTTCTGGAGGCAGGTGAGAGCGCCTGGGAGTCAGCATGGCCGGAGGAGAGACGCAGGCTGGGGACCGTCCCGTGGAGTGCTCCAGCACCTCGCTGTCAGGGAGAAGAGGAGCATGGAGTGAGGAAGGCTGGAGGGGCCTGGCCGGTGAGCCTGGAGGAAAACCTTGAGAGGGGAGTGTCCTGAGAGCCAGCTGCAGAGCACGGCTCAGCCTGAGACGTCCCACGAGGAGGGGGTGAGATGAGCCTGAGAACGCATCATGGGTTTGACGGTGTGACGGTCATCGGCAACTTGATGCGAGGTTCCAGCGAGCAGTGGGGCCAGGCCCCTCAGACAGGGCTCAAGAAAGTGGCAGGAGAGCAAGGAGTCAGGGGGTGGCCCGCAGGGAGCGTGGGGTCCCAGAGGACCTTCAAGAAGAAGGGTTCTTCATGACTGACAGGAATGGCCCGGTGGAGAAGGAAAGCTGCTCCCAGACCCCAACGAAAGGCTGGCCTGGGCTCAGGCTGCACCCCAGCAAGTCCCGCCCATCCTGCAGAAGCCCAGTGTCTGTCCCCATGGGGTCTCGTGGGAAACCCCACTCGGAGTCACAGAGGGCCTGCTGTTCTCACCACGGCCTGCTGGACCGTCACCTGGACTCGTACTGGGGGACAGAGCCCCCAGACTGTTTAAAGCCCCTCTCAGAACAGCTGCTTCCGCTCCATGAGGCTGCGCAGATCCGCTGGAATGTCGGGGTGTCCGCTCTTGGCTGGACTGCCAGCGCGTTTGATTGTTAACCAGTGATTTCTCCCTGTGATTATAAACCAACTCACCACCTTCTCAGGAGTGGGTTCTGTCGTAGACAAAGTGGTCCGATTAGAAGGAACTCCTAGTGTAATAAAAGGAGCTTTTAATGACAGAAGTCTGATTCCGTCAAAGTCCCCTCCTGCCCTGCGTTTTGCAGACGGCGACAGTGTGGCTCCGGGAGGACCCCGCACCTGTGTGGAGGTACAAACAACAGCAAATCCAGCACGGAAGCCAGCGTCCTCACTCCTAAGCTCGTGTTGGACGGTTCAGAGCTTCAGGAGAGCCCACCCTGCCCTGTCGTGAGGTTGTGGGCGGGTCAGTGGGGGCAGAGCCGCCAGTCCGCGGCCACTCCCAGCAGAGCTCCTCTGGGCCCCCCCAGCTGGGCCTCACCTGTTAGCATCGCCTCCCACCTTCGAGGTTGCTATGGAAACCAAACCTGAAGGGGAAGGGAGGGAGGGCAGGAAGGAGAGGGTGCTCATTGCTGCTGCGGAGCCGCGGGTCCACCGCGCACCCTTGTCCGCCCAGCAGCCCGGGAGCGGGGGCAGCAGTTTGGCATGGGGGGCACCCAGTGCCAGAGGAGGCCGCCCAGCGGGAAGGCGAGGGCCCGCCCCCAGCAGGGCTCCCCGCTGGACCCCTCCCTGCTGTGCCCACTGTGCACTTGGCCGAGTGCCTCCGCTCAGTTCCTGGATGCCGCGGCAGTCGTGTGGCTCAGAGGAGGGTTTTACCATCCCCCCACCTCATCCCCGCCTTCTGCCAACACGCAGGGGCCCCACAAAGGCCTTGGTTGGGCGACACTATGGGTGCAGCACCCGCCCCGCGAGGCCACGCCCGTGAAGACACCCTCCCCAGCCCTGCGCTCCCCGGGGAGCTTCCTCCTCCCCCACTTCTCCCCCGGCTGGCCGCGTCCAGCCCGCCCTGCGCCGGCTTGGTGGGTCTTCCCGAAGTGCAGGGCCGGTCCTCCCCATTCTGTCGCCAGCCCCTCCCGGTCTCCTTGGGACCCCAGCCCCTCTGTCCTCCGCACCAGCCGCTGAGAGGCATGGCGGGCAGGCCTGGTGCCGGGAGCGCCGCACTGGGGGTCTGCCCTGGCACGGCGGGGGACAGGCAGGCTCTGAAAGGCACAGGTCGGGGCCAGGACAGGTAGTTTCCACTCCAGTGTGCAGATGGGAGACGGCCCTGACCCCAGGGTCCTGAGCAGAAGGGGTGGATCGGCCCGAGCTCCAGAAGGCAGCGTAGCGACGTCCTGGGCTGCTCTGTCAGCTCCAGAGGAGCATCGCGTCTGGGTGGACAGTCCACGTCTGAGAGAAGAATGTGGGGCAGAGGCTGCAGTGACTGCCCAAAGCTTGGGCCAAATTAACAGGTGCAGACGGACCAGACAAGACAGGTGATTTCTGCTCCCCCACCAGAAAATGGGCTGCCCTGGAGAAGCGAGCCTGGCGGATGGAAACCGCACACAGGAAGGCCCTTGGGGCCTCAGAGGACAGAAGATGCTGCAACGTGGTTGGTGGTTTCCCATCCCTGAACGGGCATGGTGGGTCAAGAGGGCCCTCCAGGCCCCGTGAGTGGATGCAGAGGAAGCTGGCTCCAGCTGGACTCAGCTGACCCCAGGACACTGCGTCCCTTGGCACAGCAGTGGACTTAGGAGTTCTGATCAGAGCGGCCTGGAAGCCCAGACAGACCAGCACGTGAGCCCAGCTGCACCGCCGTCCATCCTGGCGCTCACTGACGTCACCAACACCGGCCAGACGCCCTTGGTTAAACATCGGGCACCTCCGGTTAAATGTCAGACACCTTGGGTCCCAGGCCTTGGTTAAATATCACAGGTCAGTTACTGCTGTCACACACTGTCTGTCTCTCAGACTTGGTGTCACGTGGCCCGTCGTGGCTTGTCCTCACATCTGCTCAGGCACGTCCTCCCCCTAAGAGACCGACCCGTTCCTTCTGTGCCTGTCGAGGCAGGAAGAGATAACCTCCAGTTCCAGGTGGGCGCCCCACCGTTTGACCTGCTGATCGTCACCGTGGAGGCCTGCTCACCTCCCGAGGCTGCGGGCTGTTCCTGCGGAAAGCCAAGGGCCCTGGGGGAGCAGCCAGCATCGCCCAGAAGCCGTCCCCCTGCTCCTTTCTTTCTCTTTGGCCGTGGTTCTGAGAACGTGGAGCACTGCAAAGCCGCAGTCTCCCTCTCGTCTTCCAGGGCCACCCACTGTCGGGAACTCTGCATTCTTCCCCTTGAGTATTCGGGGCCACCTCTGCCTTGTGACTCTGTGAGCTGAGCCACTCAGAAGTGGACTGGCGAAGAGAGATTTGTGGCTGGAGACCCTGTCCTGCTTTGTGCTGGCCTCGGCCCGGGCTGCGGGTTCCCACAGAGCCAAGCAGCCAGGCACGAGCCGAATCGCTGCCCGACACAGAGCAGAACTAGCCCCGGAAACCTGCAGCTCCTGACTGCACCTCCTGGCCCATGGTGTCCTCGCTCTGGTGCACCCCCAGCCTGCACCCCGGCTGGTCCCACTCAGCATGCCCAGGGCCTTGGAGAAGGCGGTAGAGCAGTTGCCTCCTGGTGCCAGTTTCTTGTGGGACTGCCGCCGGGAGAGCCACCTGGGACCGCGCCGTGCGGGCATCCTCGGGGCACCCACACGACGGCTCCGTCAGCGGGTCGAGCTCAGGAGGAAACCCGAGGGAGGTGGAGGGAGAGGACCGGCTGGGCGGGAGTCAAGGTGCTGCTTGTAATTCCCAATAACTGTGGTTTGATTCTGCAGGTATGTATCAGAAAATATAAAACTAGGCAATTTGTCGGCTCTTCGAACTTTCAGAGTCCTGAGAGCTCTAAAAACTATTTCGGTTATCCCAGGTAAGAGGCCCAGGCTCCCTCTCAGCTCAGCGCCATGTGACTCTGCCCCCGCACCCCTGCGGCGCGCTGTCACTGTCTGTCTCGTGTGTGACTTTCCCTTGTTGCAGATACACAACCGAATTTGTGGACCTGGGCAATGTCTCAGCCCTTCGCACCTTCCGAGTCCTCCGGGCCCTGAAAACGATATCGGTCATTTCAGGTGACGATCAGGTTAAACGCCAAGGCTGGAGGGACGCGCTGGGGCCTTTCCAGCCCCCTTGGAAGGTGCCTGTCAGCAGAACACCCTTCCCAGAGCTCGGGGTGGGCCCAGCCGTGCCCCGGTGCCTCAGAGGGGGCTTCGGGCTGCCCCGCGCAGCGAAGCCCCGTCTCCAGGCACCGCAGAGGAGCACGGAGCAGCCCAGGGCAGTTAAGCCAAATTCTTCTCAAGATAGCAGATTTCTTTTCCAAACTGAACTCGGCCGCTTGAGTGGCCAAAGGCTCAAACAAACACGAATAGCTTCAGCCTGAAGCACTGTGTGAGGGACCCTACACACAGAGCGAAACGGAAAGCCCGGCACTGCCCCTGGCGCTGAGCGCCCGTCCCTGCCCGCTGTGCCCTCTGATTGGATGAGCACAGCGGGAGCCCCCGGCCCCTCGGGTGGACCTGCACGTGCTCTGTGGACAGGCGTCGCGGCCTTGGCGTCTTAACAGCCCTCGCTGCATGGTGCGGTAGAGGTTTAGCAAACCGTGCATGGTAGTCTGGGGACGAAATCCTCCTCGGCGACGTTGGCAGTTACCGGGGAACCTCAGCCCAGGTGGCCTTCCCGGAAGGGCCTCCAATGATTTCAGAGGATAGTGGAGGGACCCCCAGGATGCTGCTTAACCCCAAGTGTTCAGTCACTCCAGTTAAAATGAGTCCAAACTCAGAGTCTTCCTGCCGTGGAGGGGCAGTGCCCAGAGGCTCCTTCCGGAAACCTTTCCTGGGTGTGGCGCTGAGAATGGACAGGGCACTTTCTTTCTGAAGGCGGCTTGAGACAGTGCCGCCGTCCCGGAGGCCTCATAGCGGGGGGAGTGCCAGCTGCGCCCTGGCCCTCCCTCTGGCTGTCGCTGCCCCGGGAGGCAGGGGCCTGGGCTCTGAGCTCCTTGTGGAGTTCAGACTCCCTGCATTGGGGTCACTTCCTTTGTGAAGAGTCCCCACGTGGGCTGCATGCAAACCATGTCTCAGAATGTCCATTCTGGCCTCTGAACCCACTGCCCACACTGGTGGCCTGTGCCCTGCCCCCGGGCCCTCCCGTGGAACCTTGGGGACAGGCACTGTGGCCCTGGCAGGCCGTCTACACCCTCAGCCTCACAGTCTGTGCCCAGGGACCCAGGGTCAGCCCCTCCAGAGTGTGGATAGACATGTGACTGCAACAGTCAAGAAAAGGCTTGTTTTAGAAGAAAACAGTCTGTTTTATAAGAAAGGCCTGCAAAGGAAAACACTTCCCCATTCTTCTTTTGAGGCGTCATCCTCTAAGGAAACTAAAAGATCTGTGTTTGAGGGAACCCACCTACACACACAGAACAAAAAAAAAAATCCCAGCACTGTCTTCTACAGCCGAGTGCCTGGTTCCTGCTTTATGTGCCCTCTGGGGACACAACCAGAGCCCCAACTCAGCCCCAAATCCACTGGAGCCCCTCAAAGCTGCCAGCAACCCAGTGGGGTGGCAGGTGGAAAGACCCCAAAACGGCCATTGGAAATATGCTGTGGTCAGCATCCTGGAAGGCCCAGCAGAGATCCCCAGAGCTGAGTCTTAAATAACCCGCGCTCTCTCTGGACCTCAGTCTCCTGTCCCATAAAGTGGAAGTGAAGTCAGAATGGAAGTTTTCAAGGGTCCTTCCCACCCCAACCTGTTAGAACTTCAGTGGCAGAATTTCCCAGTTGATCCCCCGGGACTCATCCCTTTCTGGATCTTTTCAGAAAGAATCCTGCGACTTTGTTGGAGTCATTCTTGAAAATGTGGGTTTTTCCCCTGAACACTGTCAGGACAGGGTTGGGTGGTGCATTGCTTGGCCTTGAACTGGGTACTTTAGGCAAGAGTCCACGCGGGCGTGTGAGTGGTGTCCCCGCCTCCTGCTTAGCTTCCTCCTTATGAGCAGACCCAGTTGCATGTCCATGGAGGGAAGCTGGACCCTCGTCCAGGGATGCGGGGTTCTGGGCTACACAATGCCCGTGCGGCCCACTGCCCAGTGTGTGGATCCAGCAAGGCCCACCGCTGCCCAGGCAGTTGCCAACGTCTGCCAGGACGATTTCCACCGAGAGTGCTGGGCGCCCCGAGCCCTGGGCAGCAGCAACGCGGCAGGAGGACGTTCTCTCCCCTCACGTGTGCCTCTGGCGCCCAGGCACCGCAGCCGCGGGCACAGCAACCCGGGTGCCCCTGACACATTAACCAGCTGGACATGGGTGGATGGAGCTTAATCTGGGATCTGGCCGCTTGAGGGTGGAGGTGTCGGGGAGTCGGGCTGGGGGCAGGGCCCTGTGCTGGCCGAGGAGCCCCTACTCCCGACGCGCTGCTCACACTTGTCTGGACCGCAGCCGGAGGCCAGACTGAATGTCTCTACACGTGCTTTTCCGTCACTTTGCTGTGTGTGCTGCTGGCGTCCAGCTGGGTGGTGCTACTAATGGGGCGCAGCTTCTCAGCTTTGGGGAACAGGGTGGGCGGCGATGGGTCCCCGAGGGGCAGAGCAAGCGGGGGAGATGCAGCACAGGTCCAGCCCTTCCCTGCCCCTGAGCTTCCCCACAGCGGGCTGGAGGACGCAGCGGTCCCTTAGAACGTTGCTCACCTTGGCCTGGCCAGCCTCCCCCACCAGCCCCAGCACGCACACACCAGCCCCTGGCCCATTCCGCAGCCCTGAGGCCCCCGTTTCCTCCAGACAATCAAGACCCCCTCCCAGCGACAGCTGAGCCTCCCCGCCCGCCTGGGTCCAGGCTGCGCCCTCCACTGCCATGGGGCTCCCTGTGAAGGGCTTTGAAAACAGTATTTTTCACCCCCATTTCACGTGTTTGGGTGGTGGAGAGCAAAGATGAGAGGCCCCCTCTGGACTGGACTCCTGCCCAGGGAAATGAGGGCAGACCCTCAGCAGCCGAGGAATGGGGGCTCAGCCCTTGAGGCCCGAGAGGAGCAGCACTGCTCCTGCCCCCCCCCACCCCGCAGGCCCGGCCCCCACGCTGGAGCTGGCCCGCGGTGACGCCCGCTCCCCGCCCAGGCCTCAAGACCATCGTGGGGGCGCTGATCCAGTCCGTGAAGAAGCTGGCCGACGTCATGGTGCTCACCGTCTTCTGCCTCAGCGTCTTCGCCCTGGTCGGCCTGCAGCTCTTCATGGGCAACCTGCGGCACAAGTGTGTGCGCAACTTCACGCTGCTCAACGGCACCAACGGCTCCGTGGAGGCTGCTGGCATGGTCTGGCCCTCGCTGGACAACTACCTCAGTGATGCAGGTGCACCCCCTGCGACTGGACGCCCCGCGGTGCCGGGAGGGCCTCGGGAGGCCCAGCTGGTGCCTGGGGACCCCAGCCCTGCCTCCTGGGGCTCCAGGATGGGCAGGCAGGGAGCAGACCTGGCACCTCTCCGTGGAAGTCCCCAGGCCAGCCTGGGAGGTGATGCGTGAAGAACCGGAAGGATCTAATTAGGTGGAGAGGCGGGCGGGAACCACAGCTGCACCCGGAGCCAGGACTGGCCTGGAGGTCAGGAAGCACAAGCAGACCAGCCTACCTACAAGCTGCCCACAAGACATGTGGGCTTGGGGGAAAGGGGGGACACGGAGCCAGTAGTGGGCGAGGCTTCAGAGCCGAGGCCCCATCCGCTGGGCATGGGGTCCCGGGTGACATCCTGGTCCTTGCCGGGAACATTCCATACACATGCACCTGCTGCGAGGGGTGGGCGCAAGCTCTGTGGCTATGCCATAGTGTGGGTCCTTTCATTGGCTCGCACGTCCAGCCTCGAGGCTGACGGCCAGCACCTCTCCTGACCAGTGCAGTCCATCTCGGGCCAGGATGGACACCAGCAGTGCAGCGAAGGCCTGGCTTAGGGCCACGAGGACACCGAGGGCCGTTCTGAAGTGAGGGCCCCTTGCACACACCAGCAACTGACTCAGGAAAAGGGAACATAGAAACTCCATGGGCAAACCTGCCTCTGGTTCGGCTGTAGCCGCATAGCAGTGGTTTGAAAACTTCACTGTGCAATAAAGTCACCTGGGGAGCTCAGTAAAACGCAGGTTGCTGGGCCCCAGCCCGAGTTTCTGAATCGGAAAGTTGCATTTCTAACCCATCCCCAGATGGTGCTGATGCGGCTGGTGCAGGGTCACAATTTGAGAACTGCTGTCTGGGCCCATTCCTGGCCCTGCAGCGTCGTTCCCTCCTCCACACGTTGCAGCTGCTTGTCCCGTCTGCCTATCTAATTACATCCTTCCGATTCTTTAAGCATGGTCACCGCAGGCAGTGGTGAGCGATGGGAACTGATGGATGGCCACGGAGGGGAGAGAACAGGCCATGTCTCACCTGGCCCAGCCCCAGCCCTCTCCTTGCCTCCCTATCTGGACAGACCAGTGTTGCCACGGTGACCACAGCAGGCATCACTCCTGCCACGTTATACACAAGGGAGTGGGTCCCGAGCTGCGCGGTGGCCTGCTGGGGCCACTCAGTGACTCAGCGACCAACCTGGAGCTCTGCCCAGACCCCTGCCTCCCTAGTTCTGGCCCTCTCTTGGCCTTGGTTGGCCCCTGAGTGGTTTGGGGAAGGGTGCGGAAGCTTCCCTGTGGGGACAGCTGAGGCCCTGCCCAGGGCTTCCTGCGTCTTGGAGAACAAGGGGAACTCTGGCAGCTGGAGGAGGAGGAGGAGGGAGGCCGGGGAATCGGCCAGGATTGCCTGAGGCCTGGCAGGGCAAAGGGGCTGGGGGCCGGGCAGGGCAGAAGAGAGAAGGGGGGGACACCAGCTATGTCTTACCTCCCTGGACGCCAAGGGGGACGCCACGGGCCTCGACCACACATGCCCTCACCATTGGATGTTGTATTCCAGGTAATTACCTGCTCAAGAACGGCACCTCCGACGTGCTGCTGTGTGGGAACAGCTCTGACGCCGGGTATGTGGCACATGCTGCCCAGGGTCACCTCCCACTTCCTGTCTGTGCCCCTGACCCCAGACACAGCGAGACCTTCTCCTGCCTCCCTTCCCTGCCAGGACCCTGTCAACCTCCCCTCCCCACCGCAGAGAAGACGGCTGTGAAGGAGGCACAGAAAGCACAAGGACAGTGTGCAGGGAGGGCCAGTGGAGCCCCAAGGAGGGGGCAGGCAGGACTGGGGGAGCAGCCCGGGAGGGCTCACAGGCTCCCACCAGTCCAACCTTGACTCCATTCCCTTCCGGAAGCCCCCGTGGCTGCTCCTTCCCCTGTGGTTGGTCCACCTGTGGTACCAGAGATGCCCAGGACCCCCATCCAGCCACCAGGTCCCTGCACACCTGGTTCTGTGTCGGTGCGGCGGGGCCTGGGCTGTCGGGGCAGGGGGCCCACAGGCTCACCCAGGTGGGGAGGTGCTCTCTGGGGTCGTACACCCACAGCTCTGAGCATGAAGTTCCAGAGGCCGCATTTGCTGCCTCATCCATCGCTAAGGAGATTGTCTAGAGGGTCTTACGGCATTAGCAGGTAGAGAGGCCCCTTGGCTGCATTGCCTGTCTTGCCAAGTTAGTGTTTGTGTGTATGGGTGTGTCTCACACACACAAGGCTGAATTCAGCCCAGACCCCATCCCCTCTTTGGGAGAAAGGTTGTCCCCTCCAGCTCCAGGACATGCGCCTTACCTGAAACGGTGCCAGTGTGTGCAGTTGTGCAAATGGGCACATTCTCCAGATGACCAGGCCCCAGCCCACCCACTGCAGAGTCATTCTTCAACCCCCATGACACTGCCTTTGCCCTCAGCTCCACCCTGTTCCACTCAACCAGGCCTCCCTTCTTTCCCCCATGTGCCAGCCTCGTGCTCAGCTCCTCGTGGGGCAGACCTGCAGAGGAAGAGATACAAGGCAGGCCCTTGGAGCTTCCTCTCCTTGGGGAGATGTGTCTTCAAGAATGGCTAGGTGGTGTGTTGTGGGCAGCAGGGACCTGGTTTCTGCCTAGCAGAATCCAGACAGGTGGAGAGGGGAGGGTGTCGTCCACAGAGGAAGGCCCAACAGGAACGAGGTCGTGGAGGCAGGTTTGTGAAGCCTCACGGAGCAACAGGACATGGGTCAGGGTGGCCAGGGACATGGGTCAAGCGCAGTGGGGGCCTCAGGGACAGAGGCCCCTTACAGCAGGGGACAGAGTCTGTGTCTGGCCACAGGATGTGTCCTGAGGGCTACCGGTGCCTAAAGGCAGGCCAGAACCCTGACCACGGCTACACCAGCTTTGACTCCTTCGCCTGGGCCTTCCTCGCGCTCTTCCGCCTGATGACGCAGGACTGCTGGGAGCGCCTCTACCAGCAGGTGTGTGGGTGATGCGCCAGCGGAGGGATGCCAGGTCCAGGGCTTAGAGCCCCTCACCGAGACCCAGGTGAACAACCCCCTGTGGCCCCAGCAGCTTCCCCACTGACCAGAGCTCTGTAGGGGCAGGGAGTGATGGGGTTCCAGCAAGAAAAGAGGCCTTCTTTTTGCCAGTGGCCAAATATCTATCCCTTTATATGGGACATGGTACCTTTATGAGTGGGATGGTCCTCTACCCTATAAGATGCAATATTCTCTTTCTTTGGGCACAACACCCCCCCCTTCCCCATAGAGGGACATGGGTGTGACCACCCCTTTTCCCATGAATGGGTCATTCTCCCCTCTGTGGGGTGGAACAATCTCCTATCTATAGGCTAGGATACTTTTCTGTCTTTAGATAGATGGGATATTCTCTCCCTTCCCTCCTGGGCTGGGGTCCTTTGAACCCCTGGCGTAACCAGACTGGGCGGCCTGAAATGCCATGACTGGAAAGGGCCCCAGTGAGGGTGACCTCTGCCACTTGTCTCCCCAGACCCTGCGGTCTGCAGGGAAGATCTACATGATCTTCTTTATGCTGGTCATCTTCCTGGGCTCCTTCTACCTGGTAAACCTGATCCTGGCTGTGGTTGCCATGGCCTATGAAGAGCAGAACCAAGCCACCATTGCTGAGACCGAAGAGAAGGAAAAGCGCTTCCAAGAGGCCATGGAGATGCTCAAAAAAGAGCATGAGGTAGGAGAGCAGGGCCACCAAAGAGCCGCCGGACTTAGCCCTGGCCTGACTGTGGGTACCTGTGGGCCAGGTGCCTGTTGGGTAAGCAGGTGGCTATTGAGTAGAAGGTGGTGCTGCCAGCTAAAGGTGCAGTCTGCTGGGTGAAGGTGTTTCCTGTGAATGTGAGGACTGCTGGGTAAAGATGGTGACTGTGAGGTGTCTACTGGTTAAAGGGAGATCCTGTGAGTGAGGTACCTGCTGGGTAAAGGAGGGTCTGTGGGTGAGGTACCTGCTAGATAGAGAAGGTCCTGTGGGTGAGGTACCTACTGGTAAATATGGTGCCTGTGGGTGAGGTGCCTCCTGGGTAAAGATGGTGCCTTTGAGTGAGGTACCTGCTGGGCAGGGGGAGGTCCTGTGGGTGAGATGCATGCTGGGTAAAGGGAAGTCCTGTGGGTGAGGTGCCTGTTGGATAAGGTAGGTCCTGTGAGTGAAGTGCCTACTGGGTAAAGGGAGGCCCTGTGGGTGAGGTGCCTGCTAGATAAAGAAGGTCCTGTGGGTAATAGCTGCTGGGTAAAGATGGTACATGTGGGTGAGGTGCCTGCTGGGTAAAGGTAGGTCCTGTGAGTGAGGTGCCTACTGAGTAAAGGTAGATCCTGTAGGTGAGGTGCCTGCTGGGTAAAGGGAGGTCCTGTGGGTGAGGTGCCTGCTGGGTAAAGGTAGATCCTGTAGGTGAGGTGCCTGCTGGGTAAGGTAGATTCTGTGGGTGAGGTGCCTGCTGGGTAAAGGGAGGTCCTGTGGGTGAGGTACCTGCTGGGTAAAGGGAGGCCCTGTGGGTGAGGTGCCTGCTGGGTAAGGGAGGCTCTGTGAGTGAGGTCCCTGCTAGGTAAAGGGAGGCCTTGTGGATGAGGTGCCTGCTGGGTAAAGGGAGGCCCCATGGGTGAGGTGCCTGCAGCGTAAAGGGAGACCCTGTGAGTGAGGTGCCTCCTGGGTAAAGGGAGGCCCTGTGGGTGAGGTGCCTGCTGGGTAAAGATGGTGCCTGTGGGTGAGGTGCCTGCTGGGTAAAGGGAGGTTCTGTGGGTGAGGTGCCTGCTAGATAAAGGGAGGCCCTGTGGGTGAGGTGCCTGCTGGGTAAAGGGAGGCCCTGTGGGTGAGGTGCCTGCTAGATAAAGAAGGTCCTGTGGGTAATAGCTGCTGGGTAAAGATGGTACATGTGGGTGAGGTGCCTGCTGGGTAAAGGTAGGTCCTGTGAGTGAGGTGCCTACTGGGTAAAGGTAGATCCTGTGGGTAAGGTGCCTACTGGGTAAAGGTAGATCCTGTGGGTAAGGTGCCTACTGGGTAAAATAAAGGTAGATTCTGTGGGTGAGGTGCCTGCTGGGTAAAGGGAGGCCCTATGGGTGAGGTGCCTGCTGGGTAAGGGAGGCCCTGTGGGTGAGGTGCCTGCTGGGTAAAGGGAGGCCCCATGGGTGAGGTGCCTGCAGGGTAAAGGGAGACCCTGTGAGTGAGGTGCCTGCTGGGTAAAGATGGTGCCTGTGGGTGAGATGCCTGCTGGGTAAAGGGAGGTCCTGTGGGTGAGGTGCCTGCTAGATAAAGGGAGGCCCTGTGAGTGAGGTGCCTGCTGGGTAAAGGGAGGCCCTGTGAGTGAGGTGCCTACTGGGTAAGGTAGGTCCTGTGAGTGAAGTGCCTCCTGGGTAAAGGGAGGCCCTGTGGGTGAGGTGCCTGCTGGGTAAAGATGGTGCCTGTGGGTGAGGTGCCTGCTGGGTAAAGGGAGGCCCTATGGGTGAGGTGCCTGCTGGGTAAGGGAGGCCCTGTGAGTGAGGTGCCTGCTGGGTAAAGGGAGGCCCTGTGGGTGAGGTGCCTGCTGGGTAAAGGGAGGCCCCTTGGGTGAGGTGCCTGCAGGGTAAAGGGAGACCCTGTGAGTGAGGTGCCTGCTGGGTAAAGATGGTGCCTGTGAGTGAGATGCCTGCTGGGTAAAGGGAGGTCCTGTGGGTGAGGTGCCTGCTAGATAAAGGGAGGCCCTGTGAGTGAGGTGCCTGCTGGGTAAAGGGAGGCCCTGTGAGTGAGGTGCCTACTGGGTAAGGTAGGTCCTGTGAGTGAAGTGCCTACTGGGTAAAGGGAGGCCCTGTGGGTGAGGTGTCTGCTGGGTAAAGGGAGATCCTGTCCTGGAATCTGAACCTTCTAGAAGATACCGGATTGCTAGTTCTTCCCTTTCTCTGCTCATTGGCAACACCCCCCCCCACACACACACACACACGCCTCTCCATACACTTCCCTCTCCCCAAGGGTTGCCCATGTCACCCAATATTCTCTTCTTCTCTGGATCTTCATCATTCTCAAAATTGGCTGAGCTCTTCTCTCCACGATGCCCTTGTTTTGGAGTAAGTGTGCAAGTCCACTTCCTGATAGGGAAAACCAAGACTGCGATTGCCTGACCTTGCTTGGCCTGAGGCTGCACAAAGTCTTACTGACTGAGAAATCCGTTCCTTTGCCCTTTTCCAGGCCCTCACCATCAGAGCTGCAGACACTGTGTCTCGAAGCTCTTTGGAGATGTCTCCTTTGGCCCCAGTAACCAACCACGAGAGAAGAAGCAAGAGGAGGAAACGAATGTCTTCAGGGACAGAAGAGTGTGGAGATGACAGGTTCCCCAAGTCCGACTCAGAGGATGGTCCCAGAACAATGGTAATCCTTGCTGAGGCTCTGGCCCTCCCAGGGCAGGTCTGGTATCAAAAGCCCATTGTGCTAGGCACAAAGAGCCGTCAGAGCCCCCACATGCACTTCAGACTATCCTTGAACTCCCCTCTCACCCTTTCCTGCTTCCCTTGAAATAGTGGAGTCTTGGGTGAAGGGGCAGGGCAAGTTTTGGGGTTATAACATGGTAGGAATTGGCAAGAGCCCAGGGACACACCAATATGAGTGACAGGGCATGGCCGAAGGCCTAGGTCCCACTCAAGCTCCACACCCCACAGTTGTAGCTATATACCCAGGAGTCTTCCTGCCTCTTTATTCCCCTCCCCATCCCCCACCCCCGCAGCCTTAGCCCCACCTTCCAGCCTAGATAAACCTCAATCCCAAAGTCCCAGAGGGATAGACTTCAGGTGGGCAGAGAGCCCAGAAGATGCAGGATTGCCTCTGAACATCCCTGGGTCCAGCCCGCCCAGTTCCTTCTGGCAGTCAAAACCCCTAGTGCCCTGGGAAGTTGAGCCAGGGCCAATGCCACAGGGGGTAAGCTGGAGCATGTGAAGCCCGATCTGGGTCACACCGCTCTCTTACCACCATGCCCGCAGAATCGTCTCAGCATTGCCCACGGCCTCAGCAGGACCTCCATGAGGCCACGCTCCAGCCACGGGAGCATTTTCACCTTTCGCCGGCGAGACCTAGGGTCCGAGACTGACTTTGCAGATGACGAAAACAGCACGGCAGGGGAGAGTGAGAGCCGCCGCACCTCTCTGCTGGTGCCCTGGCCCCTGCGCCGTCCCAGCACCCAGGGCCAGCCCAGCCCTGGGAATCCGGCTCCCAGTCACACTCTCAATGGCAAAAGGAACAGCACTGTGGACTGCAACGGCGTGGTCTCCTTGCTGGGGACAGGTGACCCTGAGGCGACATCCCTCGGGAGCCGCCTTCTCCGCCCTGTGATGCTCGAGCGGCGCCCAGACACGGTGAGCCAGTCCTGCGGTACCGGTACCAGGCAGACCTGGTCTCTCAGACTCGTCACCAGATCCAAAACTATGCACCAAATATTTACTGAGCACCTATTGAGTGCTGGGTTCTGGGTGTCAATAAATCCACAGAAAAGCTCTATCCTCGTAGAGCTTCCATGCTAATGGGGGCAGACAGACAAAAATCAAAAGAAAGAAAAGCGGGTCTGTGTACCCCCCAACACACACACATGTGCATACATACATACAGATGGTATGTAACAGTGATGTGCATGGATGAGAGTTAAATATTTAGCACCTGGTAAGATACAGGCACTAAGGAGGCACTGTATGGTGCCTCTGGTCAGCACTTGGTAGCTACTGGATCATAGACAACCAAGAAGGTACTGGGAAAGGGGTCGGAGAGGTGAGGGGACAGTCAAAGGCTCTGGGAAGCAGTCGTTCGCAGAGTTTGAATTATTTCAGTATTTTGCCAACTGGTAACTTAGTATCAGCCCAGGTCTAATAAGTGCCATGGGGCAGGGGGTTGGGGGAGAAGAGCAGAGTAAGGGGGTTGGAACACGGCCCATTAGGAGGCAAGGACAGAGCCAGGGCACTGTCCAAACAGAAGTGGTGTGGGGGCGTGGTTGGCACCCAGCTCACAGCTTGCTAGCCAGATGGCCTTGGGCAAGTTACTTGATTTCTCTGTGCCTCAGGTCTCTCATCTGTAAAATGGATTGAAAATACCCACATCAGGATTGTTGCAAGGGTTATGTGAGTGAACACAGGAGCAGCACCCAGGGCAGAACCTGGCAAACTGAGTGCTATCTGTATAAGTATTGTGATGTTGTTGTAACATCGTAATAAATATAACACTATTATCCTCTGAGAGCAACATGTTCCAGGCCTAGGGAGTGCAAAGGCCTGAGGTAGAAGCATGCCAAGCCCTTTGGGGAAAATGCCATGAGGTCAGTGAGGCTGGAACAGAAGGAGCACAGGAGAGAGGAGTTGCAGTTATTGTCAGAAGGGTAATGGGTAAGGACAGGCCAGGTCACAAAGGCCAGTCAGAGCTTTGACCAGTTAATTGGCCTATTAGAAGATGGGCTGATGACTGCCCAATTAACTATTGAGCGACTTTACTGACCCCTCCCTGTCTCCCACAATGCCCAAAGCAGCCCATCCAGGACAAAGCTGACCATGTGGCTTAGACCCCCACAGCCTGCTGGGAGACTGAGGACAGACTTTCTGAGGAAGCTGGGGTGGGGCAGGAGACGAACAGGAGGGGTCGGGAGGGCTCAAGCCAAGCTGCCTGTTTTGCTTCAGCTCAGATAGTTGCTTTAGCTGTTGGACTCTGTGTAAGCTAATTAATCTCTATGTCTCTATTTCCTCATCTGTAAAGTGGAAATAAAAACAATACCTATGTCTGCAGGCTGTGGTAAGGACTAAAGGAGTTAAAACAGGTCAAGTGTTTAGTCCAGTACTTGGATCAGGTTCAAGTTTTTATCTATTATTATTGAGCAGGGAGGAATAAAGACTCCTGGGGCGCATTGCAGAGTGGTTGGAGCACTCATGCTGGAGCAAGGAGAGAATCAGGGAAGGTGGGGGTGGGGGGTGATCCTGGGAATCCCTGGGGGAAAGGGGAACCCACAGCTTCTGGCTTCCCAGGAACGTCCCTACCCCAGTGACTGCAGGTCCAGCCCTGGAGCCTCAGCCTGGTGGAATCGTGTCAGCAGCTGGACGACTAATAGAATTTCCTAATCTCATTAGGGAGAAAATCATCTCATTGCACTGCACATGTCAGGAGGAATCCAAGTTCAAACACTTCATTACCCGGAACTCTGACTTCACCCAGTCTCACTTCTGTGGGGCCCATTTGTAATCTTAAAGGGATTAGCAGGCCAAGATGGGGTTGTTTGCAAAGTTAAAAGAATTAACAGACTGAGGTACAGACATTTGAAAAGTTAAGGAGATTAGCAGGCAGGAGGGCCCTGGGAATGCCTATCTGGACTTCCACTGTGTCCCCAGTGAGACACCTCCGCCCGGTTCTAGTCTGAACACAAAGCAGTGTCTAGCATATAGTGGAGGCTTAACATGGGGAAGGGGAAAGAGGGCAGCCCCAACAGACAACTGGCGTTTAGTGAGGGAGGAAGTGAAGAGGTGCTTTGTCCCCTGCCTGTATGGGGGTGTCTGTTGCAGAAGGCCAGATGGTGTTGGGGCAGCCTACTGAGTCACCATTTTCCCTCCATGCAAGATGCCTCCTTCCTCATTTCCTCTGGGCTCTGGCAAGAGAAGGGCAGAGCCCAGCCTCCTGATTTCTCAGTACTTGTTCATCAAACCAGCATTTATCTAGTCCAGCCTGCTCCCTTGAATGAAGGAGTGTTTGAAGCTCTGGGCTTGTAGCAGTGAACAAAACAGATACAACTCTACCATGTGACATTTACATTATAACTGGGAAAACAGGCAATAAACTGATCAATGTTTTCAAGTAGCAGTAAGAGTCTTGTGATCAAAAGTTGGGGAGAAAGGCTACTTTAGTTAGAATATTTAGGGATGGCCTTCCCAAGAAGGGGACATTAAAATTTATAGGCAAATGATTTTAGGGAGCCAGCATGAAGATGCAGAGGAGAGTAGTGTAGACAGAAGAGCAAACACAAAGCCCTCAGGAAGGCCTGACAAGGCCAGGTGTGGAAGAAAAGTTTGGATTTACTCTAAATAAGATGGGGTGTGGGGGTGGGGCTGTTGATCAGAGGTATGGCATGATCTGATTTACTTTTTAAGGGAATCCTCTGCTTGTGGAGAACAGAGGAAGAGAAGAAGAAAACAGACCAGTTAGGAGGCTATTGTAGTAATTTTAGTAAAGAGAGAAAGATGAATGGCATTAGGATGTGGATCAGTTAGCTCTTGCCACAGTAATGTGGTATGACACATTGTTCCAGAAGCCAGTGACTAACAAGCATTGGTACTCAACCCCATGTATCTGCAGGTTGGCTGTGGTTTGCTGGTTTGAGCTGGACTTGGTTAGGCAGCTCTACCCCAGACAGCTTATTAGCTGGGCCTGGCTCCACTCCATGGGTGAGGCTGGGGGTCACTCGATGTGTCTTTGTTCTGGAGCCCAGTCTGAAAGGGCAGCAGCCACCTAGGGAAGCTCTTTTTGTGGAGAATTACTAGAGCACAAGAGCAAGGCCAGCAGCATACATACATATATTTAAAGCTTCTGTTCACATCACATCCACAAATATTCCATTGGCCCAAGCAAGTCCAATTATCAGTGGGGCAGGGAAATTTGCTTCAACTGGAGTGGGAGAAGGAAGAAAGTAAATATTTGCTACATGATAACCTAACATCTCATAGATGATAGAGGAGGAGAAAGAGAAGTCAGGGGAATTTAAGATGTGTTTGTGGGTTGAGCTGGCTATTTTTGTGGTTGCACTGGACCTACCATTGTACCTGCTGCCTCAGCCCTTTTAGGTGCTTATCAACCTTTGCTTAAATAATACTTCCATAACTGGGAGCTCACTACCTCCCTGGGGCACATTTTAAGACAGTCCCACCAAAGAGCGACTTTCTTTTGAGCCCAGATCTAGTTGGTGCCCACTCCAGGCCCTCACTCTGCCCTGTGGGCAGCCTGAGCCCATCTTCCCCTCACCCTACAGAGTCCATGCTCCTGAATCTCACTGCTGCCCACCGAACTGCCCAGTCCCTTTAGCAGCACCAGCCCAGGCATATGGGCTGCGTCATGCAGGGTCCCACTGATATGAAGACTGAGCCCTTCCTCACTGGGAGGGGATGCTGAGTCAGCTCAGGGAATACCTGCCTGCCACCCTTCCACAGGGCACCCCCACATCTGTTTTCAGTCTTGGTTCTTTCACTTATAAAAATGATGCCTGCACATTAAAAAAAAAAAAAACCAATAGTGCCAAAGTGCCTAAAGTGAAAAGTGAACTTTCCCCCCTCCTTCCCCACAACCCCACAACCCCACTCCCCAGATATATCCAATATATACACAATTCAGTGTGTATCCTTCATGACTTTCTTCTTGTTTTTCATCAGTTTTTTGTCTTGGAGATGCTTCCAAGGGAGAACACACAGAACTGCCTCATTCTCTTAACTGCCTATATCATAGTCTAGCATCAGATTGTATCCATAATTGATTTTAATGGTCTTATTGATTGTTTTTTTTTTTGTTTTTATGATATTAGGAACAGTGCTGCAGTGAACATTGTACGTATATTTTTGGTGCACATGCATAATTATTTATGAAGGTAAATTACTAGACAAGGAATCGCAGGGCCAATATACAATTTCCTTGGTAGATACAGCCAAATTGCCTCCACAAAAGTACCCACCAGCCATGTCTAAGCTTTGCGCATTATGCTTCTATTAGTGTAGTTTCATAGTGTGTTAGATTTCTTTTTCAGCTTCTTCATGCTCACGACTCTAGGTAGCAAGTAGTCAACTAAGACTCCCAAATAGTTTTTGCATGTACTAATGCATATGACAAGCATCTGGCATAGAGAGGACCTGGCCAATAAAATAGTTTGGTCATGTAGTCTTCTGTCCATGCTCAAAAATCCCTACTGGTGAAGAAGAAGAAGGGATGGAGATAGTGATTAGGTGGGGTGTGTGGGGGTGGGTGTAACTGGGCAGGAGTTGGGAGCAGAGAAGCCCCACATCCAGTGTCCCATTTAGACCTCCTGCCCCATGGCTTCCCTGGCCTGAGTCAGCCAGCTGCCCTTGGTCCTGCAGAGCTCGGGCATGGGGAAGGAACCCCAGCCTGACACATGTCTCCTGGTTGCACACAGACCACACCGTCAGAGGAGCCAGGTGGGCCCCAGATGCTGACCCCCCAGGCTCCGTGTGTGGATGGCTTTGAGGAGCCAGGAGAGCGGCAGCGGGCCCTCAGCGCGGTCAGCGTCCTCACCAGTGCACTGGAAGGTCAGCACACCCAGGGGCCGCCCAAACACTCCCCAGCTGGTCTAGGCAACCTCACATGTGTCCTGGCCTGAACCAGGAGCCCCCCACCCTACCCCACCCCGTCTGTCTTGGCCTGCTTTGGACATTCCCACTACTCTATTTTCCCAGGCTTTCCTATCCTGTGTAACCTTGTATACCCTTGCCTGTCCTGGTGCCTTTTCCTCTTTCAACTTGTTCTTGCCTGGGTATCCCCATGTCTGCATCCCTTCCAGACTTTCCCTCATCTAGCCTGGCCTGTCCCAGTCTCTTATCAGTTTCATCCCATCCTGTCCCAAGCAGCCCCATGCCTGTCCTAGCCTATTCCCAGCCATTCCTGTATCTGTCTCACACCGTTCCAAACATCTCACATTTGCCCCAGCCAGTCCCCCATCTATTCCAGTTTGAGTTTGGCACACACATCCCCCATCTTGTTTCCTTTTGTCCCAGATGTACACCCATCTTTTCTCTCCTGGCCTCTTGTCCCTGCATTCCTCTTCTGTCATATTTCTAGGGTAAGGTAGCCAGGACTAGACCACTCCATCCCTCTTGCCTTCCCTGCCCCTCTCACTGTCCCCTGTTGTGCAGCAGCCCTGTCATCTCCCCAAGTAGGGGAACACTAAGTGGTGGAACACCACCAGTTACACACGAGTCAGTTGACAAAAACAAACCAACTCACTGGCTATTCCCCCCAGAGTTGGAGGAGTCTCACCGCAAGTGTCCGCCATGCTGGAACCGCTTTGCCCAGCGTTATCTGATCTGGGAGTGCTGCCCACTATGGATGTCCATCAAGCAGGGAGTGAAGTCTGTGGTCATGGACCCATTCGCTGACCTCACCATCACCATTTGCATCGTGCTCAACACGCTCTTCATGGCACTGGAGCACTACAACATGACAACTGAATTCGAGGAGATGCTACAGGTTGGGAACCTGGTAAGGGCCATCAGCAACTGGCTCCTAAATGGGCATCCTGGTGTGAGGGACTCTCGGCCAGCTGGCACAGCCTTCACAGGTAAGGGGGGAGGGATCCTGGACACAAAAGAATCTTGTGAGGGTGGCAGTCATCATGGAAGACATCTTGGAGAAGAAAGTCTCAGGATCAGCTTCTAAGAAGCTGGGAGATAAGGATTAGGAATGGGAGATTGGGAATATAAATTTATGAAGATGCCTAGACTCTGGAAAGCAGAAGTGAGTTAGGACTGAATCTGAAATGGGTGGGGATGTGAGATTTTGCAATTGATGGATTGCAGAGGATGCATACAGACAGAGAAAGGCATTCTCTTATGGACAGAGTTTGCCTAGGTGCTCACCAATGTTTGCTGGGTGAGGGAAAGGATGGGTGAATGGATGGATGATGGATGGATGGATGATGTGAATCAAGCAGAGCCAGGTTTGCATTCTGAGTCAGCTCTTACTATGTGACCTCAAGCAAATTACTCAGTCTCAGTAATTGGCAAAATATGTATTTGTTGAATTTAATAAATGTAAAATTAATATGACATTATGAGCCTCATTGGAAGCTAATGAGGATTGAATAAGATAATGTCTGTAATGTGCATGGCTCAGAGTTTGATAAATAATCAGCACTCCAAATAAATGATAGCTGTAGTTTTTAATGTTGTTATTACTAAAAGTGACTGACCCTGGAAGTCAGAATATCTGGGTTCTAATTCTGATTTTTTTCTTGAGATCAAATCAGCTCCTGCCTCTTTGTTATACAAATGGGGAAACTAAGTCCAGAGAGGGGTGAGGTGACATAGTAGTGGCAGAAGTGATCCTGCAGCCACTGTCTCCCAAGACCCAGGACAAGGCCCTGTTGGCTTTCTCTAGGTAAACCCACAGAGTCAGCCCTTCCCATGGGGATCCTAAAGGAGGGCTGGGAGGTGCCACTAGCCTCAGAAAGGAGCTCCTGGGATCTTCAGCGAGGTTTGCTGGGAGGGATGGGGATCTCTGGCCACCTGATCCAGGCTTACTCTGCACCCTAGCCCTTTGGGCCATCTGCTCAGGTACCTCCACACAGGCAGGTCTCTCTCTACACTGTAGGATGTGTTTTCAACACCTGTCACTTTCCAAACCTAGGAGTCTAGATAGCTCTCTGCAGGGTATAATTAAACTTTTTCACAAATGTGGATCCACTTTGCTGTAATCCTACTATTTTCTTCTGTATGTGAACAGAAGGGAAAGCTGTATCTTGGTCTATTGGAGTCTCATGGCCCAGTTGTGCCTGGCTTGTGTTGGGTGATCTTCAGGTGGTGGTTATGTAGGTCTCAGTTGAGTGTGATTTTGTTGGGATGTGACTCTTGGGTTGGAGCGAGCAGGAAGTCAAGTGTGATGGATAGCGCTGACAGCTCCAGCGGGTTGTTAAATTGTGATTGAACTGCAGTAGCGTTACCCTTGTGATTCGGTTATTACTAATACACTGTGCAGTTGAATTATAGCTCTATTTTGTTCTGTTTGGCTAACCTTATTGCTAATATGTAAAGCTTTGATTGTCTTGCATTTAATAGATTCTAGGTGGTTTAATGTAAAAACATGAAATCATAAAAAAGGCATGAGTAAATCTTGGTACTGGAGAAGCCTTTCTAGGCAAACCAGTGAAAACAAAGTCCATAAAGTAGAAGATTGATAGACTGGACTAAATTTAACCTATCATATATATAGAGGTAAAAGGCAAATGATACTTCTGTTCCTAGAAATATTATGGAGAAAATCTGCACAGTGTCCTACTATGAAACAATTAAAAATGGTGCATGATACATAGCAAGAGTTCTTCGAAATGCATAGGTAAGCTGTCATGAAAATAACAGAAATTCCCAAGTGCCAAAAACAAAAAGGAACTTAAAAGCCATACCAAAAACCTGTGAAATGATTATTTAATTGCGCTGTGGGGAATTTCTGATTTTGGTAATCTGGGGGCTTGAGTTTTAATGGACATGTAGAGATAAGACCCTAAACCTTGGGACAGTGTGAGGTGGGAGGTTGGACGAAGTGACCCCATAAGAATATAACTGCACATTCAGCAAAATGGTGAACCAGAAAAAGTCACGTATTTCTGACACTGGGAAATGATTTTTTTTTTTTAAAAAAAAAAAGCTTGTCTGTCTCAGCCAGGGCTGGAGAGCATGAGGAGGACATAGTCCCTGAACCTTTTTAACTATGGATTTGACCTTACACAGATTTGGAGTTCAAATTTTTACCTGAGTGGTCCTGGAAACTACACCCCAAAAAAATAAAAAATTTGAAGTGACCCTAGGATGATGATGTTTTGGGGTACTTGCAAGAGGCAAGCATACAACTTCTCTGGAAGGACACACCTTTAACCCGGGCCAACCTGTGTGACCCAAATTTTAAAACACACAAGGAAATACTCTGCCATGAGCAAAAACCAGAAGATACACACTCAAGTGCATACACATACACAATTAGGTTTATCCCCTTAACATTGTTGCATAATGGAACTGTTGGATAGAAATAATACAGTAAGAATGTTTGTAATGACTAAAAATATAAGATAATTAAAAACATAAGAGAAGAATAAGAAAACTTTTAAAAGAACCAAGGAAAATCTCTAGATAAGAAAAACATAGTCACTAAAATTAAATTTACATTTGTAAATTCATATAATGTACAAATAAAATAGCATACTAATATGGCTGGGTGAGAATTAAATAAATATCAAACTAAATCTGATAAAGTTTCCTAGCATGTAGTGCAGAGAGATGAGTACATGGGAAATATGAAATAAAAGTTAAAAGACATAGAATCAGAAACAGAAAGTTAAACATATAGCTTATAGGAATACCAAGAGAAAATAGGAAGAAGAAGAAAATGAGAGCAAGAGAATATTCAAAGAGAAAATGGTTAAGAATTGAAGAAAGGAATGAATGCTTGGGAATTATAGGAATTACAATACATCCTAGGCAAGATAAATAAAAAATAAAAATATCTAGATGTATATGATGAAAACTACTGAACACCTATAGCAAAGACAGCATAAAGCCACCAAAAAAGGAAAGAGTAGCTAGCTACTAAGGAACAATAATTAGATGGATGGCAGACTCTATAATAGTTTCATCAGAATCCAGAACACAGTAGAAAAAAAATTTCCAAATGCTGAGGGAAAATATTTGACAGCCTAGAATTCTATACCCAGCTAACCTAATATTCAAGACATTGTTGGAAAAATAAAGACTGAGAGTTTGCCTTGTACACATTTTCTTTTTTGAAACAGTGTCTAAAGTTTGTACTGCTAGAAGAAAGTAAAATGATCACAGAAGATCTGAGATACAGGAAGGAATGGCAGGCAATGAAATGGGCAATAATGTGGGTAAAGCTAATCAAGTGTTAACTGTATAAAATACTAACAAGTGTGATGACTAAATTGAGGGTATTAAACAGGCGGAACTAAAATACTGGGCAACAATAGCATATAAGATAGGCATGGGGGTAAGGACTGGAGTTAAAAAAGCCTAATGTTCATGTACTCTATGGAATATTAATTATCTTAGACTCTAATAACTCAAGCTGGGGTGTTAAATCTTTTAGGATAATTACGGAGAAGCTAGAAATAGACTTTCTTAATTACCAAACCAGTGGAAAATGGAGAATTTTAAAAATTCAATCTAATAGAATGAAAAAAGGAAAAAATAAGAGAAACAAAAAAATAGAAAATACTAAGTTAAGATGTAGACATAAATTCAAATTTATCAGAAATCACAAAAAAATAGAGGTAGATTAAAGTCACATTTAAGAGACAGATTGCCAGATTTGTTAAAGAAATAAAATTCAACTGTATGTTGTTTACAAAAGATAGCCAAAATATAAGGGACCAAAAAAAGGTTGAAGAATAAAAAATGGAAAATTATATACCAGGTGTGCAGTTTGAGATTATTTTATGCATCCCAAAATGAGAAAGATTATGTTTGTAAACTAATCTTTTCCTCTGGGTGTGATACCCTTTGATTGCATTAAATTCATCTGAGGAGGCTTTAATTAGATTATTTGATAAGAGTGCTTTGGGATTTTGAATTGACTACATCAGTGGGTATATCAGATTGAGTCCCTGACCCCTTGCTGGGTCTGATATAAATGGACAGTTACACAGACAGACACAGGAAGAGAGAGTGCTGTAATTTTTTTTTAAGATTTTTTTTTAAAATTTATTTCTCTCCCCTTCCCCACATCCCCAGTTGTCTGCTTTCTGTGTCCATTCGCTGCATGTTCTTCTGTGACTGCTTCTATCCTTATTAGCGGCACAGGAATCTGTGTCTCTCTTTGTTGCATCATCTTGTGTCAGCTCTCCGTGTGTGCGGCGCCACTCCTGGGCAGGCTGCACTTTCTTTCGTGCTGGGAGGCTCTCCTTAGGGGGTGCACTCCTTGCACGTGGGGCTCCCCTACGTGGGGGACACCCCTGCGTGGCACGGCACTTCTTGCACGCAGCACTGCAAATGGGCCAGCTCCACACGGGTCAAGGAGGCCTGGGGTTTGAACCACGGATCTCCCATGTGGTAGGCAGACGCCCTATCCATTGGGCCAAGTCCGCTTCCCAGTGCTGTAATTTTTGATCCTACCACACAACAGAAAGAAACTCAAACTGCTGTAGCCCCAGGGAGAGATGAACCGTTTGCCCAATAACTTACAGCTGATACTGGGAAGAGACCAGAACAGCTGAAACTGAAATAGGAGGCTGTAGCAGTTTGATATGGTTATGAATTCCAAAAGTAGATACTGGATTGTTTGCAATCTGGTCTGTACCTGGGCATGATTAAGTTATGATTAGGACTTTGATCGGGCCACTTCACTAGGGCATTGAGTCCCCGCTTTTATGAATACTGTATTAGTTTATGAAAAGTGTATTAGTCAGCCAAAGTGGCGCTGATGCAAAATACCAGAAAGTAGTTAATTTTTATAAAGGGTATTTATTTGGGGTAGGAACTTACAGATACCAGGCCATAAAGCATAAGTTACTTCCCTCACCAAAGTCTGTTTTCACATGTTTGAGCAAGATGGCTGCCAGCGTCTGTGAGGGTTCAGGCTTCCTGGGCTCCTCTGGGCTCAGCTCCTCCGTTTTCCCCACAAGGTCAGCTGTAGACTATCAGGCGAATGGCTCTGTCTCTCTCCCCAGGGCTCCAGCTTCAAGATCAAACTCCAACATCAAAACTCCAACATTAAAAGCCCCCAACTCTGTCCTTGGCCATGACTTTTATCTGCGAGTTCCCACCCACCAACAGTCCCCACATCACCACTACTGAAACAAGAGGTTTACTTGATTATAATCAAGTAAATATAATCCCATATGCCCAGAGGAAAAGACCAGTTTACAAACATAATCCAATATTTTGGAATTCATCAATAATACCAAACAGCTACAAAAGTCAACTGATTTCTGATATTTTGCATCAGCACCCCTTTGGCTGACTAATATAGAGGCCCAGAAAGAAACAAACTCTATGCCAAGAGAGAGGAGTACAGAATCATTAAAGCATGATGCCCCAAGAGTCTGAGCCCACGGAGCTCAAAAGGAAAGGGTGAACCTAGAGGGGAAGGAGAGACCAGCCAGAGAGCTCCCGCCGTCTTGCTTCAACACATGACATCTGACTTTGGTGAGAAAGTACCTTTTATGGTGCCTTGAGTTGGACTTTACATGGCCTTGGGAATTACTGCAAATAAATCCCCTTTATAAAAGCTAACAGATTTCTGGTACTTTGCATCGCAGCCCTTTGACTAAGACACCAGGCAAATACTAGCCTAAAGAAAACTGATGGTACTGTATTAATATTAAACAGAAGTAGCCTAAAGCAAAAGTATTATTGATGAATAAAGTGGTCCACAACATAAAGATAAAAATCACAGGAATATAATGTATATTATATATAACTTATGAAATATATTAACTCTAAACTTTTTTGCACTAAATTACACAGCCTCAAAATATGTAAAGACAACAATAAAAACTTTTAAGAGGCCCACAATCTTAGTGAGAGATATTTAACATACCACCCTCAATAACTGATAGATCAGGAAGCATACTTGGCCCAGTGGTTAGGGCATCTGTCTACTACATGGGAGGTCCGCGGTTCAAACCCCAGGCCTCCTTGACCCGTTTGTAGTGCTAATGTGCGCAAGGAGCTGGCCCATTTGCAGTGCTGATGTGCGCAAGGAGTGCCGTGCCACACAGGGGTGCTCCCCGTGTAGGGAAGCCCCACACACAAGGGGTGCGTTCCATAAGGAGAGCCGCCCAGAGCAAAAGAAAATGCAGCCTGCCTAAGAATGGTGCTGCCCACACGGAGAGCTGACACAACAAGATGACGCAACAAAAGAAACACAGATTCCGGTGCTGCTGACAAGAACAGAAATGGACAAAGAAGAAGACACAGCAGACAGACACAGAAACAGACAACCAGGGTGGGACGGTGGAGAGGGAAGGGGAGAAAAATAAATAAATAAGTAAATCTTTAAAAAAAAATAATAACTGATGGATCAAGCTGACAAAAAATTAACAAGGATATATAAGACTGGACTAACAAATAAAAAGCTTGAGCTAATCAATGTGTATAGAGCACTACACCCAATAATTAAAGAAGATACACATGGAAAATTGACAAAATGAGTACATTTTAAGTCTCAAAACAAGTAGCAGGAAAAAACAAAGACTGGATATCATGAAGCCTTTATTCTCTGACCATTGTACAATTAAATTAGTAATCAGAAAGGTAAATTATATTTTTTAAAAATATATTTGTAGATAATTCATGGTCAAAGAAGATGTAAAGATGAAAATCATAAAAGCTTTATAATGGAAAGAGAATGAAAATACTTTTTGAGCTGCAGCAAATGTAGTACTTAGGGAAAATTTATAGTCTGAAGTATATACATTGAAAAAGAGGATACATTGAAAATTAATGAACCAGGCTTTTGATTCAATTATTTAGAGAGAAATTAAGTATAAACTTGAAGAAAATTAAAGAACAGAAATTAGTAAAATAAAAACAAAGTAACTATTGAGAATTTTTTTAAAAGCATATTTAAAGATGAAATAAGCAAGCTTCTGGAAAGAGTATCATAGGAAAAAAACTGAAACAGAAGGCACAAATACTATTAAGAATGGAAAAAAGGGCATAACTACACAAAGAATAGAGATTTGTTTTAATGTAAAAGGTATTGTAAACAATTTAGCCAGTAAATTTGGAACAAAGTCAAAATTTTTCTGGAAGAAACTTAAAACCATGAAGAAAAAAGGAAAATATAGAACAAATCAAATCCAGCAGGATCTGATTAAGAAAACGAACAAATACAAAACTCCTCATGATCATGGTGGGTTTATTTCAGTATTGCAGTGATGGTTAATATCATTCGCCAATCTAACGAAAAACTTATGCTCTTCCCTTAGATGTGAAAAAATTACTTAATAAAATTAAACTTTTTTGTAGTAAGAACCCTTAGCAAACTAGAAATAATCTATCTATGATACCCGCCAAAAACCTACAGTAAATATTATAATTAATCATGGACCATTAGCAGCTTTTTTTTAAAAAAATATTTATTTATTATTATTATTTTTTAATTACATTAAAAAAAATATATGAGGTCCCATTCAACCCCACCGCCCCCGCCCCCCACTCCCCCCACAGCAACACTCTCTCCCATCATCGTGATACATCCATTGCACCTGGTAAGTTCATCTCTGAGCATCACTGCACCCCATAGTCAATGGTCCACATCATAGCCCAGACTCTCTCATGTTCCATCCAGTGGGCCCTGGGGGGATCTACAGTGTCCCGTAATTGTCCCTGAAGCACTATCCAGGACAACTCCACGTCCCGAAAATGCCTCCACATCTCATCTCTTCCTCCCGTTCCCCACACCCAGCAGCCCCCATGGCTACCGTTCCCACACCCATTTCACATTTCCTCTGTGGACATTGGATTGGTTGTGTCCATTGCACACCTATGTCAAGTGAGGGCTTAGATTCCACATGGGTACTGGATGCACTCTTCCCGCTTCTAGTTGTAGACACTCTAGGCTCCATGTTGTGGTGGTTGACCTTCTTCAACTCCATGTTAGCTGAGTGGAGTAAGTCCAATAAGTCAAAGTGTAGGAGCTGAAGTCTGTTGAGGCTCTGGGCCTGGGTGTCATATTATCAGTCCAGAGATTCAAATCCCCTACATATATCTTAAACTCAACACCAACTACAATTCCAATAAAGTAGCATGCAAGTCTTGTGAAAAGAGATCCCCTCTGAGTCCATTTCCATCACGCAGAAACACCAGCTCCAAAGAAGGGCCATCTGTCATGGCAGTGAACCCCTTCTGCCATGACCATAGAACCCGTGGGTCTCTTTATCCCTCAAAAGAACCAATACCTGGGGTTGTATCTACCTTATCTGTCTCTTAGACTCTGTTCAGTTGTACATAGGGGTATTCCTTCTGACAACCTCCAGACTCTTTTTTAGAGACTCACAGCCTTATAATCTCATTTCTCCTTTCCATTTCCCCCTTACATTAGGTCAAACCGCTTCCCGAAGTCATGTTATTATATGTAGACAGGTATATTCTGCTGTTCCGCATTGAATCTTTAATTCAAGGTCATTTTCTAGTTGCTTCTTCAGCTGGTATGTGGTAGTGATCCCTCGGTGCCAGGGAGGCTCATCCCCGGGTGTCGTGTCCCACGCTGGGGGGAATGCATCACATCTACACGCTGAGTTTGGCTGTGAGAGTGGCCACATTTGAGTAACATGAAGGCTGTCAGGAGGAAACCCCCAGGCACAATGCTACTCTAGGCCTTGTTCTTATTGCAGGTGCATAGGCTCAAAAGTGTAGCCATTAGTATCAAGAGCCCACTGTTGGGCCCTCCTTCCTTCCTGGTTCTTGCCGTTGCACCTGGAGGATTGCCGCTGCTCTCCCAGGGCCCACAACAGTGACCCCCCGGCCAGGAGCCCAGTACCCCCCCCCAGCTGTTGTTTTTAATTGTTTCCACTATGAGTATATATAGACATTACCATATACCCTGGGCATATGCCCTGTATAACTCCCTGTCAACCATATATATCCTGTCAATAACATCCCATATCAGTATTCCTCCGCTGCCATTGTTGAACCACTCTGTGATCCAAAACTTCCCGTAAAGTGAATCCCAACATAATGTCGGCTTCAGAAGAGTCTTAGATCACCAAAACTCATATATACAATATACAGTATTTCCCCAGATCCACCATAAAACCTTTTCCCTTCCACAGCAATAATCTTTTAACTTATTCATATCATATTTCCTGAAACTGATGTACAGATTCCGAAACTATAGTTTTCAAACAAGGTAACATTTGTGCTTACTATGTGGTCCATACTTTAGGTTGTACAGTTTTCTAAATTTTTTAGTTATCCTATGTTTTGTCTTATGGTTTTCATTATTAGTCTGTCGTCCCCTATATGTTTTTGGTGTAATATTAGCTGTTTTATATTCATCCTCGTGTACTCTCACATAACTCCTCTTTTGCCCCCTTATTTACCTTTGTTCTATCCATTGCATGTCCATTTTCCCCTCCCCTTAGGGCCCACAACGCCTGCCAATCTAATGCCCTGGGAGCCATCCTTTCTCACGAGAGATACAGTTCTCTCTATTCGATGGCATTAGTCTTCCCCAGGATATGGGTCCACCCCACCCAATGGTAGAACCCACCTTGACAAAATGAGCCTTCAGCTATTCCCTCCGGAGTCCGTCCCGCCTCAGACCATACCCCCTGAGCGTCCTAACCAGGTGACCCTCCTATTTATACTTTGATACGTTTTACTCAACATTTAGTTCTCAACGAACTTCTGGCACTCTCCCATGTTTGTATGTAGCAGCTTCCTTTTAAAGTCAGAAGCAAACACAAGCAAAGATGGTGACACTGGTGGTAATGAGAGTGAATCCCTCTTGAGCACCGGCAGGAGGAAGTGTTATTATTGCCATCCCTGTTTTCCTGATGAGGGAACAGCAGCAGAGTGGCCAGGTAACTTACTCAAGGCCATTCAGCCAAATCTAGAGCCCATAATTCCAACGCTGCACTACACCGCCATGCTGCAACTCCAGCTCTGTACCTACCTCTCTGCTTCCAGTCCAAATTGTACTCATGGTCCCTCTCAGCATGGTAAGAGAAGAAAGAGGATAAAGAAGGATGGAAAATAGATTTGATATTATTTTCAGATCATCTTGTCTGTATAGGTAATCCAAGAAAATCTACAGAAAGACTATTAGATCGATAAGGGAGCTCAACAATGTTAGTGCATATGGGCTCAATATACAGATTTTGTGTTCCTAGTCACCATTAAGAATCAGTTGGAGAATGTCATTTTTAAAAGTTAAAACAATACCAATAAAAACTGTGAGAAATATAGGATAAATTTCATTAAATGTGTAAATTTTATGTGAAAAAAATTATAAAACTACTGAAACACTGAAAAGAAGATGTAAATAAGAGGAAAGGTATGCCATTTTCATGGAGGAAAGACTTAGTGTAGATATAAAAATTCTTCCTAAATTAACCTACAAATTCAACATAATTCCAATTAAAATCTCCACAAACTTTTTCATTGATAAGCTAAACCTAAAATTCATAGGAAAGGTAAAGCCTATCAGGATAAATTGAAAAATAAGGTATGGAGCTTACCCTACCATATATTAAGATCTATTATAAAGCTATATTATTAAAACATTCTAGTATTGGTGCAGAGATAGAAAAATGGACAAGTGCAACAGAATCGAGAACCCAGAAATATAACAATGTATTGGAAAATAACAAAGATGGCATTAGAAATCAGTAGGAAAAAGGACTAATTCAATAAATGATGCTGGAAAGAATGGCTATTCATATGAAAGAAAATTAATTTGGATCCCTACCTCACATCATACTCATAAATCAGTTGGAGGTGAATTGAATTTTTGACCTAGATGTGATTAAGCAAAACTTGAAAGCTTTTAGAATAAAAAAAGGAGAAAAAACTGTAAGATCTTGGGGTTGGGAAGGATTTCTTCAACAATCCCAATAAGTTATATCATGAAAGAAAAGGTGGCCTATATTAAAATTTAGACTATCTGTATAATAAGGGATAATATAAACAAAATGAAATCACCACTACAAACTGGAAATTGTTATCCGGAAAAGCATTTCACTATAGAGACATGGAATCCAAAATATATGTTGAATGCTTATACTTCACTAGGGAAAGAAGGACAGCCCAGTAATAAAAACACAGCCACAATAGTGGGGAAAGGAAATGACAGGAACCACAGAAGAGGAAATTCAGACTGTTACAAACAAAAGAAGCACAGGGGATGCAAATGAAAGCAAACACTGAGAAACCCTTTCTCTCCCACAAGAGCATCAAAAACAAGCTTCTGTATGTTGACAAGGATGCGAAGCAATAAAAACTATCTGGGGAGTGTCTTAGTTTGCCAATCCTGCTATGATAATACCACACAGTGGGCTGGCTGAAACAGCAGGGATTTGTTTTTTTATGGATTTGGAGTCTAGAAGTCCAGACTCGAGGTCTTGACAAGCCATGTCCTTGGAGTCCTCGTGTATCACAGGGCAGTCTACCTCATTCTCTGGCTTATACTACTTCCACATCCAATCTCCTTGGCATATAAACTTCAGCCGTATTGGATTAAGGTGCACCTCGATCAGTTTGGCCACATCTTAACTAATAGCATCCTCAAAGGTCCTCTTTACAAATGAGTTCACACCCCCAAGGCCACAGATTAGGACTCGAGCAGGGCTTTATAGAGTACACATGATTCAATCCCTAAAAGTCTGACCTCCAGACTCCAAAAAAAACTGGGGTGGCAGCCGAGCTTTCCCTGTGTGCTGGGGCATAGGGACCACCCAGGCTGAAGCCCCGCCCCTCCTCACACCGGGGCGACGACACAGTCTATCCAAAGACTGAGTAACATGTTCAGTTATATGCAAAGCCCCAGACTAGTGCCTGACATGCAAGAGTAGTAAACACTACTTAAATCTTTGCTATTATTATTCTGTAGGGAAAAATAAAACAAGATTTGAAACAAAATATGCAAAATGTTAACATTTGACAGAGTTTGATGGTGGCAGAAAGGTTCTCCATTTTATTATTCTATGCTTTTCTATATGCTTAAAATATTTTGCAATTTTAACAAATGCAATAAAGGGAAATGAAAAATGAGGAAAATTGTCACAATACATATAATAGACAAAGGGGTAGTATCCCTAATATATAAAGAATATTTATAAACAGTACCAAAAAAAGAAAACTCCTTAGTAGAAAAATAAGCAAAGGATATGAACAGGCAGTTTCACAAAAGAGGAAACAAAAGTCAAAGGAATGTCAAATAAAACAACAATAAGATATGACCTTCCTCCTTTTGGATTAGAAAGGTATTGAGAATGGAATACCCAGTATTGGGAAAGGTAGTTAAATGGAATACAGAGTATTAGGATAGTTACAGGGAAACAGTTATTTACATGTTGCTCATGGAATTGGTTAAAACTATCTCTGGGGAAGGGAGTTGGTTCAACTGGTTGAGTGCCTACCTCCCACATGGGAGGTCCTGAGTTCGGTTCCTGGTGCCTCCTGAAAAAACAAAAACAAACAAAAAGCAACACGAATGAAAAAACCAACTCAGGGAAGCGAATGTGGCTCAGTGGTTGAGCACTGGCCTCCCACATATTAAGTCCAAGCCTCATTCCCCAGTCCCAGAACCATTAAAAAAATAAAAAATTAAAAAAAAAAAAAACAGTCTCTGAGGATCAGTTAGCAATATGTAGCAGAATCTCTAAAAATGTTCATTGATAAAACGATTCCATTTCCAGAAAATTATCCTAAGAAAACAACTGGGCAAGTTGTTTTTAAACGTGTGTAAAAAGATGTCTATTGTAGCAATGTTTTAATTAGAGAAAAAGAAGAACACCCATCATAAGGGAATGTTTAAACTAGTTGTGACACTTCTGTGTAGTGGAACACCTCAGCTGATAAGAAAAAATAGATGCTGTAGACAGGACTTACTGGAATGGACACACGTTCACAAGGCAGTGTGCTTTAAAGCACGTCACAGGGTGTTCATTACGATCCATTAAAAACAGGTCAAGGTCAAGGAGAGCCGGGGGTCCCCCAACAGCCCCCCACTTCCTGGGAAGACACCATCAGCACCTCCTGCCAGGAGCCAGGGGAGGTGGGTCCCCGCACTCACAGGCTGCCGGCGCGGCGGTGCTGGTCCCCGGAGCCTGCGCAGCGAGCTGAAGGCAGGCTTGCTGGACGCGGAGCTGTCGGCTGCTCTCAGCAGCCATGACAACCGCCTTTCCACCCAGAGCATCCCTCTACGCCCACCAGCTCCCGCTCTCAGACCCTCCCACGGAGTTACCATTATCCCCATTTTACAGACGTGGGCACTCAAGGCTGAGAGAGACGGGTGCTGGCCCAAGACCACACGCTCTGAAACGCAGGCCTGGCTGCCCTTCTCCGAGCCTCTCAAACCATCAAGCTCTGGTCACACGGCTTTAGGAAGCCTGGGCGAACCTCTGGAAGGGGGACAACTGCTCCCCAAACTCAGGGACTTGCAGAGCCGTGCTTCTCAAGCGTGGCCGCACATCAGCATCCCCTGGTAAGCTTTCAAAAACCCAGGATCTGGGCTGCCCTCCAGTCCAATTGAACTAGACTTGAGGTGAGTCCAAAGTGTGCCGCGTTTGAGACCCAGGGCTCAGAAACAGTGCCTCTCAGACTCCAGTCCCCGGGAATCAGGCCAGAACGCAGCCTCCCGTTGAGCAGGCCTCGGGTCAGGCCTGAGATTTTGCATTTCTAAAGTTCCTCGTGAGGCCCAGGCCACTGGTGTCAGAAGAAGCTTCTGTTCATTACTCCAGAAGCCTCTTCTTCCAGGAGTCATTCCTTCCAGACTTTCCGCTCTACCTGGTATCTGGGAATCTGGGCGAGGTGAGGGGTGGGCATGAGGGCGCTCTGCCGGCTTCCTCCTGCAGAGATGAGTATGAGCACTCATCGCCTGTCCCCCAGCCTTCGTGAGAACACGCCTCCCCTGGCGAGCCCGGGAGGGAAAGGGCGCTGCCGAGTGAGGGCTCCGGCAGCGGCCCCGTGAGGTCCTGGGGTCCGAGGCTGGTGGGAAGGCCTGCTGGAGCCGGGGCGGGGGGCTGGGCACTGCAGGGCGGGCACATGGTGTGCCGTGGGCCAGAGGCCCAGCCCTTTGCCCATCCATTCAAAAGCTGTTGGTGGCCCGCCTCTGTGCTGGGCCGTGTTGCAGTGCAGTGTACCCCAAAAGTCCTGCTGTTGTGGAGCTTCCCTTTTAGCTGGAGGAGACTCAGCAGACAAATACACGACCACTTGTATGTCAGAGGGCGATACATGAGCAAGAGAAAGGTAGAGCGAGGCAGAGGAAGGGGGGCGGCGATTTTAAGTAGCGTGGTCAGGAAGCCCTGCCAAGTAGGCGGCTTTTTTTTTTAAAGATTTATTTATTTGTATTTATTTCTCAGCTCTCCTCCCCTGTTGTCTGCTCTCTCTGTCCATTCACTGTGTGTTCTGTGACTGCTTTTATCCTTATCAGCAGCACGGGAATCTGTGTCTCTTTTTGTTGCGTCATCTTATTGCGTCAGCTCTTGGTGTGTGCGGCGCCATTCCTGGGCAGGCTGCACTTTCTTTCACACTGGGCGGCTCCTCTTACAGGGTGACTCCTTGCGCATGGGGCTCCCCTATGCGGGGACACCCTTGCATGGCAGGGCACTCCTTGCGCGCATCAGCACTGCGCATGGGCCAGCTCCACATGGGTCAAGGAGGCCTGGGGTTTGAACCCTGGACCTCCCATGTGGTAGGTGGATGCTCTGTCCGTTGGGCCAAGTCCACTTCCCTAAGTGGCTTTTAAAGAAAAACCAGAAGGGAGTGCGCCTTGCGGATGGGGCGGGGTGCACAGGGAGTGGGAGCAGCAAGTCCAGGGGCAAGTGTGGCTGGAGCAGGGAGCAGGGGAACGACGTGGAGATGGGCTTGGGTGCCAGGAAAAGCGGCGGGACCCAGGGATGCCTCTGCCGTGGAGGGCCGTCCAGGAATGTGGCCCCAGGCCGGAGGGTTCCCCAGGACCCTGGCTGGGGGGGGTAGCCGTTCCTTATGGGCACAGGCGCTAAAGGACCCCCAGGCTGGGCTGGTGGGCGGGTGGCGGAGGTGCCCAGCACCTGCCGCCCCGATGCCTCCCCTTGCGTTGACCACATCTTCCCAGCCCCACCCACCTCCACAGGACCTCGTCTGAGCCACCAGCAGAAGTTTGGCACAGGTCCCCTCAGGGTGGCGAGGGCAGGTGACCTCCCCTCCTGCCTGCTCTGCTGGCCAAGGCTGGGGGGCTTGGGACTCATGAGTCAGACGTAGGCAAAGCCCAGCCTGTCCACTGCTGGTGGCTCCAGGTCCTGAAGGTGACAGAGCCGGGCTCGTCTAGTTCTGAAACGCATTAGCTATGTGGCCCCTGGCAAATCACTTAGGCCCTCGGTGCCTCGGGGTCCTTACCTGTAAAACGGGGGTCACGATGCTTTCCTCATCGTGTTGTTGGAAGGACTAAAAGGAGCATGTGCTCGGCCCATGGTCAGCCCTCAAGAAACGGGCTGGTTATTACTCCAGCGAGAGCTCGCCACGTGAAGGGCAGAGGGCAGCCCAAGCCGCGGGAGCGTCCTGGACAACAGCCCTGGCCATGGGGGCCCCGAGCGTTGGTGGGGACGCATGGGCCGGGTCGTGTCATGGCCCACCGACGGCCCTCCCGCCTCTGCTGTTTCGGAGGCCAGGCTTGGCGAGCGGGCCGGCGGGCAGGGACATCAGTGCCCAAGGGCCTGGGCCGTGACCGAGCACAGAGGAGCCTCTGGGGAGCCCTGACACCGTCCTCTGGCTGGCCAGGGCCTCTCCGGCCCCAGCGTCAGAGACCCTGACCCCACTCCCTCCTCCCCGCAGGTGTTCACAGGGATCTTCACGGCCGAGATGACTTTCAAGGTCATCGCACTCGACCCCTACTACTACTTCCAGCAGGGCTGGAACATCTTCGACAGCATCATCGTCACCCTCAGCCTCATGGAGCTGGGCCTGTCCCGCATGGGCAACCTGTCGGTGCTGCGCTCCTTCCGCCTGGTACCTGGCTGGGCCTGCTGTGGGGGGCAGGGGGCAAGGGGCTGGGGCTCCAGAGCACCCAGCCAGGTCAGCCCTCAGGCACCCCTACTTCGAGCCATCCTGCCTTCACCCAGCAGCCATTTGTTAGGTGACGCCTGGGTGCCAGGCCCATGCTGGTGATGTGCGGGTGCAGAGGTGAACATCTGAGGGGGTCATCCCCTGAGACACCCCCAGAGGAGCTCTTGGGGCCACCATCCCAGGGAATTGCACAGCCCTTTGCTTCACGGTGACCCCTTTAGTGCTCACAGGATCCCCGGAGTGTGCCTGGTGTGACTGCACCCCCGGCTCTCAGATGAGAAGACTAAGACTTAGACATGAAATGCATTTCCCAAAGCCACATGGCAAGTGACAGGCGGAGCAGGGGCTGCTGACAGCTCAGCCTGTTGGTCTTGGAGTCAGCGCTTCTTAAACTTTAGATGCATACAGATCACCGGGGGTCTTGTGAACATGCAGACGCTGACTCTGTAGGTCTGGGCCTGAGAGTCCGCATTTCTACCAAGCTCTTGGGTGACACCAAAGCATCATGGTCTATGGACACACTTTGAGCCCAGAATGCCTGGGAGGTCCAGATACGGGGCTGAGGTTCAGGGAGAGCTCACCTCCTGCTGGGGATATGGGCAGGGGAGGCCTCCCGGTAGAGGTCCTGAGCACTGCTTTGGCTTCACTGGGGGGGATAGGAAGGCAGGATGGTGGCGGCAGTAGAGAGCGCCTAGGCTATGGGTTCTCATCATGACTTCACTGCTACGAGCCATGGGACTTACCTTAGTTCCTCCATGTTTAAGAGCTGATTGCTGCATCTGTCAAATGAGGTAATAATAGTGCCAACCTCATGAGGTTATGGGGAGCTTTGAATGAGTTACTCATCCTAATGACAAGCACAAGGCCTGGCACAGAGTATGTGCTCAGTAAATGTTAAGTACTTGCCTCCTTTCTCTTGTGATAACTGGCAAGAGATAAAGATGGAGGTGACAGGGCAGGTCAGAGATGGTTTAAGTTGGCCTAGAAGTATACCTGATGAGGACATGTCTGGAAAAGGAAGGATATTCTGTGTTGCGGGGGACTCTACTGGGCAGTTGTAGCAGTGAGACCAGAGTGGGTAGGAGGCCGTAATGGGGACACCCAGAAGGGCTGAGATGAGGTGATAGCTGTTGACCTGACCACCAGAGCAGGCCCAGCAAGGCTGCCTCTCAGGCTTTGGAGAAAGAGAGTAGTGTGTGTTTTTGGAGAAACAAGGGGAGAAACCAGTGGCGTGACCTCCATGCTTGTTCCCTGGGCTCTCAGGGAGGATCTGGGGTGGTGAGGGTGTCCAGGGGCAGCGAGAGCCAGGGCTACAGCCCAAGGACCCCTTCTCTTCCACCCTCCCAGCTGCGGGTCTTCAAGCTGGCCAAATCATGGCCCACTTTGAACACGCTCATCAAGATCATCGGGAACTCCGTGGGGGCACTGGGGAACCTGACACTGGTGCTGGCAATCATTGTCTTCATCTTCGCTGTGGTGGGCATGCAGCTCTTCGGCAAGAACTACTCAGAGCTGAGGGACCGCATCAGTGACTCGGGCCTGCTGCCCCGCTGGCACATGATGGATTTCTTCCACGCCTTCCTCATCATCTTCCGCATCCTCTGTGGCGAGTGGATCGAGACCATGTGGGACTGCATGGAGGTGTCAGGGCAGTCCTTGTGCCTACTGGTCTTCTTGCTTGTTATGGTCATTGGCAACCTTGTGGTGAGTCAACTAAGGGTCTCCCCTCCCACATGCCCATCCATTCGTCTGTCCAGCTACACAATCACCCAGTCATCCATCTTTACATTCACTTTCCCTCCTTCCACCCACTCACTCACCCAGCCATCTAGCCATAAAACCAACCCTTCACCCATCAATTTCTCATCCATCCATCTCTCTTCCCATTCATTCATCTACTTATCTATCAATCTATTATTCACTCACCCATTCATCCATCCACCCACCTGTGCACCCCTTACCCAAACAACTACGCACTTGTCATCAATCCATCTATTCACACATTCATCCTTCCATCAATTCCCCGTACATCCATCCATCCCACCATCCATCCGTCACCACCCATCCATCTGTCCACCTGTCCATCTGTCTACTGAGTTACCCATCCTTCCGTTATCCGTTTGTTCTTTCAGCCATCCTTCCATCAACCCCTATCAGTTCACTCACCCATTCATTCACTCACTTCCTCACCTACCATGCCTCTATGTGTCCACCAACCACACATCCATCAACCTATTAATTAATTCACATGCACTCTTATATACACACATCTATTCTTCTAGACATTTGCCTGTCCATTTATCCATTCACTCACCCACCCATTCATCTATCCATCCATCACTCAAGTGTCCACTCACTCAGCCAATCCACTCATTCATCCTCTCCCGTACATCAATGCACCCATCCATTCACTCATCCACCCATCCAACTGTCTACTCAGTCATGCATTAACTCATCTGTCCACTCATATGTACATTCCTCATTACATTTTATACATTCATTCACCCACTTATTTACCTGTTTTTTCATTATCTACTCTTTTTTTGTTCATTCGTTTATTCACTTCCCCACCCATCACTTTATTCAGTCATTCACTATTGATGAAATAGCACGTGGTTTTTCAGTTCATCTGAGCCCCTGCAGCATACTGAAGCCTGTGTCAGGTGCTGTGGGGCATGCAGAGGTGAATGTGGTCCAGCCAGGGCACACCAACTCGAGAGGGTGGGGAGGCGAGGAGTTCAGACAGGCCTGAAGCAACTGTCCAGCTGACCAGGGCAATCAGAGCCGCTAAAGGAGCCCATGTGTGCTGATTCCCCCCAGCTGGGGAAACCAGGGAAGGCTTCCCAGAGGAGGGGTGATGCCGACCTGGTGCACTGGTAATGCTGGAGCAGAAGGAGCAGGGCAAACAAAGCATGGGGTGAGCAGGTGGTGGCCAGGTGAGACAGCCCCGTGGGAGCCTAGTGTGGCCCCGAGGGTTGTGGTCCTGTCATGAGGGGTCAGGCTTTGGCTGCCACAGCCACCCATGTCCTAGGACAGGAGCATCTTGCCCTGTGTCTTCACAATGTGGAGAGAGACCAACATTCAAATGCCAGGGAAGGGGCCTTGGGAAGAGGTGCGGGTGAGGTTCTAGGTAGGATGAAGTCGCCGTCCACTGTGGACACGGAGCTGCCTCCCTGGTACCCGGCTGGCCCACGTATCGGGCGTCACACCGGCCTGGCTCCCACTGCAGCCATGGGTCCCCTCGCGGGCAGCGCAGGGCCACACCAGCTCACAGCGGAGTTCGAGGTCCCCCTTTCTAGTCTGCTGTGGACTGCCGCTTCCCAACCCCTTCCCCAGACCTGCCTGCTTTCTTCCCCTGGGTGGGGCCGACTCAGGCCATCTGGGGACAGTACTCTTTGGGCCCCACACACGGAGCCCAGAGAGAAACCTGGGACGTGGGTACACAGGCCCCTCCGGTCCCCCCCCCTGGCAGCCCCTGGGGGCGGAACCTTGCTCAGCCTGGGCGCCGCCTGTGCCCAGCACCCTCTCCCCAGAGCCCTGTGCTTTCCAAGCGGATCTGCCTGGGGACGAGAAGATTAGAGGCTGCTGGAGGAGGGACGCTAACGCCAGCCCACGCAGCCCCTCTGGCCGCCGAGGAGCTGGGCTTCTGCCAGGCGTGGGAGGAAGCAAGATTGCCATTGAAAAGGGAAGCAGTGTTCAGGCAGCCCTGGAGCAGAGGAAGGCACCCACAGCATGGGGGCCTGAGCGTCCCTGTGGGGGGGCGAGGCTACAGGCAGCCCCCTCCTGCCCCAGCCTGCGCTGAGATGCCTGGAGGTCGAGGAGGCGGGGCTGCACAGCAGGGGGCTGCGGGGCCGGCTGTCACCCCTGGACCATGCTCGGCAGCTCGGGGCCATGTTACCCTCGGTGACCAGGTGGAGATGGACGGGGGTCCGGAGGCATCGTCCCCATGAGCGCGTGTCACTCTTAAACCGAGGGCCTGTTTCTCAAGTCTGGCCCCCACCTCCCCGCTGCAGACGGGCATCTCTGAGGGGCTTGTGAGACGCCAGAGCCGGAGTTCAGGGTGGGCTGTGGGCGCCGGGGCTGGGGGGCGCCGAGCCCGAGGCGGGAGGGTGCGCTGGGGGCCTCCTGGCCTGACGCGGGCACACCATCTGGGAACCGGCCTGCCGCCATCGGAATGACGAGCCTGGGGCTTGAGCCCCAGGGCAAAAGGTCTCTCTTCAAAAACAAGAACCAGAACTCCACACCTGCAGGACGGTTTGGCAGCAGGAGTCCTCCAGGTCCAGCCAAAGGGGACCCCCCTTTAAGGGGTAACTTGAACAAACCACTCTACCTTCTGGAAAGCCTCAGCCCTTCCCGACCCGCTCTGGCCTCGGGGCCTCGGAGCCAGGGCCGGCCCTCGCAGCGGTCCAGTGCTGCACACAGCGTCCCTCCAAGCCCCCTCGCCCCGTTAGCCTGATCCCCACGGCCCCCATGCACCCTGGCCCCTTCTCTGCCGTTGCACCTGCCTCCACCTGGTCCCCAGCGATGGGGGTCCTGGCTGCAGGCCTCTTTGCCCACAAGTCCCAGCACAAGAGCGTCTCCCCGCTTGTCCTGGGCTAAGTCCCCGGCGCTGCCCGAGTGGGGTCCCTCGCCGACGGCAGGGTCAGGTCTCTGGGCAGTGAGCCAGCTCAGTGGAACGGAGGCAGCCTCTGGCCCTCCTCCAGACACACGGGTCCCCTGAGGGCTGCCTGGCTGGTCCAGGTGGCCCCTGCTGCCCCCGGTGCCAATGCCCCCTTCCCGAGGCAGCGAGAGGCGGCGAAGGGCGCTGAGGTCTGTGTGGAGAGCGCCGTGTGGCTGGTGCCCGGGCTCTGGGTAGCATTGGACCTCTGTCCCTTGCTGGCCGGTCCCCGCCGAGCCTTGACACCGATGAGGCCCTGGTTGGCCCGCTGAGCCCGGCCCGGGAGCCGACCGCCCTGCAGCCAGACCGTTCCTTGGCCCCTCGGGGGAGGGAATGGAGTCACCGCTTGTTTTATCCGTATCCAAGAGAACAGAGCTAGAAAGGGCCTGGCAGATGGGGTGCTGCCCGCAGTCCCGAGCTCTGGCCTCTGTCTCCCCCACCGCTCCGAGGCTGAGTGCCCGCCGCTGCCCCACAGGTCCTGAACCTGTTCCTGGCCCTGCTGCTCAGCTCCTTCAGCGCAGACAACCTCACGGCCCCCGACGAGGACGGGGAGATGAACAACCTCCAGCTGGCGCTGGCCCGCATCCAGCGCGGCCTGCGCTTCGTCCGGCGGGCCACCTGGGGCTTCTGCTGCGGGCTGCTGCGGCGGCGGCCCCCAAAGCCCGTGGCCCTGTCCGGCCGGCTGCCCAGCTGCCTCGCCGCCTCCCGCTCCCCGCCGCCAGGCACGGAGAAGGCGCCTCCGGCCCGCAAGGAGACCCGGTTCGAGGAGGGCAGGCGGCCGGGCGAGGGCGCCCCTGGGGACGCGGAGCCCGTGTGCGTGCCCATCGCCGTGGCCGAGTCAGACACGGAAGACCCAGACGAGGACGAAGACAGCAGCCTGGGCACGGAGGAGGCCAGCGGGCAGGTGAGCTCCCGCGGGTCCCTGCTGGGGCACCGCGGAGCAGGGGCGGGCAGAAGACCCCAGGAGGGGCAGAGAGCGGCCGTCGTCTGTCATCCATTCCCTGGCTGGCCCTGGGCAGCTGCTTATACACATGGAGAAACTGCGGCACGGTCCCACCCTGATTTGGCATGGGCGTCCCCTGACCTCCCACCTGCCCCTTCCCCTCCTCCACGCCGTGGCTAACTCAGATTTAAAAATAAGCATCCCTGCCACGGGAGGTGTCAGAGACATCGCTATCTTATCTCCCAACCTGCTATTTTTAACACGTGGGGCCAAAGTCTGGACCAAACAGTCCCCTCAGTGTTCCCGCAGCCTGAGCCGGGTGCGGGCGGCCTCTCCGTGCTCCTGGTCCTCACCGCTGGGTTGGACCTGCCTGGCAGCTTGCTCTGAGCCCGCCGTGGGGGCCTGGGTGTGCAGAGCCACCGCCCCTCAGTCGTTCCACTGGTTTTACTTCCTGGGCCCTCCCTGTGGTCCCCGAGGCCCCCTGTCCCTTGAAGTCAGGTGCGGGGCAGTGGGGTGGAGGGCCAGGGGGCTGGTGGCGTTGCCAGCACCTCAGCTCATTTTCTCTGGTCGCGGCGGCACAGGAGTTGCGTTCCGGCTGCCCCTCCTTTCCCTGCCTCTTCCCTCCCTGAGCCTGCTGGCGCTGGCTCCCAGGGGCGAGTCTGTGTTAGTGCGTGTGTGAGTCCACGTGAGTGCGTGAGCGTGTGTGCGAGTGTGTGTATACGTGTGAGCCAGCACGAGTGCGTCCGTGTGAGCGCACGTGTGCATGCAAGTGTGTGTGCATGCGTGAACATGGGCGTGCTTGTGTGTGTGCACGTGTTAGTGTGTGTGCATGTGCATGAGAGCACGTGAGCGTGTGGACTGGTACTAGTGTGTCTGTTTGTGTGCATGTGTGTGAGCATGTGAGCGTGCAGGAACACGAGTGTCGCTGTTAGTGTGAGCATGCGTGTGCGAGTGAACGTGTATGAGTGTGAGTGTGTGCATGTGTGTTTGAGTGTGTTGGTGTGAGCATGTGTGTGCATGTGCATGTGACCATGAGCGTGTGTATGTGTGTGAGTGTATGTGAGTGTATGTGTGAGCACGTGCGTGTGTGCACGCACAGGCACCCTGGGGTACCGTGGGACCCGCGGGGAGGTTGGCTCGTCCTTGCGGGAGCAGCGCATCTGAGCTGTTCTGGGAGGGGTGGGAAGGGGAGGCTGGGCCAGGCTCCTCCGCCTGGGAGGGGTCTTCAGTGAGATGGCGGCCCCGTGAGGAGGGCCCCGCAGACCCTCTGGCCGGCTGCGCAGGCAGCTCATGGGCGGGCTCTCGCCGCAGGAACCCCAGCCTGTGTCCAGAGGCCCAGAGGCGCCCCCCGAGCCTGGGGCCTGCAGCCGGGCGTCAGCGGCCGAGGCCGGCGCGGCTCAGGCGGACGGGCGGCGGAAGGCGGCGCCCCCGGCCCCAGGGGGCAGCGAGGTAACGCGCACCTTCGGCCCTGAAGGCCCCGGCGCTGCTGCTGGGCTGAGCAGCCCCCCGCCTGCATGTGTGCTGGGAGCCACATCCCCTGCATGGGCAGCGAGGGCCCCACTGCAGCCGGAGGGGCGAGGCACGGGCCGAGCCGCTGGGGAGCCTGACCCGGGGCTGCCGCAGCGCTGCGTTCACCCCGTCCTCACACTCCCCCCGTGTTTCGTCCTGTTCGGCAAATGTCTGTCCTGTGAATCCCCCCAGCCCGAGGGGACCCGCAGGGAGCCCTGAGCACACTGCCCACCAGGGCTTCTCCCCGGCTAAGTCAAGGCTGCAAATGGGAGGCCCACCCAGCCCAAGGCCAAGTTTTGTTCTGTAGGCAAAGAGCTTTTATTTGAATAATCACCGACATTTAAAACCTGGGGGCTTTTCTGTTAAAACCTGCGTTTCTGGCTTCTCTTGAAAATATGGGACAAGGACCGCTGCCGAGCACGGCGCTGAGCCAAGAGGCCCCTGTGCCTTCGTTCCTGGCCCGCCCCACCCCCTGGAGGTGGGGTCCTGTGCTCAGGTCCGGCTCTTGGGGCCTGTGGGAGGCTCTGCAGCCACGGCCAGTCCAGGTGGACAGTGACTCATGACCTCCGCAGGCCGCAGCCCTTCCCTGAGGGCCACAAATAACTTCTGCTCTTGAGATCAGTCCAGTGGGGCCTGTGAAAGCGGGAGGGGTGGGCTGCTCTTTCCTGGGAGTCGGACCCTCCCTTCAGCTGCAGCGAGATCCGGGACCTGGGCCCAGGCCGCAGCAGCCCCAGGTCTGAAATGCACGAAGCCCTCCTCGGGGAGGGGGCCTGAGGCCTTGGAGAGGGGCCGCTCCCTCCAGCAGACCCAGCCCGCCTACCCCAAGTCTCAGGACAGACAGAGGAGGGGCCTGCGGGGAGCAGGGGGGTCCCTCCTTCATAGAAACCCCTTGGGGGGAGCCCAGAGGCAGGGTTCTTGTGCAAATAACTTAGGGGCAGTTCTTAGGAGAAACCTGTGAGCAAGTGGGAGCCGCGGGAGGCCCGGGCAGGCGTTGCTGGAGCTCTGGGGCACGCTGGCCTCTGGGGCACGCCAGGCCTCGGTGGACCTAGCTCAGGACAGAGCCCCTCTGGGGCCCGCTCGCCCATCTGGTCGTAGCCCCGAGGCGGCGCCCGGCGGCCCTTGCAGGGGCAGCTGCGCGGGCAGCAGCGGGGAGCAGGGACGCTGCCAGTGCCCGGCTCACAGCGGAGGCCCAGGCGCTTCCCTGACGTTTCCAGCACCTTCTTGGCCTCATGCGGGCCTAGCACGTGCACCAGTGGTCGCATGGCTCCCCAAGGCGCGGGCAGAGCCAACGGCCTCCCACCTCTGTGGTGTCGCCCACGTCAGCTTTGTTCCCGGCCCCCCCAGTGTTTTCCCGACCCCCTTCGGGCCGCCCCGGCCCCAGCACCAGTCCCCGCCGATCAGAACCAGACCGGGCCCAAGGCTCTGGGCTCCAGGCTGGCAACTCACGGGCTTGCCCACCCCGCAGGCCCACGAGGACAGCTACTCCGAGGGGAGCACCGCGGACATGACCAACACGGCCGACCTTCTGGAGCAGATCCCCGACCTCGGCGAGGACGTCAAGGACCCAGAGGACTGCTTCACCGAGGGCAGGCGCCCCCGCCCCCCCACACCCCGCGCCCTGTGGCAGAGGGCTGTGTCCTGTCCCCTGCGTCCCCCGCGCCCCCCGTGGCAGAGGGCTGTATCCCGCCTCCAAGGGCCCCCGTGCCCCCACGCCCTCGCGTCCCCCGTGGCAGAGGGCTATGTCCCACCCCTGCGTCCCCCGCGCCCTCCCGCGGCAGAGGGCTGTGTCCCGCCTCCAAGGGCCCCCATGCCCCCACGCCCCCCGCGGCAGAGGGCTATGTCCCGCCCCCAGGGGTGCAGTCTGCCCGCCGCCTGCCGTGTCCCCAGCAGGACTGAGCCTGTCGCAGCCCTCACCCCAACCCCACACAGTGGGCCCCCATAAGTACCTGAGGTGGGCATGGCCGTGGGTAAATGCTGGCTGCCCGTGAGCCATCCGGGCGCGCGCGTCCCGAGGCCCAGAACCTGCAGTGTGGACTTGCCCGGCCCGTGGCCCTCGTCCCTGACCTCTCGTCCCTCCACCCTCTGCCGTGGGGCGTGTGCTTGCAGACCTCACTGAAGCCTCCCCCATCCCTTACCCCCACCTAGGCTGCGTCCGGCGCTGTCCCTGCTGTGCAGTGGACACCTCTCAGTCCCCCAGGGAAGGTCTGGTGGAGGCTGCGCAAGACGTGCGTACCGCATCGTGGAGCACAGCTGGTTCGAGAGCTTCATCATCTTCATGATCCTGCTCAGCAGCGGAGCTCTGGTGAGGGGTGGGGGCCGGGGGGCGGGGGCCGGGGCAGCGGGAGGGCTGGGGTTGGCCAGGGCTGGGGCCCAGCCTCTGCTGGAAAGGTGCCCCTGGGCCCAGACTCCCATGCCCCAGCAGGCGCAGTGTCAGAGCCCGAAGGCGCTCAGCTGGTGTCTGCCCAGCCCTCTCCCACGAACGGAAGCAATTTGCCCGGTCACACAGCGCGTGGCCAGCAGAGGACGCTGGCACCAGGGCTCCAGTGGCACCGCCAGCGCACGCACAGGTCAGGGCTGCGCCAGGCGGCTGGGAGGTGGCCGATGGCGTTCACTGGGGCCACACCCTCCACACGCCAGAGGCCGTGCTGGCCCCTCGTTGCCCATTCAAATCCCACCGCAGCTTTTAGAGAAACATTGTGTCACTCACCGGGGTCCCACGGTGCCCGGGGGCAGGTCTGCCATTTGGGACCCGGCCGTCGATTCCGGGGTCACGTGTCCTGACCCTCCACTATTCACTGTGTCTTCTCTAAGCTCCCCTTGTATCCGGCCCGCAAGACGTGGGGGAGGAGCAGAGCGAGAGGCCCCAGCCCAGCGTCAGAGGCTCCCAGTCTAGTTGGAAACCAGATTCAGCAGATTTGGGACAATCAGAAACCAGCCTAAGAGAGGGTTGAGGGAGCAGTTGTAGCACCTGCTTCCTGTGCACGAGGTCCTGGGTTCAGTCCCCATTCCCTCAAAAGAAAGAGTGAAGCAGGAACGGGAGTGGAGGACTCAAGGAGATGAGGGCACTGGCACGGGCGCAATCAGGGAAGCCCTGCAGGAAGCAGAGAGAGTGAGCCATGAGGGAGAGGGACGTTTGTTGGGGCCAGAAGGGACAGTGAGGCTCACGGGGGATGCCCAGCTGGCTCCCACACCCCCTGCTCTGATTTCTCAGAGAAACCATCTAGAAAGAGGTAGACAGCCCAGGAGGGGGTTCTGAAATGGGGAGGCAGTGATCAAGATAGAAGAAGAAATAGGATTTTCCTGGTTCAGGGGGGTTAAGCTCTGATCCGGCCGGGCAGGGAGTCTGAAGAGAATGTGCTTGGTCCAGGCTGTGAGCCCCCACGCACCGCTGCCCCCACCCCATTGTCGGCCTCCACCCCGTCCCCCTCCACCTGCCGTCCCCCTCCACCCCCGCCCCCCTCCACCCCCGTCCCCCTCCACCCCTGCCCCCTCCACCCCGTCCCCCTCCACCCCTGCCCACTCCACCCCCGTCCCCTCCACCCCCCGCCCCCTCCACCCCCGTCCCCCTCCACCCCTGCCCCCTCCACCCCCGTCCCCCTCCACCCCCGCCTCCTCCACCCCCGCCTCCTCCATCCCTGCCCCCTCCACCCCTGCCCCTCCACCCCTGCCCCCTCCACCCCGCCCCCCTCCACCCGCCTGCGTCCACCTCCACGTCTGCAGCTCCGACTCTAAGCCCGGGGACCCCACGCCCCACCCGAGCTGGTGGCCTGGGAGCCGCTGTGTCACCGCTGGCAGCTGAGCCAAGTCTCTCTGCAGGCTTCAGGGAAGGATGGTTTGACAATATGTTAACGAGTTTTGTTTCTAAACAGCCGCAAACAAGGGCAGTCAGAGCCGTTTAGTCTGGCTGTGGAGGGAAAGCTCAGCCAGGCAGAAGTGAGGAGGAGTTTTGACAAGAACTGGCGAATGCTGTCAGGGTAGAGCCAAGCACGTTGTTAAAAACCGTGTCAGTGATGTGTGGGGAAGAAAGAAGTCTAAGTGTTATTTTAAGTTATAAACTTGCTTAACAAAAAACGCGCTATATCCCTTCCAAATTGCTGAGGGAAAAGTTCTTAAAAAAAAAACAAACAAGAGGTCTTACCATAAAAGTTAGGAGAAAAAAGAAGCAACAAGGAAGCATAAAATCAGAAAACAGATATAGCAGAGGCAAGATCAAGCATGTTTAATAAGTATAGCTGGATAAAGCTCACATTTTAAAATAAAAAGGACTCTAAGTGTGTGTTTTTTAAAAAAAGACTTCAGTTTGTGCTGTCAAATGACAAACCTGAAATAACATGACTTAGAAATATATTTTGTTTGGGATTGCATAGGGTTTAAATATACGATGCAAAGCCCATGGAGAAACAAGGAAAAGTGACAGCAGTGTAATAGTAGAGGGATTTTACTACACATCCATTCTTGACAAATCTAATAGTAGAAAAAAGAGAAAGGGAGATATAAAAATATATATAATTAATAAATATAATCTAAAATAACAAAATAATATCTAACACTTTAAATCACATGTACTTTGTTTTAGACACTGTTTCAAGCAATTTACAAACATTAATTGATTTAATTCTCACAAAACCTATATGAAAGAGATTTAAGTAAATGCAGAAATTTAGCATGTGATAAAGTCAGCTTCCAGCCAGTAGATTTGTAGTATGGGGACACTTTATAAACCACTCAAAAAATTATTAAAATGGATATTTGCCTCTTACCAAAATATGTTAGATTTTTTTCATTATAAAATATCTTTGTAAAACAATGAAACCACAAAGTAAAAAAAGAAAAGCAGGATGATATTTTTCCTTAGCCTTAGGATAGGCAAAGGTTTTCTAAACATGATACCAAAGAGTTTCTGAAATGAAAAAGGTAGAGTTTCAGTATGGTAAGAAGTCATACGCCAAACAAGGATAAAATATAATAAACAAAGAGTTAATGTCCCTAAATAAACCAGATACTGAAATACAAAAATAGACAGGATATTAACAGATAATTCACAAAAGGAACACTGCAGATATTCAAGGAAAGATGTCAACATCACTAGTAAAAATAAATTAAAATGTAACAAAACATGGAAGTAGGTGTGGCTCAAGTGAGAGGGCCTCCACCTACCATATGGGAGGACCTGGATTCAATCCCTGGGGCCTCCTGGTGAAAGAAAAGAAGAGAAAGTGTGCCTGCATGGCGAGCTAAGTGTCCGCACAGTGGGCCGAGTGCCTGCGCAGTGAGCCAAGTGCCCATCTGGTGAGCCAGTGCCTGCGCGGCTAGCCAGTGTCCACGTGGTGATCCAAGTGCCCACATAGCAAGGTGAATGCCCACACAGTAAGCCAGTGCCCGTGCAAGTGAGTCACGCAACAAGATGATGATGCAACAAAACAAAGGAATGGGAGAGTTAAGGTGAAGTGCAGCAGAGAACAGGAATTGAGGTGGCACGATTGACAGGGAACCTCTCACCACATCAGAGGTCCCCAGGATTGAATCCCAGTGAATCCTAGAGAAGAAAGACAAAAAGAGAAATAGATACAGAGGATCACATAGTGAATGGACACAGACAGCAAACACAGCAGGGCAGGGGAGGGGAAGATAGATAGATAGATAGATAGATAGATAGATAGATAGATAGATAGATAGATAGATAGATAGATAGATAGATAGATAGATAAAGTAGATAAATAAAATGTAACAAAACAGTTTCATCCACCAGGCTGAAAAAACTGGTTGAGAAACAGCACCCACTATTGGTGGAGTGGGGGAGGGTATTTTTGGTGTACACTTCCCCAGTTCATTACAACAAGCACCCCGGCCCGGCACCCCAATTCTAGAAATGTTTCTTAGCAGATGCTCAGACAAGTTGTCCACTGCAGTGCTGTTTCTACTAGGGATAAACTGGAAGCAAATAGTCATTAACAGGGCTGTCGGCCAACTACGTGTTCAGACCTGGCCCAGTGGTTAGGGCGTTCGCCTACCACATGGGAGGTCCAAGGTTCAACCCAGGGCCTCCTGACCCACGTGGAGCTGGCCCACGCGCAGTGCTGAGGCGCACAAGGAGTGCCGTGCCACACAGGGATGTCCCCCCCCATAGGGGAGCCCCATGCGCAAGGACTGCGCCCCGTAAGGAGAGCTGCCCAGCGTGAAAGAAAGTGCAGCCTGCCCAGGAATGGCGCCACATACATGGAGAGCTGACACAACAAGAAGACACAATAAAAAGAAACACAGATTCCTGTGCCGCTGATAAAGATAGAAGTGGTCACAGAAGAACACACAGGGAATGGACACAGAGAGCAGACAACTGGGGGGAGGCAGGGAGAGAAATAAATTTTAAAACCTTTAAAAAAAAAAGTAATGGAATATGCAGCTTTTAAGAAGAATGAGTTCCTGAGTGGACGAATGTTCACAACATATTGTTTAGTGAAAAAAAGTAATTTCGAAGGAAACTGTCCAGTGTGACGCCTTGTCGAACGTCGGGGAAGTGCCACATAGAACACTGGCCAGGCATGGGCGCTGGCCGCTGGGGCATCACCAGAGCCCAGGACTGGCTGTGTTTAGTGTTGTTATAGGAAGCGCACATTTTCATACAGTCAGGAAGAGAACACATGACTTTTTCTGTCCCGGGCCTAGACCTTTCGGCTGAGCGGTCTACACGTCCCCCCCCACAACCCGCCGCGGCGTGCCTCCGCGCATGGAGCTTCTCCCAGAGCCCCGCTGCTGCACTCAGCCGCCTAGACCAGTTGTGGCAGATACAAAGCAGAAGCAGAAGGCGAGGCCGGAGGTGGAGAGGCCACCAGTCATCATGGCCGCTTGGGGCTGGGGTGAGGCAAGAGTGAGGAGTGGAGAGTGTTAGAAGTTGAGCTCCTAGATGCTGAGGCCTGGAAGAGATTTGCCTTATCTAGTCCCACATTTCTACAAACTACCTCTACTCTCATTTATTAGAAGTTTGCTTTAAGTCAACTTTCACTGAGTTTTGTTTGCTTAAATAAATTTACTGTAAAGGGAAGCATTTGATCCTTGTTATAATGGGAAACCAATAGTATTTCCTTTGAAAAGTAGGTAACTGTGTAAATAGAAAGTGAACAAAACAGAAACAGGAAAGTTCCTTGCCGTTGGTGGCAGAAGCCTGGGCGCTTTGACCTGCACACCTGGCTCCAGGCCAGGGGGTCGCGCTCGTGTTAGAGGGGCTTCCAGACGCAGGCGCAGACCGAGACGTGCTCGGGGGGCCAGGACATCTTTCTTGTCCGGGCTCCCCGAGTGCTCCCACCCCGGCCAGGGCGCCTGTGCGGGAGGCGCCCCTGCCTCCCTGTGGCAGGCTTGGCTGGAGAGGGACCGTCCCCACGCCCCGCCCTGCCGCAGGCCTTCGAGGACATCTACCTGGAGGAGCGTAAGACCGTCAAGGTGCTGCTGGAGTACGCCGACAAGATGTTCACCTACGTCTTCGTGCTGGAGATGCTGCTCAAGTGGGTGGCCTATGGGTTCCGGAAGTACTTCACCAACGCCTGGTGCTGGCTGGACTTCCTCATCGTGGACGTGAGTGGGCGGGGAGGGGCCTCGTGCCCAGTCAGGGGGGCGGGCCGGGGCGGCAGGCGCAGGCGAGAGGTCCCGAGAAGGAGAAGGACGCCAGCCGGGCCTGGGGCTTCTGCACTGCTGCCGTGATGGCCCGGGGCAGGGGTCGTGCTGCCTGCAGAGTGGTCCTTGGGCAGATGGAGCGCGAGGACCCTGCGCCTCGGCTGCTCAGCCCTGAGCAGGGCATGTGCGGGGTCTCAAGTGGGAGAGCAGCTGCAGGAGATGCACGGAGGCCTGGACAGGGGGGCAGGGGGCCCAGCTGAGGCCAGGGCTCCGAGGAGTGCACCGGGCTGCAGGGCCCGCCCAGCAGGGTGCAGCCCGAGAGCCGTGGACATGGCTGGGCCTCCAGCAGGGCAGGGCCTGCCGACAGCTCTGAGCAGGGCCCTCCTGGAGTTACGGGAGGGGCTCGGGACCTGTGCCTGGCACCCACATCCTACTCAGGGCAAAGAGAGGGCGCAGCCCCCAGTGGGCCTGGAGGGCCCAGGCCACCAAGCCTGGGTGGGAGGCCAAACCACGAGTGGCCGTGGCAGGAGGGGGATGCACAGATAGTGCCAGAGACACAGTGACCGAAGGGAGCTGGTGCTGAGTGGGGGGTGCACGAGGGGGAGGGGGGAGGGCACAGCCCGCCGAGCTGGTGCCAGGGAAGAACCCCCGTGCCCTCCTCGGTGAGGGCCCTGGCAGCTGCTCCTGGAGTCCCCAAGGCAGGCCACAGAGAGTCTGCAAAGACCCGGGGCAGCCCCCAGCCTGGAAGGGGCCGCTGCTGCTTCCTCACCGAGCTCCGGGACGGGGGGACACAGGCTCAGGGCGTGAGGGCCCTCGCACGGTGGAGCGGGGCACGAGGGGGCTGGAATCCGGCTTCCCCGCCCCGGGAATGTGGCCGGGCTCTGCAGAGCACGTGACTGGAGAAGGACGTCTCCAGGATCGTCCTGCTTTTCTCCAACCTCTCCGGAGCCCCTGCCACGCACGGGCGCTGCTCTCGGTGCTGGGGACGTCGGCCACTAGACGAGTCCCTGCCCCCACGGACTTGCGCCCGCAGTCACGGTAACAGGGCCCTGCTGTCTTAGGTTTGCTGGGGATGTGGGCCCTGGAGAACACAGGGACAGAGGGAGGGGATGAGGGCGGAGTGGCGCGGGAGGCGTGGGTTGCGGCGTTCCCCCGACCGGTCACCGCCAGCTAGGAGTCCCAGGCAGAATGTTCCACGCAGTGGCGGGAGCAGCCGCGTGGGCCGGGGGTGGGCATGCCTCCTGCTGGAGGCGCTGGGCGGGTGCAGCCGAGGCGGGGAGGGAGCAGAGGGGCCGGGGGGCGTCAAGGCGGGCTGCCTCGTGTTGAGTGACACGGGGAGGGTAACGGCCTCGAGCAGGGGTGGCGTGAGCCGCGGTTCTCAAAGGCTCCCGCTGAGGCGTGGTTGGGGCATGAGTGGAAGCAGGAGGGAGAGCCCAGCGGCCGTGGCGCGAGTCCAGGGCGAGAGGACGGGGCCTGGCCAGGGCCGCCGCGGTGGAGGTGGTGAGAGGTATTTGGACTGGGGGTGTTTTGAAGGCGGCGCCAAGAGGAAATCCTGCCAGGGTGGACGGGGTGTGAGGGGAGGAGGAGGCAGGACTGGCCGAGCCTGAGGCCGGCCGCAGGAGGGAGGAGCGGCCGTGGTGGGCAGGAAGGTCACGCTTGGGAGACAGGCGGCCTGGCAGCGCCCTGCAGGCGGAGCCCCGGGCGGCTCTTCCCTCCGGGAGGGGCGGCAGCCCAGGCCCCAGGGCCGGGTCCCTGCCTCCAAGCCCCCGCTCAGACCCCTGCCCGCCTCAGACCCCTGCCCGCCGGCGCCGCCCCAGGCTGTTCCATGATGGCCGCGGGGAGGTCCGGCAGGGGGCCCTTTCCAACCCGGGACCCCAGCCCGGCGGCCAAGGGAGGAGAGGAGGCGCTTTGGGGGCTTTTAGAGGATAACCCCGCAGGGTCAGGCCGAGCCCCCGCCCCGCACCTCCCAGCCTGCCCCCGCCAGCGGGACCCCCCCCCAGGGCAGGCCTGGGGGCTCGGTGCCTGAAGGAGACGGGGGGCGGGGGGCCCAGCCTGGCCGCTCCCGTGCGCGCCAGGCGCCTCGCAGTCCTGGGGTGACGCTCTCGCAGCGCCTGCACAGGCCGGTGTGGGGGCCTGGGAGATGCCGCGGGTCCCTGTCCGCCCTGCCGCCCCCCACGCCTCGCTTTGCCCCCAGGTCTCCCTGGTCAGCCTGGCAGCAAACGCCCTGGGCTTCGCCGAGATGGGCCCCATCAAGTCGCTGAGGACGCTGCGCGCGCTCCGGCCCCTGAGAGCCCTGTCGCGGTTTGAAGGCATGAGGGTAAGAGGGGCCGCTGCCTTCCCGGGAGGTGCGCACAGGGTCCCCCAGCTCCGCCCGCTCACCAGGGCCCAGCCTGGAGCCAGGGCCTCTGACAGGGGCAGCACAGGCGGGCGCTGGACGAGAGGCAGCGGGCACTGGGCAGAGGGGTGGCAGGTGCTAGAAGGAGGGGTGGCGCGCGCTGAGGGGAGGTGTGCACCGGGGGCCCCCAGCTCGGCCCGCTCACCAGGGCCCAGCCTGGAGCCAGGGCCTGTGACCAGGGGCTGCGCAGGCGGGCACTAGAAGGCGGGGCAGTGTGTGCTGGACGAGGGGAGGCACACGCTGGATGGAGGGACGGACGCTGGACGACGGGGGCACGCACCAGGGTCCCCCAGTTCGGCCCACTCACCAGGTCCCAGCCTGGAGCCAGGGCCTCTGGCCAGGGGCAGCGCGGGCGGGCGCTGGACGAGGGGCGGCGTGCTGCTCCCCCCAGCCCATGGCGCCTGTGCGCCCCTCTCCTCCCCTCCGGCCTCGTCTTTGGCAGGAGCAGATGCGGTGGGTGAGGGACCGAGGTGAGTGGCCAGCAGGGTCAGGCCACAAGCCAGCTGCTTCTCGCCATTTGCAGAGTGAAGTGGTCATTGGCTTAGCAAACTCTTCTGTACCACGCGTTTTTCAAGTTACCAGATTTTACCAGATAACGTGAGCATATGAGGCAATGAAAAAGCCCATTAAGAAAAACATTAGCCACAATGTAAAACAGATGTTTGTGTATGTGTTGGTTTGTTGGGTTTTTTAAATAAAATGTGCCCAGAAGACACGCCTGTGTGCTCTCACTGGGCCCACACGGGGTTGCGTTGAACTTGGCCCCCACCCAGTACGAGGGAACTTTAGACAGTTCATTTCTGGTAGGAACCCCTCACCAGTGAGCAGCCTGGCCCGGGTCCAGAGGTGAGGAGGCAGCACCCCCGCCTGCCCCAGCCGGGGGCCCTGGGGAGAGGCTTCCCCACCTGGGGGGGAGGCAGCGGTACCCACCGCCCCAGCCTCCGCCACACCCCGCAGCCCCACCCCAGCTCTGCTTTGGGTCCGAGTTGCGCGTTCCTGGTTCCTGAACAGCTGGGGGCTTGCTCCCCGGGGGGAGGGCTCTGCCCCAGCTGGATTTGCTGAGGAAGCCTCTTGTGGGTGCTGCGTTCAGAGGATGAGGGTGAGGCAGTGGCGCGCTGGAGAGGGGGGCACTCCGGGGGAGGCGCAGGAGCACCCACCACCCCTCCAGGCTCTGCCTCCGACGTGGGGCGCCGCCGTAGTTTCTCCACACGCATGCCCTGGGCGCGCATCCAGCCGCAGCCCCCAGGCCACGCCACGGGGCTTGACAGGCCGCCCAACGTCAGACGTGTCTGCAAGTCCTTTCCCATCCGATTTCTGGCATACTCAACTAGCAGAGACCCTGTTAAAATTAGGTGTTTTTTTGGTTGTTTTCGCTTTCGTTTCTTTTAGGAGGTACCGGGGATTGAGCCCAGGCCCTCATACATGGGAAGCAGGTGCTCAGCCACTGAGCTACATCAGCTCCCCAGCGAGAGCTGAGTTACGGTTAGGGTTTGTTTGTGTTTTTTCTTTTTTTTTGAGGTACCAGAGCCAGAGAGTGAACCCCAGACCTCGTATGTGGGAAGCTAGCACTTAACCACTGAGCCACATCAGCTTCCCTGAGTTGGTTTTTCCATTTGTTTTGTTTGTTGTTTTTTTATTTTGTTTTGTTTTTTTCAGGAAGTTCCAGGAACAGGACCTGGGATCTCCCGTGGGGGAGGTGGGAGCTCAACCACTTGAGCCACATCTCCAGGGTTAGGTTTTTTCCATTTGTTTGTTTTTTAGGAGGTGCTGGGGATTGAACCCAGGACCTCAAACATGGGAAACGGGCGCTCAACTGCTCTCCGAAAATTACTTTTTGAAGGTCAAGGACTAGAAAGGGAAGCGCGTGTGCCCCGGAAGCAACGGCATCCCACTCCCGACTTTGCTGTGCTGTCTCGCTCCCCACCAGGGCGTCCAGCCTTCAGTCAGCCCTCCTCCGAGACAGAAAGTGTCCCGCCCGATTCCCCCGGGACGCGGGACGCGCTGCGCGAGGTCTTGGGAAGGGCGTGCTCTCGGGCCGGGGCTGAGCTGCTCCTCTGTCCCTCGAGGTGGTGGTCAACGCGCTGGTGGGCGCCATCCCCTCCATCATGAACGTCCTCCTCGTCTGCCTCATCTTCTGGCTCATCTTCAGCATCATGGGCGTGAACCTCTTTGCGGGGAAGTTTGGCAGGTGCATCAACCAGACCGAGGGAGACCTGCCTTTGAACTACACCGTCGTGAACAACAAGAGCGACTGTGAGGCCTTCAACGTGACCGGCGAGTTGTACTGGACCAAAGTGAAAGTCAACTTCGACAACGTGGGGGCCGGGTACCTGGCCCTTCTGCAGGTGGTGAGTCCTGGCGCCGAGGGGGCCTTTCCCCCTGCTGGCTCCCCAGCAGCACCCGTGGGGGTGGGTGTGGGCAGGAGGGGCCGTGAGCCACCCTGGACCTTCACAGTCGGGTCCACTGCCGAAGAGGACTAAGAATTCTCCAGGGACTTCTTGGCTCCTAAGAAAGCCCCAGGTTTTCAGTTCTGGAGCGGATACCACATTTTCCCAGATGCATGGCCCCGGGGCCAGGTCTGCCCTGCAGCAGACCCCACTCACCGGCCAGTAGTCGATCTGACCTCTTCACACTAGCAGCTTGGCACGGGATAAAAAAAAAGACCACAGACCACCCAGGGACTGAACGTTAGCAAAACGGTGACCTGGTGGCCCCTCTTATCAAAGGCAGTGAAACCTCTTGTTCTATCTTAAATAAGGTGTTTGTTTCCATTTTCAATATGTGAGATGTGTGATGCAGGCGCACACATGACCCTACCCAGTCCTTCCGAAGTCTCCACTGGCCGGTGCGCACAGGTGGTCAGCGATTACGCACCTCCCAGCAGCCTGGACCAGAGAGGCCGATCTGACCTCCAGCACAGACACCGCCTGGGTACCCAGAGCAGGGAAAGCTCCTTCCCCACCCCTCCCTGAATCCCAGCGGCAGCTCGCCCCAGAGCTGGCCGAGGGGCCTCTTGGGCCGTGGCTGCTGTGAATGCCGGGCCTCTGGAAGGACAGCCCTCTGTGTCAGAGAATGTCCACCTCGCCAGCGTCCACACACAAGCATCTTGTGTCCTTTTCCCTTCAGGGGTCACCAGCAGTTCTCAAAGCCTCTCGTGCTCTTTTGACAGTGAGGGCCTTGTGGCCTTGCTTTCTCTGGGCCTCAGTTTCCCCATCTGCCCTACCTGCTTTGTAAGAACTCTTGGACACAGAAAGTTTGTGCAGCCAAGCTTGGGCCCTCCAAGGAGGCCTGGGCAGGACAAGGATTTGCCAGGGGCACAAGTGAGGTTGCCCCGGGAACCGTTCTCTCCCACCTAGCATGCCTCTTGGGCTCTTGCTGAATCTTCACGGCAGCCCAAACTGGGGCAGGTGGCATTGCCCCAAGGCAAGGGTGGGCTAGAGCCAGCTGGGTTGTTAAATTTCCAGGAACTTTGCAAGCTGGTTGTTAAACACAGCCATTATTAAAAATTAGATTATATGAAGTGATTAAATAATTTTATTGAAACAAAGGTAGTGAATTCCTACAACTCCCCACTGCCCTGCCGTCTCCTGGACTGTGCGCACGTGCTGGAGCGCCCTGCTCGCCTCCGCCCAAGTCCACTTCAGCAGCATCTCATCGGGACTTGAAATTGGCAGAGGACTAGGGAACACACGGCCGGGGCTTGGCTCTTTCTGCTGGAAACCAGTTGTTAAGCATCTGCCAGCCCCCCCCTGGGGCGGAGCACCCCCGCCGGTGCAGTGCGAGGTGGGGCCTGGGAGGAGGTCCCCGAGATGCACGGCCTGGCCAGGTCAGCACGGGCATGGCCCTGAGTGGAGCCGGCCCAGGCCCTCCCTGCTGTCAGGACCTACCATTGCAGATCCCGAGACAAATGTGGGGCCGTTCAGGCCTCCCGAAAGCCGGCCCCCAGCTGCATGGCCTGCACACAACGCCTGCTGGGCCAGCTTCCTGGTCCCCCAGCCGTGCCACCACCCTGTAAAGCAAGAAAGCCAGAAGGCCCTTCTCTGCCCGGCCTCCCAGCAGCGGGACGCGCTGGAGGGAGCATGGCCTCTCGTCCCGGGAGGAGCTGCTGGCTGGCCTCACTGCGCAGGAGTGGCCCTGAGCGCCTCGGCACGATGCAGGTGAAGTGACTTCTTCATCTTGTCTTTTCCTTCCAGGCCACGTTTAAAGGCTGGATGGACATCATGTATGCAGCTGTGGACTCCAGGGGGGTAGGTCACCACCTGCTCTCCCACCTCAGCGGGCCCCTGTGTCTGCCCCTGGAAGCCGTCCTATCAGCCTGCGGTGGCCCTGGGCACGGCGGTGTGGCCCCCAGGAGTCCCACCTGCCCAGATGTCTCTTAAACGAAACTCACTGTAATTTGCTCTAATATTAAGGCCTTGCCCCAGGAGGGTAGGGTAGATGCGATGCCATAGAGACTCGTATCAAATTTCTTCGTCCTGCACCCCTTTCCAATCACACTGATGGTTCAGGGAAAACTGAGAGGCGCCCTGCTTTGCTCAAACCCCCAGGGCCCCAGGCCTGATAGCGAGCCGGCCGAGCCTGACGCCTGCTCCCCTCACCTGCCACCACCTGCTCCTCTCACCTCTGGTCCATCTGCTCTGTACACGACACACCTGGGCTGGGGGCCTTCCCTGGGCACACCTTCTGCCTCGGACAGGACCCCTGGCCTCCCTCTGCCTCCACCCCCACTCCCACCTGTCTGAGCCCCCAGACTGCACCCCTGACTCTCTGCTTTCTCCCCCTTAGTATGAGGAGCAGCCTCAGTGGGAGTACAACCTCTACATGTACATCTACTTTGTCATTTTCATCATCTTCGGGTCTTTCTTCACCCTGAACCTTTTCATCGGCGTCATCATTGACAACTTCAACCAACAGAAGAAAAAGATACGTAGTGCACAGGCTCACCCCCGGGCAGGGCAGGCAGGGCAGGGCTGGGCCCGGGTCGAGGGCCTCAGGCTCCGGGTTTCTTCCCCACTGGGGATGGGAGAGGGGGTGTCCCGGATTTGGCCTGTCCATTCGGGTCAGAATGTAGCTGAGGGCTTTGGCGGAAACCCACACCTGCCCTTGTCTGCCTGAGAGAAGCTCGAGTCAGGGTTGGGACCATTTACCTGGTCCATGATGTGGGAACACGGGCAGGCCCCGTGCAGACAGAAGCCCAGGCTCCCGGCTGCTCCGCCGTGGGGGCCCCGATGGCGCAGCAGGAAACCAGGTGGTTGGAGAGAACGGCTGGCAGGTGGGGCCAGGGCGGGCTGGGGGCTGGGGCTGGATTTCCAGGTTTGTGGAGGGGGAGCAACCCTAGAAAAGCCAGTTTGGGGGGAATCTCTGGTACAGGAGACGGGGTACTTTTCTCCACCAGAAGCAGAGCAGGGAGGGCCGCCCCATGGGGCTCAGAACTCCAGAATGAGGCTGGGGGCTCTCTCTGCACCTAGGGGGCCAGGACATCTTCATGACAGAGGAGCAGAAGAAGTACTACAACGCCATGAAGAAGCTGGGCTCCAAGAAGCCCCAGAAGCCCATCCCACGGCCCCTGGTGAGCGGCTCCCGACTCCGCTGCCGTGGGGCAGCTCGCGGCCGGGAAGGGAATCGGTCGCCTGGCCACACGCAGAGGTGCTGTCTCGTGGACACAGAAGAGGCCGTGAGAAGGCGGCGGCATCTGCAGGCACTTCCTACAGCGACCCGCCTGCCTCTGAGAGAACCGCCTCCTCACCCACCAGGGAGAGTCCCCAGCCCCGTTTCACAGGCTTATCCTTGCAACCCCACGCACCTCCACCCCTGCCAAACCGGGAGCTGTGCTTGACTCCCCTGGTGGGTGCTGGGTGCTCTGCTAGGCTGACCCAATGGAGCCCTGGTCCGATGGAGCGGTGTGCCCGTGTTTGTGGTGGGTGGGGGGTACGCAAAGCAATTGGGCGACATAACCTAAATGACTAGCTGGTAAATGGCAGCTCCAGTTTTTAAACCAATCTGTCAATTTCATCTGATTCTCTTCTATTCACCATACCCTGTTCTAAGTTCATTTTCTGTGTATGTGTTTTTCCACTTATTTAGTCTTATCTCTTCCCCAAAATAAAATGGTCTGGCTTACAATTAAGGACACATATAAATATAGTTAGTAAATAAAACTCCATGAAAAAGTAGAGAAAATAGATTAGCCTTAGGGCTGGTACAATTATCACGATTGAGCTTTAAATTTGAGGCAGCAGGAGCAAAATGAGATGCATAATGAGCAATTCCTAAGTAAAATCAAGTAGGAGAAATCCCTTCCTGAGGATCCATCAGAGAAGGCGGAGGGGGTCGTTGCTGGGGTGAGCCTCCAGGCCTGGGGACCGCCGTGGCGGGGCCAGGCTGCCTCAGCACCCAGCCTTCGTCTTCCGAACTCCCAGTGGGAAGCAGGCAGGGCGGTGGCCTCACCTGAAGGTAGAGGAGGGGGTGGGTTGTCCAGGCTGGGAGGCAGCACCAGAGGCCTGCTGGCCGTGGGTTCCTGCTGAGCCCACCCCGTTTGCTCCTCCTTCCAGAACAAGTACCAGGGCTTCATGTTCGACGTCGTGACCAAGCAGGCCTTCGATGTCACCATCATGTTCCTCATCTGCTTGAATATGGTGACCATGATGGTGGAGACAGATGACCAGAGCCCGGAGAAGGTGAACATCTTGGCCAAGATCAACCTGCTCTTCGTGGCCATCTTCACGGGCGAGTGCATCATCAAGATGGCCGCCCTGCGCCATTACTACTTCACCAACAGCTGGAACATCTTTGACTTTGTGGTTGTCATCCTCTCCATCGTGGGTGGGTGTGCAAGTCTGCTGCACAGGGACGCCTTCCCCAGGCCAGGCCACTCCACTGGGCCCTTGGTCTGGGGCAGGACACCTTTAGTGAAAAGGGCAGTGCTAGGCATTCTTTTCCCTTTGCCTTCCTCACAAGCCCCCCTCACCACCACACCCAAACACACACACACTCACCTGGAGGGAACTTTTGGGGAGAGCCCATTCTCTATGAGCAGAGGACCCCTCCTGACCCCACCCTCCAAGGGACCCTGACCATGTGGGGAGCTTCGAGGATGAGTCTGGGGAAGAGGGTGAGACTGTGCAAGCTTTCCTGCCCTCCCAAGGAGAAGCCTGCACCCTAGGCTGGAGGTGAAAAAGGCTCAGGGTGAGGTGATGCCCCAGGTTTGGGAGGCAGGTGGCCCTCCAGGGTACGATTATCCCTGGAGCGGGAAGGTTCTAACCTAGCCACAGGAAATGTGCCAGGCTCCTTCCAACCCCACCCACTCCATGTAATTTGCCTTGTAAACTCAGCACGAAGGCAGGGAGCTCACTTAGCAAGGACACAGCAGGATTTCCACCATGTTGGGTTGACCTCGGAGCCCAAACTCTTCTTTTATAACAGCTTTATTGAAATATAGTTCACATACCACAGGATCCACCCTGTAGAGTGTACAGTTCAGTGGTTTTTAGTATACTCACAGAGTTGTGCAACTGTCAGCCACTATCTAATCTTAGAACATTTTCATCATCCCCCAAAAGTAACGCTGTAGCCGTTATCAATGACTCCCCATTTTCCCTCCTTCTCCAGCCCTGGGAAACCACTGATCTAAAATTATGAGGGACTGCCAAACTGTTTTCCAAAGGAGCTGTACCATTTTATATTCCCACCATTAATGTCTGAGGGTTCCAATTACACACCAATATTTGTTATTACCTGTCTTTTTTTCAGCCATCTCAGTGGATGTGAAGTGATACCTCATTGTGGTTTCAATTTGCATGTCCATAATGACTAAGGATGCTGAGCACCTTTTCATATGCTTATTGGCCATTATATATCTCTTTGGAGACATGTCTATTCAAATCCTTTGCCCATTTTAAAATTGGGTTAGCTTTTCATTGTTGGATTGTAAGAAACCTTTATATATCCTGGGTACCAGTCCCTTGTCAGCTATATGATTGGAAATATTTTCTTCTGTTCTTTTCACTTTCTCAATGGGTGTCCATTGGAGCACAGAAGTTTTTCATTTTGATGAAGTCCAATTTGCTTATTTTTTTCTCTTTTGTGGCTTGTGCCTGCCCCATGGGACTCTGCCTTGGGGTGACCGATTTTGTCATTGTTGCCTAACAGCCCCTGCCTTTGGTGAACTTGTCAGGGTAGTATGTGGACAAACCACTGCAGCGATGGGCTGATGGTCAGAAGCCCCATGCGGGGTCAGGAAATGCTCTGGGAGACCCCAGGTCTGGGTGAGAGTGAGCGTGTGCGTGCCTGGAGGGGATAACGCAGGACGCCGGAGGCAGGGTCTAGGCCTCCGCAGGTGCAGCAGGTGCCTGGGGATGCCGTTGGCGCTGGGGCCTGGGCCGTGGCGGAGGCCTGCTTAAGGGGGCCTGACCAGAAGATGGGACACCTACTGTGCAGGTGTACCCGGAGATGAATAGCAAAGGGGCGGAGAAGGTGCTTTGCAAAGGGGGTGGGGCCCATGGGTCCTCACTTTCTGGATCATAGACCAGAAATGGAGGCTCAGGGACAGGGAGGAGGCAGGGTTCTGGTCTCCTGGGAGGCCTGTCCCCTCCCTGGCTCCTTGCTTTCTCACCAGGGTTACTGGGCTGGAGGGAGGAAGATGTGGCACTGGCGATCGCCATCTCCACTGTTTCCCCCAGGCACTGTGCTCTCAGACATCATCCAGAAGTACTTCTTCTCCCCGACGCTCTTCCGAGTCATCCGCCTGGCCCGAATCGGCCGCATCCTGAGGCTGATCCGGGGGGCCAAGGGGATCCGCACGCTGCTCTTCGCCCTTATGATGTCCCTGCCTGCCCTCTTCAACATCGGCCTGCTGCTCTTCCTCGTCATGTTCATCTACTCCATCTTTGGCATGGCCAACTTCGCGTACGTGAAGTGGGAGGCTGGCATCGACGACATGTTCAACTTCCAGACCTTTGCCAACAGCATGCTGTGCCTCTTCCAGATCACCACGTCCGCTGGCTGGGATGGCCTCCTCAGCCCCATCCTCAACACGGGTCCCCCCTACTGCGACCCCAATCTGCCCAACGGCAATGGCTCCCGGGGGAACTGCGGGAGCCCAGCCGTGGGCATCCTCTTCTTCACCACCTACATCATCATCTCCTTCCTCATCGTGGTCAACATGTACATTGCCATCATCCTGGAGAACTTCAGCGTGGCAACGGAGGAGAGCACTGAGCCCCTGAGCGAGGACGACTTCGACATGTTCTACGAGATCTGGGAGAAGTTCGACCCGGAGGCCACTCAGTTCATCGAGTATTCGGCCCTGTCTGACTTCGCCGATGCCCTCTCGGAGCCTCTCCGCATCGCCAAGCCCAACCAGATAAGCCTCATCAACATGGACCTGCCCATGGTGAGCGGAGACCGTATCCACTGCATGGACATCCTCTTTGCCTTCACCAAGAGGGTCCTGGGCGAGTCCGGGGAGATGGACGCCTTGAAGATCCAGATGGAGGAGAAGTTCATGGCGGCCAACCCCTCCAAGATCTCCTACGAGCCCATCACCACCACGCTCCGGCGCAAGCACGAGGAGGTGTCGGCCACGGTCATCCAGCGGGCCTTCCGCAGGCACCTGCTGCAGCGCTCCGTGCGGCACGCCTCCTTCCTCTTCCGCCAGCAGACGGGCAGCAGTGGCCTTTCCGAGGAGGACGCCCCCGAGCGGGAGGGCCTCATCGCCTACATGATGAACGAGAACTTCTCCCGGCGCCTCGGCCCACCCTCCAGCTCCTCCATCTCCTCCACGTCCTTCCCACCCTCCTACGACAGCGTCACCAGGGCCACCAGCGAGAACCTGCAGGTGTGGGTGTCCGACTACAGCCGCAGCGAAGAGCTCGCCGACTTCCCGCCCTCCCCGGACAGGGACCGTGAGTCTGTTGTGTGAGCCTTGGCCGCGGCCAGCCAGGACACAGTGAGAGGAAGCCCGTGGCATCGTGGAAAACCCAAGTGCAGTCACAACGCGGCATCAGCTGAGGCCTTCCTTGGGGTTTGGGGCAGGAGGTGGGCCTCCGTCCCTGGGCAACCGGCCGAGCTGGCCATCGGGGTGGCCTGTCCCTCCCTGGAGGCCCCACATGCCAGGGGCCTGCTGTGCTCCGGCAGCCCCACCCCAGCTGCTGAGGCAAAACCTGACCCTGAGACTATATGGTCTTGAGTGGGATTTCGTAAATTTATTATATTTGATATTTTTTTACTTGAGCAAAGAACGAATGTTTTCTCGATGGTTGAAGGCGGCGATTCGCATTGCCTTCTCGCAGCTCGGAACAAGAGTGTCTGCAGCCGCTGGAGCCAAGGGAGGAACTCTGTGCTCAAGAAGCGGCGGGCCCAGCGTGGCACCGCAGGCCTTCACTGCCAGGGAGGGCCGCGTGCCCTTCCGACGCGTGCGCACTCACTGCGTGCGGCAGCCCTCGTGCCCAGGCTCCAGAAGCAGGCAGGCGGGGGGCACTGGTCCACGGGCTCGCGCTGACCTTCCACTGTCCCCAGGCTCCTGTTCTCTTAGCCTGCTGGGGTCACTCCTGAAAAAACAAACAACTTCCAGGCAGGGGCCTGGGCGGCCGCAGAGTGCTTGGTTTCCAGAAAGAGTATTAGCGTCCGCCCTCAGCAGCCACGGGCTTCTGCTCCGGAGCCTGAGAGCACGCCCTGGCTGGGAGCCGGGGGGCCCTGCGGCCGGCCTCCAACCCGTGGGGGTTCCCCAGGGGGTGCCCAGCTCCAGTCCAGACCCAGAGGCCCGGGGAGCCCCTCTGGCTCAGCCCCACGCAGGCACCTCCTGGTATCCGGCTCTCCCCAAGCTCTGGAGGGAAGGATCTTTCAGGGAAAAATATTACTCTGCAGTCCAGGACCCCGGGCCTCTTCCGCTGCTGATAATCCCGTTTAGCATATGCAAACCGTTGTCACGTGAGTGTGGGCCGAGCTGGCAGGGGCTCAACTGCCCACAGAGCCGCCCTCCGGGGCATCTGCCTCAGGCCCCAGCGCCCGCCGCACCGCACAGCCCCCTAACCTACCTCGCCAAGCGGCAGGCGCTCGGACGCTCGCACAGGGCCGAGGGTGGCGTCGCCGGCAAGTAAAGTATTGTTTCTCCTTGGCACCTTGGCAGCCCGCACCCCCGTGCCCAGCGTCCCTCTTCCGTCCCCCGTGTCCAGTGTGGGGCTGCATCTGCACTGCCAGCAGCTCTTCTCCGAGGGGAAATCTCACTTCTCAAAAGTCCTTGAGCGTCTCATGCTTTGCCCGCGGCTGGCAGGCATGCCTTCCCCTGGCACCCGCTGCTCGCCGCATGGGCAGGAATGCGCTGGGGCGGTGGCTGGGCCGCTGGCCCAGCTGGCCGGAAGGAGCCTGTGGTTTTGTGTGTGGACAGGTGCCCGAGGCTGGCCGCTGACAGACACCGGTGGCTGCAGCCGGCATGGCCAAGGGCAGGGCCCAGACCTGCCTCCGTAGCGTTTAGTGAGGCGCTTTTGTCTCTTTAGAATTGTGTACTGACCGACAGGAGGGACGCACCTCGGGCCAGATGTCGTCCAACCTAATCAAGCACTTCTCACCCAACGTCGTGTATAAATAAAATACGTATTTTTAAAATAAACCAATAAACGGCTTATGTGACCTGCGCTGGACTGTCTTGTGCTGAGATTTGACGAACGTGATGGCGGAGGCCCAGGGAGCTGTGCTGAGGCCTCGTCCTGAGCCAGCCTGGCCAGGTGGCGGGTGGGGTGCAAGTCCTGTGACGACACAGGAAAAGTGGGGTGCGCAGCGGGCGGCCCTGCCAACCTGGGCCCTGAGGGGCACGAGGCCGCTCTCGGGTGTTGTGTGGAAAGGTGAGGCAGGGAGGGGCAGGTCCTCGCCCCCTCGCTCCAGTCTGCCTCCCCCAAGAACGCTCTGCCGCCAGCAGGCCTCCTTGCCCCTCATTCAGCCGGGCGGACCGCAGCCCTTTCCGGAAGGCTCTCCAGCGTCCCCTCCCTGTGGGGGCCGCCAGCGACTGGCTCTTCAAGTTTGTCTCTTTGGACCCTGGCCTTCTTCTTGCCCAGCAAATCCAGCCGCCTGCACCCGCCTCGGCTGCCCGCGCGGCACAGCGCTGGGCAGGTGACACCTGCAGATGCCCCTCACCTTGCGCTCCTTCCGAGGGGGTCCGAAACCCCGCCAGAGGATTCCGTCTTGCCCCTTGAGGCCGGGGCGCCCGCTGGCCTCCTTCCTCCAGTGCCACGCGTTCCAAACCCACCTCGGCACAGCGACGTTCCAGTGTGCACTCGACCCCTGTGGCCACACATCCCCCGACCCTCGGGCCCGGGCGCCCCTCCCGGCCCCCCAGGGCTCCTCTCCTCCCTAGGGCCTCACCGTCAGGGTCCTCTGGGGCCTCGCCGGCCCCCAGCCCCTCCCCACTCCTTGCCGCACTTGGCCAAGCCTGAGAGGCGGGCAGTGACCAAGGCTGGCCCTCTCCCTTCCCTGCCTCGCCCCTTCAGCTCTGTCGGGGGAGACACACTTCCTTGGCCCTGGACGGAAGCCTGGTGGGTTCTGAGGCTGTCCCGCTTGTCCGGGGTAAGAGTCACTTTCCGTTGCAAACACCGTCAAGCCCCTTCGTGGGTGGCTGGACCCAAGGACCCGGCCGGAAGCGCTCCCACCGGCCGAGGCCCCTGCCGCCTCCTCGCCAGGAGAGGCCCCTCCCCCAGGCCCGCGCCTCCACCCACTTTTCCTCCCCCCTGTCCCTGGGGTGAGGCCCGCGGGGCAGGGCCACGAGCCGCTCCTCCCAGGGGGCGTCACCGCCACGGTCGCCATCCAGTGCTGAGGCCCGGCCTCCCTGCTACCACAAGGAGCTCAGCGTCAGCGCCGCTGGGCAGGCAGGGCGGAACGCAGGCGCCCGCGAGAACGCGCCCGCTGGTGGACTGCGGCCTCCTGTCACCAGGTCTCAGGAGGAGGCCGTCGGTGGGCGACAACTGACCAGCTGTATTTGAGTTTGGATTTCTGGGCACTTACAGGAAAGAGCAGCTAGCCGAGGGGTCTGGTTTGCTGGTGGGCATCTCAGGGGCCCACTGGGCTTTGCCCTCTCACCTCCACTGCCGCAACGCTCCCCGCCCCAAGCCCGCGCTCGAGCACACTTCCCTCGAGGACAATCTGCACATGATTGACGCCTGCTGTGTCCCTTGTCCATTCCAATTTTCTGCTACTCCTCTTCATCCATCTTTCCCCCATGTGGCCCACGACTTCTCAAACTGCGGGCCACGTCCTGCCCGTGGCTTGTGAAAGCATGTAGCAGGCATGACCAGCTTCAAGAGAAGACTAGTAGAATATAAAACAGCGTGTATCATATGCAGTAAGGATGAGCACCGCTTGTGAAACTTCTGTTTCAGAAACGTGAATCAAAGGTGGGTGGGCGTGTGCCTACCCTGGCCAGGGAAGGCGGCTGTATTTCTTAGCATTGACCCAGGGAAAACAGCCCAAACGCAGCATGACCGCAGGGGCGGCCCGGGGGGCCTGGCTCCGCGCTGGCACGAGTCTTTGGTCCCTGGCTTTCGGGGAGGGAGGGGCTGCGACGTGGCCCCGCTCCCACCCTCCGCTGGGCCAGGGCTTGGTGCCCCCGTTTCTCAAAGCCCCGCTGGAGTCTGGGGTCCTCAGGCCACTCGTGGGGTCTTCCCGCCCAGCCCAGGAGGAGCACTGGCTGGAGGGCGGCGCGGGCCCCCGTGCTGGCCCCAAAGCTGTGCTGCCCCTCGGCCACTCCGGGTGAGGCCCAGGCAGCCGCTGGCTCTGAGCGGGACAGGAGCTGGCTCCTGCGTCAGACGACGGCGTGTGACCAGCGCTCGGCCCTGGCAGGGAGGGAGGCGCTCCTGGGCAGACGTCAGCTTTCGGCCTGGGTCCCCGGCGCTGGCAGTCCCTGCCCTGTGCTGGCAGCTACTGCTCCTGCCGGTGCCCTGGAGGCACAGGAATGGGCGACCGGGAGCCAGGCAAGGATGTGGCTATGGAGAAGTCGAGGCGGCTGCCGCAGGGCTCCGAGAAACCGCGGAGGCCACCTCCCTGCCTGAGCTCCTGCTCTGCTTCTGCTCTGCCCAGGCCGGCACGCCCTTCGTGGACCTTCACAGACTGCGGCGACGCTGGCGGGTTCCGTGTGCCCACAGCCTGGGTGCCGTGTGAGGCCAGGCCCGGCCAGCCCGCAGCCTTGCTCACAGCATGGTCTGCAGCTCTCCAGGCAGAGCAGGTTCTCGCCACCTGCAGACATGGAGAAGGTTTACAGAAGAAACCATTGCCCGTCAGCTGAGTCACTGCTGCCTCACCTGAGGCCCTGCTGTCCAGTGCCCCCATCCTGTCCTCTGAGGCCCCTGCCCCTTTACCTACCAGCCGCCCATCCTCTACTGTTTTTCCAGAAAGAGGCCAGCCGGGGCCATTTGAGGGCCTCCTCTCCATGGAGAGGCACATGCAGAGTCGCACATGCCCAGAGCTGGCAGTCAGGGCCTGGGGTGGGGGGGCACGGGGGTGCAGGAAGCCCGCAGCCCCAGGAACGGACCTCGGGCTTCCTGTCCCAAACCCCTCGGGACTTTCGGCCAGCAGGGCCTCCAACAGAGGGGTGGCCAAGGAACTTGTTCAGAGGTGACAGTTGCAGGCTGGCAGCTGCCAAGCTCAGTCTGGGGGGATCCCAGATAATCCCTGGGGGGCCTGCAGGTGGCACGCCCTCCTCAGACAGCAGGGGTCAGGGCTGGGCCAGCCTGAGCCCAGCGTGTGGTGGCCGCTCTGACAAGCACTTCCTCCCATGCCAGCTCATGGGGCTGGCATCCCCGGGCAGCTGCGTCCAGGCACCTGCTGCCGGAGAGAAAAGCCCCACCCTCCCAGCTCTGGAGACACGGGCCAGCTCAGATTCCAGGGAGGCGTGCAGGGTCCCCGGAAGTGGGCTGCCCGGCAGGTGGCATGCCCTAGCCCAGCTGCACGGGCACAGCCTCCAGCGTCTGTCCTTGGAACCCCTCTCCTTGGGGTCCACGCCCTCCTGGTGGGCCAAGGACCAGGCTGCTCCTGTGGTCAAGGCGGGGAGGCACTTGCAGGGATGGTGCAAGGCCGAGAGCCATTGTCTGAGAAGAGAGGCCAGTTTAACAAGGTACCTGGGCTCCTGTGTTAGCCCATCACCTTACAGCTTTCACCCTGGACAGGATGCAACAAGGAACGGACAACACCAACAAGGCCGACAAATGAAGGGTGATGGAATATCCAGGATGTGTAGCCTGTCCCAGCCCAGAGCCAGAAGCAGCTGACCTCCCTCCTGCCCATCTTGGCTTCAGCCCACTGGCCCCCGGGTCGTGGCCGTCACTGCCCGGCAGCCCCATGGGGTGCTTGGCTAGATTTCTGGCTGCTCCAGCCAAAGCCTTGGCGTCACCCCTGCCTCCTCTCTCCCTCACAGCCCTATCCAATCAGCCAGGAAATCCTGTTGGCTCTGCCTTCAAAATCCACCCCAAGTCCAGCCACTCCTCACCCCTCCAGGGCCACTGCCCTGGTCGGAGCTCATCATATCTGCCGCATCCTCCCAGGAGTGCCCTGCTCTCAACACAGCAGCCTGAGCTCCTTTAAAATGCAAGTCAGAGATGTCACTGCTGCGTCACTCCAGCGGCCCCCAGCGCAGAGTGCAAGCCCGAACCCTAATGGCCCCCAGATTCCGACCCTGCTCCCCACTCAGTCTGCTCGTCCACACCCACGCCTTGCTGCTTCCTGAGAAGGCAGAGCCCCACGGCCGCTGGACCGTAGCACTGGCCGCCCTCCCGTAGCTCCCTCCAGCCCTGCAGCAGCACACCGTGTCACCTCAAATGCCACTTGTGCAAGGACGCCTGCCTCAACCGTCCTTTTTTCCTGTCCTTCCCTAGCCTGTTGTTTTTTTCTTTTTAGGAAGTTATCAGGGATAGAACCCAGGACCTCATACATGGGAAGCAGGTGCTCAACCACGAGCCACATCCATTCCCTATTGTTTTTATTTTAAGATCAGGTTTACAGGGAAGCGGACTTGGCCCAGTGTTTAGGGCGTCCATCTACCACATGGGAGGTCCGCGGTTCAAGCCCCGGGCCTCCTTGACCCGTGTGGAGCTGGCTCACGTGCAGTGCTGATGCGCGCTAAGAATGCTGGTCCACACAGGCGTGTCGCCCGGGTAGGGGAGCCCTACGCGCAAGGAGCGCACCCTGTAAGGAGAGCCACCCAGTGCGAAAGAAAGTGCAGCCTGCCCAGGAATGGCACAACACACACGGAGAGCTGACACAGCAAGATGACACGACAAAAAGAAACACAGATTCCTGTGCCACTGACAACAACAGAAGTGGATGAAGAAGAACACGCAGCAAAATAGACACAGAGAACAGACAGCTGGGGCAGCGGGGGGGGGGGGGGGGAGAGAAATAAATAAATCAATCTTTAAAAAAAAAAGATCAGGTTTACAGAGGTATAATTTATTTGCAACCAAATCATTTTTAAATGCACAGTTTGATGAGTTTTGACAAATGTTTGACCACCACCATAATCAAGATACAGAACATTTCCATCACCCCAATAAGTTCCCTCATGCCCTTTGCAGTCAACCCTCTCCCCCCAACTTCAAATCCTGGCAACCACTGAGCTGTTTTCTGTTCCTCTACTTTCGCCTCCTCCAAATGTCATGTAAATAGAATCACATAGGACGTGGCCTCTTGAGTCTGGCTGCTTCCACGCAGCATGTGCATTTGGTTCATGCTTGCTGTGGTGTGTATTAGCAGTTTGCTCTTTCGTTGTTGAGTAGCATTCTGTTACATGGATGCACCAGTTTATTTACACATTCAATAGTTGATAGAGGGACTATTTACAGTTTATGGCTGTTATGAATGAGGTTACTATGAACATTTGCGTACAGGTATTTGTGTGGATGTAGGTTTTTATTTCTTGGCTAAATACCTAGGAATTGAATTGCAGAGTCTTATACTAAGGGTACATTTAGCTTTATAAGTTGTCAAAATGTTTTCCAAGGTGGTTGTCCATTTGGCGTTCCCTCTGGCCTAGGACTCGTGTTCCGAGGCCAATGTCTGGTATTGTCAGTCTTTCTATTTTTCCTGTATTTGTACTTGTTCTAGTGGGTGTATCTCATGATTTTAATTTGCATTCCAAAGGTAACTAATGATGTTGATCATCTTTTTGTGTGCTTTTTGGCCATTCTTAGATCTTCTTCGGTGAAATTCTGCCACTGTTTCTGAAGAGCTCTAAACAGATGCTTATGTGCTTACGTCATCTTTTAAAGGAGCAAGACTCCTTGTGCCATGGGCTTACATCACTGTTCTGTTCTCAAGTTTCTTAATCTGTAAATAGGGATAAAAATAATGCTTACCTCTTAGGGTAGTGTGAGGGTTGTGTAAGTTAAGACAAAGAATTCACAGTGGAAAGCACTTAATAAATGTCTGATATGATAGTGATTTCCAAATCCTACGTGCCTTGTTCACACCAATCCCACTCCCCTCTTCAGGATCCTATGCTTCCATCTGTAAGTTGTGTGTGTGTGTGTGTGTGTGTGTATGGTGCCTGGACAATCTCTAAACCCTTCCACAGTCACGGCTCCTGCTGATGGATTTTCTGGACTCCTCTCCATTTACTGACATTCCCCTTTCAGGGCCTCCTCTTCCCAGGGGCACCCAGCAGCACCCCGCCCACGGGACACGAGAGCTATGCTCATGGCAGCCTGTGCTCATCCCAAACCCTGACCCCAGGAAGGCTGGGCCCCAGGCCTCGGGCTCCGTAAGGGCCAGGGAACACAGCCTCTGACCCCAAGAGGGCCTGGGGTCTTGCTCGGTCACCATAAGGGTCAGGGTCATGGAGATGTGGAGAGAGTTGGGAAGGGGGGGAAGCCTGGGGGAACCCCCGACCCTGGAACTGGGAGTCGTCGTGGGGCCTTGCAGGGGCCCCATCCCCGCCCCCGTGGGCTCACCCCACGACCTCGCCCCGCTCAGCCCCATCAGCCCCACCCCTCACCCCGCCTGACCTCTGGAGGGAAGCCGGCCCCCAAGTCCCCGAGCCCGTCCCTCAGGGGAGTAGTTGGGAGAAGGACAGGAGTGTTGGGAAATCAGCACACACCGGTCTGGGGCTGGTGCCAGGGTGCCACGGGGCGCGAGGAGGAGGTGATGAGAGAAGGACACGGCAGCCCAGCAGGGCGCAAGCTGCCATCAGGACAAGGGTGGGGAGATGGGGAGCGGGGGGATGGAGGGGTTGGGGCCCAGAGTTCCAGAGGATCAGAGCAGGGAGAGTGGCCGCAGCAGGGCCGGGGAGGGGCTGCGAAGCCGCGCCCGCCCCCTCGGGGCCCTTCACTCCCTAAGCAGGCTCTTCGCTCCGTGACACCTCCGCAATTGCCGGCAGCCCCGCCCAGCCTGCCCGCCACCAGCCCCGGACAGGCCTCTCCCGGCAGCCTGGCCACTCACGGCCTCCCTTTCCCAGGGCCAGCCACCACCTTGGCGCCCACCTGCCACCAGGCCCCAGCCACAGAGCCCCCCAGACCACGTCTGCTCCGGCACCTCGTCTGGGGCGGGGCAGCCCCAAGGGCAGATGCAATGCGCACACCTGGCCGGACACTGACAGCCCTACCTGCCACTCAGCCAGCCTCCCCCTCGTTCTCCTGGGGAGCCTCTGAAGTGTCAAGGGTCACCTTCCTGACCCACTCACTCCCATCAGGTGAGGTCAGTGCTTACACGTGGGGAAATCGAGGCATCTGTCCATTTTTCATTAAGCCAACATGTGCTGAGCATTGTATAGATTCCAGACTCATGATAATAAGCAAAAACAGACTCCTGTAGCTCAGTCAACTGGGGGAGATAGCCCCAAATCCTCAAGTAAGAGCTTTTTGACATTACAAAACTGAAGAAAAAGTATAAAGTTCAACGAGTGAGTGTATGCAGGGGGTAAGCTGTCAGGGAGGTCCCAGGGAGTACATGGCGTTTCAGTTGCCCTGAAGTGGGGCAGCAGATGTGAAGATCCTGGGGTGCAAGCAGCACTCCAGGAGGGGAGGAGCCGGCGTGGTGGGCGCAGAGAGGGAGCGGGTCCCGGACAGGAGTCTGGGACAGCAGCCTCAGGCACTGTGTGAAGCTCCACCGAGGAGATTTACTGCTCCATGCACTTCTTTATTATTGGGGACGGGGTAGTTACCAGTCGGGTTAGTACTTTAGAAAGATCCTAAGAGAAAGGTTGTGGGGCCAAGAGTAGATGAGGAGGCTGCTGTGGGGGAGGCAATGGTGCTGGAGCCCGAGGGACTGGAGAATGATTATGGATGCACCACGCGCAGACACAGTGCCCAAGAGGGAGTGTGGCACACCCTGCCGGGACGGGGAGCTACCACCAAAGGCCTTTCCAGGTCACCTGCCCAGCACTCAGGCCCCCACATCTGTCCCCCTGAGCATTTGGAGAGCAGGATGGAGGATCCTTTGGGGCTTATTCTATGTAAGAATTATTCTAGGTTCCGTTTACCCCGAAGTCTACCTCAGTCAGCTGTTCCCAGTACACACTCGAGGTGTACACCCAGCCATGGGTGATGGACAAAGCTGTGTGTGCAGCTTTATGAGTGACCCTTAAGGGCAGAGCACAAAGGGGCCTTGTCTCCATTTGCCAAAGGGCTACCACTGTGGAAGAATCAGAAATGGGTTGGCTTTTATAAAGAGGACTTATTTGGGGTAAAAGCTTACAGTTCTGAGGTCGTGAAATTCCAGATCAAGGCATCATCGGGGATACCTTCTCACCAACGTCAGCCTCTGGTGATCCTGGCTTTCTGTCACGGGGCAATCAGGCACATGGCAGGGCCCGTCGACTCAGTCGCAGGAGCAGCGCCCCAGGGGTCTCATTCTGTGCCTCTTGCTGGGCTGGTTCAAAACTTGCAGGACCTCTCTCAGCCTCTCAGGGCATCTCTTTTCCTGCAGTCCTCTTTCTCAAATGGCAGGATCCATGTAATATAGCAGCTTCCTTTCTCTGTGTCTCTTGGTGTGTGTTTCTGTTAATATCAGACACAGCAAGAGGGCAGAGACCCAAGCTGGCTCATGCCTCACTGACATAGTCCAATCAAAAGTCCAAAAGTGACATTATCAAGTGATCTAATCAAAGTCCCTCAACAAAATTTAATGCAATCAAAGGGCCTCACACCCACAGGAATGGATTAGTTCAACACAATCTTTTTCTGGGATTCACAAAATTCAAACTATCACAGGCCTCAACCCACTTTTCATTTTTTTCTATTAACTAATTCCCTCAAGGGTATTTCACCTTCTGCTTGACTTATTTAAAAACCAAAATAGAGGCTGTGGGTCTGGCCAGCATGCCATGTCACTGTTGAGAACATGTGAACATCTCATGGGATGCAGTTCAGGCTACCAGAAGACATTATCGCTCCCCGAAAGTCAAGTGGAGCCTAGCCTCCCCTTTAACTCATCTCCAGCTAAAGGCACAAGCCCAATCTCAGCACAGCAGAGTCTCTGGAACTCCCAACAGGTAGCCTCACATTATGCTAACATCAGCCTTACCCCATGAGACACAAGTGGGCCCTTATTGTAAACTTTGGTCTCCAGCCTAGCTCCCACAAAGGCCCTGGCCCAGGCCATCCTAGCAGATCTCCTTAACTCCAAATATCAGGTAGAAGGAATTGGATATTGTTTTCTTCCTTCCTACAGGCATTGGGCTCCTTATACAAATCAATGCACCGCAGGGAACGAGCTTTGCATACCAAGGAACTTAGGAAGAGAAAGCCTTGGCTCTAGTCTCTAAAAGGTTCACTAACTCCATGTGGGGACCAAGGTTACCCCTCACCCTACATTTACTAACTAAGAAAGCCATTCGAGTGACCCTCACAGAGCTGCCTGCTACCTGCAGACCCCACTAGCTGATTAGCTGTACCAGGCATTTAAATCTTCCTGCAGGTCTGCAGAGCCTTGAGGAGGCTTATCTGGAGAGCAGACCTTCACAGCACCCTCAGTCCCAGTCTCAGTATGGGCTTTGGTCTGCGTGATTTTCATGTAGGAAATAGGAAAATTTCCAGGTGGAAATCTTCCAAATGTGTCTCCCCAATCACCTTGTCACCAGATTGCTCTAAGCCAAAACCTTCCCGTAAATTATCTTTGCCTTTGACTGTTCACACACGAAGGTCACATAGTTGTCTGCCTCTGATATCACAGACAAAGTTGGGAAAAAGGTTTCAGAGGTTCCCACAGCTAGAAGCTCCAGAGGAATTCTGACCAAGAAAGAGCAGATGAGGTCATGACAGGGAGTGAAAAGAAGGAATGTCCCAGAGAGAGAAAAAGAAGGAGGGACCCAGAAGTCAGAAAGGAGAGGAGATGGTGGACGATGGGTATGGGGAAAGGCAGGAAGAGATGAGAGGTGGAGGCGTCTTTGGGACATGGAGCTGCCCTGGATGGTGCTTCAGAGGTAATCACCGGACATTGTAAATCCTCACAGGGCCCACTGGATGGAATGGAGGAGAGTATGGGCCATGATGTGAACCATTGTCTATGAGGTGCAGAGGTGCCCAAAGATGTACTTACCAAATCCAATGGATGTGTCATGATGATGGGAACGGGTGTTGTTGGGGGGGGGGGGAGAGGGGGGGTGGGGGGGGGGAGAGGGGGGGTGGGGGGGTGGGGTTGAATGGGACCTCACATATATATTTTTAATGTAATATTATTACAAAGTCAATTAAAAAAAAATCACAAAAAAAAAAAAAAAAGAAAGGAGAGGAGAATCTCTACCTGCTATCCCTAAGCTACATTTTCTTCAGTCCTTCTCCTATTACATTCAAGTGGGCAGTTAATAAAAATGGTGAAGAACAATAATAAAAACTAAAATTGAAATGGTGAGATAGAAGCAACAACACACCAGTGTCAATGAACACATCCAGCACCCAAGTCTTGATTCCTACATACCATTCTCCATTCTAAGAACGGACTTCTTAGAGAAATGGCTGACCCAGCGCTGGAGCAGTGAAAATATAAGGTGAGCCTGGAATATCTCATCATGCCAGAAAATAAGGAAGTGTGCAGAGAGTGATGGAGACGTGGTAAAGACACAGGAGCCAGTGTGAAGGGCCAACTAGCTCAGAAGGAATGACAGGGTTAGAAAAGTATCCATGGAGGAAAACCAGTGGGTAGAAGTTTGAGGAGGAATATATTCTCAAAGCACCTACCCACAATTACTTATTAATCCCAAAGAGCAACTAGTGATTGTACAGTGGGGGACTTTGGTAGACAACACCCAAATCAAGTGATCAATGGTAAGAGCTCTAGGAAATGGGAAAATCAGCATCATGTGCCTCCCGATACGATGCATTGAGAAGGACACAACATTGAATTTGTAGTAATCTTACCAAAGCATGCATAACCTGAATCTATTAATGAGGCAACTTCAGACAAACACAAGTTGAGTAACATCATTCTACAAAATACCTGGACTGTTCTCTTCAAATACATTGTTTAAGAAACACAAAGAAAGGCTGTCCTCATATATTAAAGGGAACTAAAGGGATATAACAACTAAATGTGATGGGTGACCCTGGAATGGGGGGGGAAAGCAACAACTAGATATAAAGGAGTCATGATTGAGACAAATGATGAAATTTAAAAATGGGCTTGGATTAGGTAACTGTCTTATATCAATGTATATATAGAGACTAATAAATAAATGAGCTGGTGAATTTGCATACAGGGTAAATGGGAATTTCTTGCAACTTTTCTGCAATTTTGAAATTACATTAAAATAACGTTTACCAAAAAATTATAATAGCCAACAGTTACAAAGTGCTCACCCTGTGCCAGACACTATTCATGTTGCATGTGCTAACCAATTTGATATTTAAAATAGTCTTTCAAGGCATATATATGGTCACGTCATCACCTTAATTTCACAGAGGTGGAAACTGAAGTACAGAGCGGTGAAACACAGTGCCCAAGCTCCCCACCTAGCAGGAACAGAGCTGGGATTGACCCCAGCCTGCCTCGTGCAGAACGGCTGAAGGCTGAGGATCAAAGCAATCTTCCGACCTCAACCCAGAAGAGAGCCTTGCAGAGCGCCGGAGGAAGTTAGAGAGCGAGCCGTAACGTGGGCACCCAAGGGCCCTTCACCTTTCCCAGGACTCCAGGCTTCAGATTCTCTCCGCCTCTAAGCCTTCTCTGCTCCTAAGGGGGTTTGGGCCTTGACCTGTTGAAGGGAGGCTGGGCCTTGGCAGAAGAAGGGAGGGCCCAGACAAGGCTGTGGCCCAAAAGCCAAAGTTAGGAGAGGACGGCTAGAGACGCTTACAGCCCTGGGGGTGAAGAGAGGAGACGGGGCGGCCACTGCAGTGCAGCTGTGACGAGCGGGGTGTGCCAGGCCCAGCGACAGCAGTGGGCAATGGGAGCGGCTCTGTCCTCGGCACTCAGCCCCAAGGACTGAGGGGGCTGAACGGCAGGGACGTCTGTCCATCTGGCGGGCGTGGGGGTGGGCATAGGAAGATGCTGACGTCTGAGTTCAGAAGGGGAGTGGACCCGCTGTCGCCCTCCCTGCCCAAGGGCCTGTCACAAGGCGGCCGTGGCTCACACCCGCTTATCAGGGCCGGGTGTGGAGAGGGTGCTGCGGACAGGGGACAGGGCCGGCACAGGCTGTCGACAGGCCCGCTCTGCCCCCCTCATTCACACCTCCTCGGGGCCCCTCGCCTCCCACTTGCCTGCCTCTCAAACCACCCCTCTAGGCTGCCTTTCCGAGGCGCTGCTCTGCTCTGTTAAAAGGCAGTTCTCTAGACATGGACACTGAGAGCAAGGCGACGCGCGTCCCTGGGTGCACAAGCCCCGAACAGGCAGGCAGGTCCTAACCGGGCCTCACCAAGGCGGCCAGGCCCTGGGGTCTGGCAGCAGAGGGAAGCCCGCCTACTCAGGCTGTGGCTTTGAGCAGGGGGAGGGCCCCTGAGCCTCAGTGAGACTCCCAGGGCAGGGCTCTTCCGTCTCTGCCCGGCTGATTTCTCCTTCTCGTGTCTGGCTGGCAAAGGATGGCAGGGGGTCCTGGGCGCCACCATGATAGTGGGGACACAGAGAGCAGAAACCAGGGGCCCTTCCACGGTTACATGGGATGAAAACACGGCTCCTGCCAAGGAGCCGGCCGGGCTGCACAGAGCCCAGGGCTCAGGCAGTTGGAGCTCGCCCCTGCGGGCCTCCCGTCGTGCCTGTGGAGGACGTGGGGTTGGGGGAAGGACAGCTCAGAGCCGGTTCCAGGAGCCCTAAACCCTGGTGGGGGTTGGGAGAGGCGGGCGTCCACCTGCATGCAGCTGGAAGTGCCAAGTTTAGCTCGGCTCCCAGGCCAAGCACCAAGGAGCCGTGGCTCAGCTCGCTCTGACTTCTGCTTTCTTCTCCCACCGTCCACCAGGCTGGGCTGCCTCGGACCCGAGGCCCAACGGCAGCTGCCCTGGGAGGGCTCTGGGGCCCAAGCAGCCCGTAAGCAGTGTCAGCACCCCTGCCGCCCAAGACACAGGCCTGCCCTTAGCTCAACATGAGCTGGGCTCCTGGGGACCTTCCCAGCTGCTCCCAGGCGGTCCTTAGCTGCTCCTCTTCCTGGGTGTCCCCTAGGGAGAATGAGATTAGGACTCGAGCAGAATAAACTTTTCTGACTCTTCATTCATGCTGGGAAGCTGTAAGCATTTCTTGAGCACCTACTATTTGCTGCAGAATCCTGTGAGGCTGCATTAGTGTGTCCACGAAGTTGGCAGGGAATCGTAAGGAGTGAGTGCCTGTATTACAAAGCAAACTGACACAACTGCAACAGCCTGGGGCGTAGAGGGTAAACCTTAAGAAGAGCCCAAAATTCCTGGACTCTGCCTGTTTGTGAAATGGAATGGATAGCACCCTTTTTGAAGGGTGGACTAAGTAAGCTCTGTTGAATAAGCTCTTTGTAAACTGTAAAACACTGACATGGTCAAGAGGTTGGTAGCAGCCTCTTGTTGGTAGTTGTAGGATTTGGAGAGAGAACTGCTTTCACCTGGTTCACAGCTAACCCCACATTCAGGTCAGGCTTTGTCCTTCACCCTCTCAAGACAAGATGAGAATTCACAGTAACTGGCTACCATTTATTGAGGGCTTACCAAGTTGCATGTTTTCTTATTCAATCCTCAAATTGTCCTGCAGGTCATCATCATGTTCCCAGGTGAGGAACCCGATTCAAACCGTCTGCTGCCCAAGGCTGCTCAGCTGATAAAGTGGGAAGTTGGGGGGGCCCACGGGTGCTGCCCTCTGTACTGCAGGTTTCCAGAGCACTGGCTGCCCTGTCCCAGTGACTCACAGGCAAATTGTGATGGAGATCCGTTTCTGCTCTGTGACACCAATAATTTAGCATTGTTCTTCACTTTAAAGAATTGAAAGAGAATTGAACAAACCAGAGCACATAACTGTGCTCCATAAAACTTATTGGTAGGCTGTCCCATGCAATATTTTTTTAAACTGACACCTTGAAGGCTTGTTTATCCAGTCTGCAGTCTCAAAGCTGGGAGGCAGAGCTAGGATGTCAGATGGTTGAATCAGGATCAAGACTGAACTTGCTTGAATACGAGTAGAAACTGTAATAAGGTAGAATCCTAACAGTTGTGCATACACATAATCCCACAGTTGTATTCCAAAAATTGATTTTATAAGTCCATGGTAGGAAGGTGATTGACAGTAAATCATGGGAAAGACCTGGAGGGGTTACTGAAGCTAATTCCAATGAAGCAATGGTGGAGTGGAGTGTCCCTGTCAATTCAGCCCTGCTGTCGCCATGGCCTGCTATGCCCAGATGTAAAGGCCATACCAAGAAGGCATGTCACAACCATGATGGTGGGCATGAAATCCAAGAGCACCTGAGCACGAAACAAAAAGCCTGGGAAGTCTTTACAAGTGTCTTATCTTTAAAGGACCATTAGGTAAAAGTAGAGAGATGCTCAACCCATTTTGTATAGCCCAGAATGGCAGCTCGGGCCAGGAGTTGATGGGCAGGAGTTACAGGGATGATTTCAGCTTAACTTTATTAAGGTCTACTGTAAAAAAATTTCCATTATCTGGAGGCCCAAAGGAATGGGAGAAAAACTCTCCCTTAGAGATGCCCAGAAGCTCAAAGCCCACCTCCCTGACAGAGGACTCTTGCCTCAGGAATGTTTGTGTTGGAAAGGAGGGGGGCAGAGCACTGAATGGTCTGGAACCAAACTGGTAAATCATCAGAATCACCAGGGTTACTTCTTTTAAAAATACAGATTCCAGCCAGATGTCAGGTCTCCTGAGTCAAAATCTTCAAAGCTAGGGTTGGAGAATCTATATTTTTTAAAGGGCACCAGGAAGACTGTTGTAGTTGAAGAGAGACTAGACCCAAAAATGAAATGCATTATATGAACCTTCGCAGAAATCTGGATTTTAAAAGAGTACAAGTCATTTTGAGAACTGGGCAAATTTTAATACAGACTGTTTTATCAGATGTAGGGGAATGTCCTTATTCTTAGGTGATACAAACTAAAGGATTAAGAAGTATCAATATCTATGACTTTAAAAAAACAAAAACAAAAAACTTTCATTGTTCTCTTCTTTCAAAACTTCTGTAGACTTGATATTTCTTCAAAATAAAGTCAGGGAGGGAAGCAGATGTGGCTCAAGCAATTGGGCTCCCATCTACCGTATAGGAGGTCCAGGGTTCAATGTCCAGGGCCTCCTGGTGAAGGCGAGCTGGCCTGTGCAGCGAGCTGGCCCATGTGGAGTGCTGGCTTGAGTGGAGTACTGCCCTGCGCAGGAGTGCTGCTCCGCGCAGGAGTGCTGCTCCGTGCAGGAGTACCGGCCCATGCGGAGAGCTGGCACAGCAAGATGACACAACAGAAAGAGACATAAGAGAAATAAATAAATAGATAAATCTTTAAAAAAAAAAAAAAAGGGAGAAAAATTAAGTTACCTAGGCTATTCTGGTCTGAGCCAACTAGGAGGCCCACTGAATCAAATAACTCTGGTTCTGTAGCAATCTGGAGTCTGATGCCTTGAATCTGACCAAGTTCTTTGTGGTTTAAAGGGCTGGAAGGGCGTTTTGGGGCAGGGTCACACTTCAGACTCAAGGCTTGCAGTGTGGCATTAGCCACAGTGGCCCCTGGAGGTCTCCGCACTGAAGGACAAGCTCCTGGGCCGTCCTTGTGTACTCGGGACACTGGACAGAGCCTGGCCTCCCACCAAGTCCCCAGGGCCCTGAATGATACAGCAGACTCTGGGGTCTGCTGGTCAGTTCCTAAAGATGGGGCTGGGCTGGAAGGAGAAACACGAGGTCCCCTTCCAGTCTCCATGAACACCTCTAGAAGAGAAGGCCAGACCGAAAGACTGGGTGTGGAGGCAGAAGCAGGAGCTCCTGGCATGAGGCACCCCTGACCAGCTTCAGAGTAAGTTTGAACAAGGAAGCAGATGAAGGGAAGAACGGGAGGGGGAGGGCACAGAGGGTAAAGGTGTGGAGTAGGGAAGAGAACAGCTAGCACCTGGGTGCAGACATGGGTCAAGCACAGGCTCGGAAGCTTGAGAAGTTGTCGTCAACGACACCTACATACTCAGAAGGATGAGGCCAGAGGATACACTCAAGCCTGGGCTCAGCAGCATTTCAGGTGGAAGGCTGCAGGCTGAGCTCAGCTCTGCAGGGAGCTGTGCCCTCAGGAGCAGACCTACACTCTCCTGCTGGGCTCCATTCCAAGGCCTGAAGGAGGGACACAGGTTTCAGCTGTTTGATGGCCAAGGTGGGAAGGGCAGGAATGCCAGCAGGTGTTTAAGGGTTAGCATATCCAATCTCTCTCCTTTGTGACCCCTAATGTGTAAGGTCCACTTTGCTGCATACATTGGTGAAAGTCTCATGCCAGAGAACAAAGAGCCTCAAGTCTCACAAAGATGTCCCTGGGAAAACAGAAAGATTAGGGAGTGAGTCCCCCCAACACACAGGTAGGGCTTCCATCAGAAGAGCCCCCCAAACCAGCATTTCCGGCCAGAGCAGCCTTTCCCTTAGACCAGGGACTGAGGGCAAGTGGAGATGGGAGGTACCACCAAGGCAGGGACCTGGCCAGGTGGGAATGAGGTGCTCTTCTGATGGAGAGACACCTAACATGGGGCAAGACCCAGAACCGGGCACCTGCTCAGACCAGCCAACAGCTACACTGAGGGAAGCTGAAGCAATCTAATCGAGGAAAATTCAATTTATGTTTTAGAGTTTGTCTTTGGGGAACTTTTAAAAAAATTTTATTTATTTCCACCCCCCTTGCCACTTACACTGTTTGCTCTGTGTCCATTCACTGCACATTCTTCTGTGTCTGCTTGTCTTCTCATCTCCTCTTTAGGAGGCACCAGAAACTGATCCCAGGACTTTCCAACATGTGAGAGGCATTCAATTGTTTGAGCCACCTAAGCTCTCTGGTTTGTTCTATCTCTCATTGTCTTTCCTGTGTTTCTTTTTTGTTGCATCATCTTGTTGCACCAGCTCTCCATGCGGGCCAGCTTGCCTTCACCAGGAGGCCCCAGAAATCAAACCTGGGACCTCCAGTATGGTAGATGAGAGCCCAATTTCTTGAGCCACATCCGCTTCCCTCTGGGGAATTCTTAATACAAGTGTTGAGACAGCAATTCAAGCATCACTGTTGTACACCAAATAAGAACTGGGAGACACAGTTTTGTATTTTAAGCATGCATCACTATTTTTCATGACTAGGTGGCATTTCCATAGGAAATAAAAATTGAAGACACTTTATTGATCTAAAACTCAAGATTCTGCACCATCCAGGTGAAGAGGCAGTGGTGAGAAAAGCCCAGGAGTGACCACAAGCTGCTGGCAGTGCAGGTCAGCAGAGCACAGCAGGACAGGCTGCCTCCTGTGTACACGGGCGGAAGCTCTCCAGGCCCTGGAGTAACACCCAGGCCCACCATCACTTTTCCACCAAGAGGAGACAGAAGCAAAGCTAATATGGAACAGTGTGATAAAAGAGAATGGTATAAATCAGGCTACTGTATTCTGACCCCTCAATTTATTTGTTTTTACCCAAATAAAGGAGCAGAACAAGGTCAGTCATCGTCTTATCTTTATTGTATGCCTTGGTATTTCTGCTAGAAATAAACACAAAAACATCAGTGGTTAACACACTTAGACGAGTTCCCGTGCCCCAAGATGTTTTGCTGCCTAACTTATGGTAGCCCCCATGAAGGGATTCTTTGTAATCCCAAATCTAGAGATTTGGCTCAGAAAATGAGCCACTGCTTTCCCCATAGATGATAACTGTCTTTGGCCCAAAGTACCACCTGTCCTATGCTACCTGGGAAGGCAAGCGGCCCCAAAGATAAGCAAATCAAGAGCTGGTGACTCTGTGGGCACAGATCCTTCAGAGGCTCTTCATTCTTTGGAACAAAAAGCTCACCTGTAAAACAAAGAACTCATCTATCTGGCACCATATAGGTACTAAAAAAATGCATACCTGTTGGCAAGTAGGGGCTCTGATAATTCCCACGGAGCATTGCCTCTAATTTGCAGATACTTGGCTCTGTAACTGTTTCTTCCCAAAGAGCTAAAAAGGCTTCCAGCCGGAAGACAATAAAGGGCCTCTGGCTCTCCTGGCAGCCAAGAAACCAAGTCCTTCCCACCACGCCAGCCAGGACCAGATACCCATGGCACAGGTATGTATCTGAGTCAAAGGTCTCCATGTCAGGGGACAGAGGCGAATCAACCTTATGCTTGCTTTCTTCTCTTGGCTCTGAGCGCTTCCTACCTGCTATTAGACTTCTTCAGAAAGGTGAACTCTGGACAAGTTAATTAACTCTCTAGGCCTCAATTTCCTCACAGGAAAAACAGGGATAATGGTATTATTTCGGAAGGTTGTTGTGAGACAATATAAGTAAAGTACTGAAGGTAGTATATAGGGCACACTAGGTGAGCAGGAAATGTAGCTGTTGAGAGCTTCTACACAGAAAGGAGTAGAGGAACAGCAGGTCCACAGGAGAAACAAGACGCCAAACAAAGTACATGTGGACAAGGTAACACAGAGTATTTCTAAAAGCCATCTCGAAGACTTACATCCTAAGGGAAAGAAAATGTACAATACTGGTTTCCAAGAAGGCAGAGCAGAATGCATGATTCAGAGAGAATGTTGGTTTGGAGGCATGAAAATAGAGCCTACAGATACTGTACAACCAGAGGGACACAAACAGTGTTCTCTGTGTGGACAGTCAGTCCTGTCAACTCAACACAGGGCAGCCCTGGATCTGCAGGGTCAGCAGCTTCCTTGGTAACTGGTTCCCAAGTCAAATGAAAGACTGCCCCTAGAACCGTAGATCTTTCATCTTTTGGGTGGAAATTTAGTCTTAAATTCTAAAATATGTTAACCCAAAAAAGGCATGCCTGCTTCGTTATAAATGATGTCACCCATCTTCTAAGATAAAAACTAGGATGGCTTTTTCTCCTGGGCGCCTGACTGCTCCAGAGCTATGAGCTCCTCCAGTTTCTTCTCATAGAGACTGATGAACTTATCATCAGGTTCGACCCCTGCTTTCTTCAAATTTTCCATGATCATTTGGAGTCTAGGCACTGATCGGGTTCCCTCAATCTTTCTTGTGCTCAGGAACAGAGTAAACTCCTGGAAACTGATGAGCTTACAGGTGTCCACAATGCAGATATTCCTAATATCTTTTGTTCTATCCAAATGAGGGAAAAACACCAGTCCTGACAATTTCTCCAGCTCCTGGAGGCTCACTTGGAATTCAGTTAACTGGGGTTGAAAGCCAATGGCCTCATTGGGTACCACGAAGGCCCCGAGTACCAGCGGTTCAGTAGACACTGAGCTTCTGCGAGCTAGGATCACCTTATAGAGGTGTGAGGGGACCGCCACGTTGTCCTCACCAATGACCTAAAAGCAAAACAGTCATATTAGCAATGCTAATTTGTGCTGGCAGCTTCCAAATTCTTCCTGAAAAGATTTAATAGATGCATTTCCAAAAGTGCACATAAAGCTACTCAACCCCATCCCAGTGCATTTAAATTCAACCACCCAAAGGTAATGATAAACCAAAACACAGATTGGCAGAGAGGATGGGTATCTAACAGGTAGATTCTGATTACATTCTTTAAAGAAATGCCACCCCTAAGAGCTGGGGTCACATTTTCTGCTGTTTGTAGGACAAAGGAATGTTATGAGTGGGCCCTGGGTTTTTGTTTTGTTTGAGGTACTGGGATTGAACCTGGGACCTCGTGTGTGGGAAGCCACTGCTCAAAACCACTGAGCGACATCAGCTTCCCTGAGTTGTTTGTTTGTTTGTTTGTTTTGCTTATTGTCAACTGCTTGAGATACATTTGCTCCCTGGGTTTTTTAATAAGCAAAAAAAGCTGTCATTTCCCCTCCTTCATCTCAAATTTAGAACTGTAAACATCCAAAGGTCAAAACTGCCAGCTTGGCTACTCCCAGCTCTAGAAATAAAAATATGGCCCTAGTTTATCAAATTCACTAGGGAGCTAAACAAACAGCCTTTGGAGAAGCAGCCAAGCACACCATACTAGTATTACTATCTCTGGAATCACCTAGACTGTGGCTTATCTTTTTAAATTAAATTTAGTAAATGTAAATGCTGTTTGCTTAAGAGTTTTGCACACTCTTAGGCCTGCTACAAACCACAGAACTTCTGAAAGTGTCATCAAATCAAACACTTTGGAAAAGTATCCACACAATGAAGAAGCCAGAGTCAGGGTCAGACTAGAAAACATAACTTAGTTACCTGTGTAGTTTGGCTGTAATAATGAAATAATGTTATTATGAAACCTTTTCAAATTTCCTTCCAATTGGTTTAAAAGCCCTATCTGTTTTCTGAAAAAGAAAAACTGAACATCCATTTCCGTAATGGTCCTCAATAAAATGACATAATCCAACTAAAATATATGCATAAGGATTAGTGTACCTCTAGGGCCTTCCCTTGTGCTCTTTCCTGGTCAGACAAAATGGTTGTGGTTTCCCTGTCTGGAATCAGTGCAAGGCAGAGGGATGACAACTACCACGGAGGACTCTTTTCTCCTTTTCCTGAGCTCCTACCTACATGGCACACAGCAAGGCCCTTGGAATTCTACGGCTATCTGCAGTCTGTCACACACGGAGGTCCTACTGCCAAAATTAGGTGAACGAAAGATCCATCAACAGGAATGATTTCTGTTCCTTTGTAATTGTCTTTGACAAGATGTCAACATCAGGCAAAAATACAGTCAAAGCAAATAATGTACAGTAGAATACAGTAATATATTAATAATCTTCCAGTAAGGGTTAAAAAAAAGAGGAAATATACTAAGGAAAAGAAACTAGACACAAGGTACTACATATTGCTTGACACCATCTATACAAAATAGAAATACAAATAAACTAGAGAGACAGAAACAGAATAGCAGCTGTGTATGGCAGGGAAAGCAAAGAGAAATTGAGAGGTGTTGAGTTTTTGTTTGTCTGGTTTATTACTATTAGTTATTATTGGAATGATGAAAATGCTCTAATAATGATTGAAGTGATTAATGCACAACTATGTGATTATACCAAATATCACCGATTGCACACTTCGGAAGGACTGTATGCTTTATTAGTATGCATCAATAAAACTGATTTGTTAAAAAAACAGAAAAAAGAAAACCATCTTTTTTTCTTTTTTTTAAAGATTTATTTATTTATTTAATTCCCCCCCCCCTCCCCTGGTTGTCTGTTCTTGGTGTCTATTTGCTGCGTCTTGTTTCTTTGTCCGCTTCTGTTGTCATCAGTGGCACAGGAAGTGTGGGCGGCGCCATTCCTGGGCAGGCTGCTTTTTCTTTTCACGGTGGGCGGCTTTCATCATGGGCGCACTCCTTGTGCGTGGGGCTCCCCCACGCGGGGGACACCCTTGCGTGGCACGGCACTCCTTGCGCACATCAGCACTGCGCATGGCCAGCTCCACACGGGTCAAGGAGGCCCGGGGTTTGAACCGCGGACCTCCCATATGGTAGACGGACGCCCTAACCACTGGGCCAAAGTCCGTTTCCCAAGAAAACCATCTTTGAAGTTACTAAAAATGGTTGGTCAGGGTGCGGTTTAGAGTGAAGCTTATGACATTATACTAAAAATTTAGAGACACAAAAATTCACCCTCCCCTTAATCTTCAAAGCAAACAATATGCTGAGTGTGAGCTCTTTGGAAGTCCACAATTAGGCAACAAATCACCAACAGATATTACTTCTACAGAGGGCCTGTTTCTGGCATTGCTGGGAATACAGAAAGGAATAAGCTTTAGAGCAAGTGCAATTGGGGTGGCTCTCAAGAAGTTTACCGTCTAGAGCAGCCCAGGCCCACAGCCTTCACTGCAGAGCGTGCAGTTAGGTACCAACACAGAGCACAAACAGCACTGTGGGGTGCAGGGGAAGGTGGGGTCCAGAAGGAGGGAGAGCCAGCTGAGCACAATTTACAGGGACTGGTGGGCGAGGGGTGCTAAATGGGCTTCAAGTGTTCCAGGTACAGCTGAGAATCCAACAGCATCGGCAAGCTCTTGGTGCCACCTGGTGGACATCTCCCATTACTGCAGCAGTTCTCAAGGAGACTCCACATTCACTTGACTATTTCCTCCCTCCAACTCCTTTGTCTACAAACAAATGGCAACTAATTGGTTGTGCCCATTTGCTGCCAAACAGAGCTTCTAATCAGGTTCGGTGAATTCCAGCCAAAAGTAACAAAGCTTGACATACAACTTTATCTCACAGAAATGTATAATTCTCTTAGATTTTTCAAGAACTGACAATAGATGTAAGACCCCTATTACTAGTACTTTTGAGAAATCTCATGAACACAAATATCTAATAGGAACCACAAGGTGTGATTCTTCACAATATTCCACCATAATATTTTAACAAAAAGGGGCAAAACAACAAAACAACAAGGGGGTAGGGAGAAACAAATAAATCTTTAAAAAAAGGGGAGGGGGGATAAAATACTATCCCTAGAAATAATGAGAAAAATGAAAACAGCTGCTCGCTACATTCTCTGACTCAGGAAAAAAAACAACTTCAACCTGTCTAAAACAGGACTGTCCTATTTGGAAATACAGAAAATCCTATGTTTCTTCTTTCAATTTAAGACTTACTCTAAAAAAATCTATTCTAAAATATTTAGGGGCTATCTTCTTTGTAGACAACTCACACTGTGTATTAAGTTTTCCCATTATTCAGAAAACTGGACAACTTCCAGAAAATGTTTCTAGACACTGCTGGGGTATTAAAGCAGCAGGTTTAGTGGGCTGGAAGCTCCAAGACCTGGTCGAGGCCTGATTTTGCCACTAAGCTACAAGTCACATCCACCTGTATCTTGTTTCCTCATTTACAAAACAGGTAATAGAAATCTCCATGCATTATAATTACTAGTATAAGCATATGAATGTTTTTTCATGAATTATAACAAATGTACAACACTAATACAAGGTGTTAATAATAGAGTGGTAGATAGGGAAAAATACACCTAATGTAAACTATGGATGATAGTTAAAATTACTGTTTTAATAATCTTTCATCGATTGTAACAAAGTAACAATTGCTTAAAAAATAGCACATTTACAAAAAAGTGCTATCATCAGTTGTAGCAAATGCTGCACACCAATGAAGTTGTTGGTGGTGGGTGGTGTATGGGAATCCTGTATTTTACGTGTGATTGTTCTGTAAACCCACTTCTCTAACAAAACATTTTTTAAAAATCTTCATGCTCCCTATCCCAAGAATTGTTACAAAGATACAATGACATGTTAGCTTTAAAAAAAAAAATTTAAAAATCTGCAACACCCATATAAAAAGCTATTTTTCTAGTAGATAGATGTCATTCAAAAGATGAGGATGCAATTGCATTGGTACAAAAGATGGCTTTGCAGGAGAACAACAGAGAAACATGGAATCAGGCAAAACTAGACCAGTTAAAGGTCGACACTGGAGTCTCAGGAGAGACGATAGGTTGGGAAGGCACAAATGATGCCCAAACAAAGGACTCAAGGACTTAAATGAGCCAAATTTGCAGTATCAGTAAATCAGCAATAACCCTTTTCATATAAATTTAGGTATAAAAATACTTTACAAAGGAAATTCTCGCTGTTGTTAAATTACTAAAAGGCACTGAACACTCTTGTCAAAAAAAAACTGTAACAAAATCTAGAAATCAATTAGGAATAATTAGAAAATGTATCTACCACAACCGGAAGCGGCACTCACAATCTGAAGTTCATTTTCTTATGGGCTGGCTGGCCTGAGCTTGTTCCCATCCATCCAGGGGGCTGAAACGGCATCTTAAAAGCAGCACCCCCGCCTCTTCAAGCACACACACCCATCGGGGCCTTCACACTGACTCAGACCAGCACAACATCCAGACTAAGCCTGCCTATTTATGTCATATTTTTACACAGCAATTATGCCTTGAAATATTAAGCAGGGTTATGAGGGAAAAAATATGCATCTGCTAGAACAAGATAGATAAAAGACATATGATTACATTTCCCTGGTAAGACAAAAAAGAAATTCTAAAAATAAAACTGCTGGGACAAATCAAGAGACCAGGCCCTTAAAAAGCCAATCAAGTGAAAGAAACCCCAGCAGTTTAATAAATAGGGAATCCATACCTGAGGACAGTAGGAGCAAGAAAAGTGAGGGAGTTGCAGAGAGCGGGAAGCCAACAGGACCGTGGCTGGCCCTCATGTCATCCGTAAAACCTCTGCAGATGCTCACGCAGTGGCTCCGACCCGGGGACTGACCATTACTCACACTGGGGTACCTGGGCTGGGCTGGGGGGTGGGAGCCTGCCAAGCCAGAATACGAAGTGTCATCCTCTCATATTGCTGACTCTACTTAAAGATTTAGGGTGGGAGTAAGGAGAAACTTAATCAGTAAAATAATTTAAAACACAATTTTAAACTTAAACTAATAGATGTGGAAATGAACAAAAAATGGCTGAAAGATAAAACAGGCGACTTCAAAAAAAATTACTCCTTCCACTTCAGGATCCCTAGAGTAGTATTTGCAATTTCCTCTCCTTCTAAGAGTTGGTGAAGGTTTAGAAAGTGCTGCTATAGAAGGAAAACACAGACTGTTAAATCCTTCTTCCATTTCCACCACCACTGAGTTGTAAAATCCAAAGCTCACGCTGTCAGGTCAGAATCTTCACGCATGTTTCATTTGTTCAGAATCAATCTCTTCTTGAATCTGACACATCAGAGAAAGCAAACAGATGACCTCAGCTAAAATAAAGGGGGTAATTCTGATTAGAGATGTCAGATGACTCACTTCTGATAAAATCACTGCTACTAATCTTCCCTTAGGCTCACATTCACTTAAGTCTTAGGATGCCATGTCACACATACTCTGACATTTCTGCCTAGTGATAAGGAATCCTCCTCTTGGCCCATTTTTTGTTCTTATTTTTGCATGCTAGCCAATATCACTTGTAACTTCTCTCTAGCCATACTATCTTTATCTACTAGCCTTCAGCACTTATATCCCTTTCCTGTAGACTCTGAAAGCTTCAAAGAGCAGTGCTATAAGACTGGCAAATCTCATAAATATCAGACAGACCCATGTTTGGATCACTCCTTTGACAATTTCTAATTACGTAGACTTGACCTCTCAAAGCATATATTTCTTTAACTATACAAGAGGATAACTACTACTTTTCTACCCCCTGTCCCCAAATGGCTCCCTCATCTTTTTGCTTGTTGTTTTGGGGTTTTTTTTTTTTTTGCTCATTGTTTTTGCTTTTCTTTGCTCATTGTCTATTTTTTCTTTAGGAGGCACCAGGAACTGAACCCAGGACCTCCCATGTGAGAGGTGGGTGCTCAATTGCGTGAGTCACATTCACTCCTTGCTCATTTTTTGTTTTTTTTTGCTCCTTGTCTGCTTGTTGTCTGCTCACTTTTGCTCCTTGTCTGCTTGTTTTTTCTGTCTGCTCATTATTTTTGCTCAATGTCTGTTGTCTGCTCATTGTTGGTTTGTCTTCTTTAGGAGGCACCAGGAAACAAACCTGAGACCTACCTGTGGGAGGCAGGCGCTCAACTGCTCGGGTCACTTTTACCTCATGACTTTTTAAAGATTTGTTTTTTATTTATTTCTCTCCCCTTCCCCCTGCCCTCTGCTCTCTGTGTCCATTCCGTGTGTTCTTCCGTGTCTGTCTGCATTCTCGTCAGTGGCACTGGGAATCTGTATCTCTTTTTGTTGCGTCATCTTGCTATGTCAGTTCTCTGTCTTTGTGGCGCCACTCCTGGGCAGGCTGCACTTTTTGCGTGCAGGGTGGCTCTCCTTGCGGGGTGCACTCCTTGTGTGTGGGGCTCCCCCTATGTGGAGGGCAACCCTGTGTGGCATGGCGCTCCTTGCACGCATCAGCACTGTGCATGGGCCAGCTCACCACATGGGTCAGGAGGCCCAGGGTTTGAACCCTGGACCTCCCATGTGGTAGGCGGACGCTCTATCAGTTGAGCCAAATCTGCTTCTCATGACTACTTTACCTAAGGTTGTTTGTACTTCCTCCCTCTACTTCTTCCTAAGTACAAACATGCATGTTTCATTGCCTGGATAGAAAACTAAATAAATATGCCCATTTCCATTGGGTACAATTCCCCTAAAATTAGGTTCAGAGCATAGCGGTAAAAAAGCAGTAAATATTACACGGCTGGATATGAGAAAACACTTCCCAAGCATTCTGAATTGCCATATATCATTGCAGGGCATTCCTCAGAAACAAGTACTCACAATCCAAATCAGTTTTTCTTTCAAAGGAACAGACTGGTCTCAAGGACTGGGCAGTGCTACGTCTCCTTTCTCAGCATCAATAATGGACATCATTTTATCCACATTTCTTTTATCATGAATTGCCTTTTAAATGGCCCTGCTTGCTAAAGAATAGTCTGAATTTTTTTCACTGAGTATTTAAGGTTTCTGCCACTTGGCTCCACCTTTTCCTTTTATTTTTGCCACCTTCCCTTGTGAACACTCTAGCCCAACTCTCTAAAGAACTTACCACTTCTCAGCATATATTCTACCATTTCCTACCTTTTCCTGACTCTTTTTCTTGCCCAACTTTGCCTCCCACAAGTTTTCCTTAACCCAGTTATCCCCAGTTTATATATGTGTGCATATATATATATAGAATTTTGGGCCCAACTAAATTACTTAAAATGAGAAATTGAGACAATTTTTCCAATTTAATTTATTAAAAGACCAAATATTGCTTTCATGCTAAGAGATAGACTAAAGATTTCTAGGTTGAAAATTCTGTCTGAAATCAAGCTTGCTCTGAAAAATAATGCCAAATTTAACAAAAGTTGTATTGTTATAGAGAAATTATTAGTCAAAAACACAAATATATAAAGTAGATATTACTTTGTTATGCTTCTGAGAAAGATGGAACCCACAGGCCTCCCTCAGGAAAAGGACTCCTGTTGCCCTTCAGCTTCACATCCACGTTCCCAGCACACACAGCCACCCGCTGTCTTTATCACCATGGTCTATAAATCCCCTTGAAAATCAGGTCACAAGAGATGCAGGAGAAAGTTCATCCCAACAGCGAGCCTCCAAAGAAAATAGTATTGTGTACTAGGCTCTTTTTGATTCTCTCCATCCATTACAAAAGGCTGAAAATAAATGTGAACACACATGATAAGCAAAAGAGCAGAACGAACATTCAAGAAACCACCTCCCGTCCCCAATGAAAGGAACCAAGTTCCTTGGGGAAATGGAAGATCCCAGAGCTTAGCTAAGAAAGGTACCAGATAAGCCTGGAACATCACATTAGGCCAGGAAATGGACGAGGACAGCTCAAAAGGACATGGGAGCCAATGAGAAAGGGCCCACACTGGCCAAATCCGAGACAATCTGAACATCAAAGTGAGTAGTCAGAGTAAACTGGTTAAAACTCATTGAAAAAAGTAAGAATCCATGAGTCCATACTGACAATAAATAGAAAGGAAAAGCTCTTCCTTAAAGAGACTATCGTCTAGTAAATGTAGAAAGAAAAACAGAATCATCATTTGGCAACTACCATAGTGATAACTAATCAGGCAAGAATCATCAATGGATGCTAAAACCAGTGGGTCAAAGTTTGAAGAGGAAAACAATAAATACATGATCTCCAAGTATTTCCCCAAAGATTATTTATCAGTTTCAAAGGGGGAAATGGTAACTTAGCAGTGAAGAAATCTAGCGAATACCACATTAACCAAGTGACCAAGGTCTCTACCATCAGTAAGACAAACAGACATCTTTCTGTCTCCTGAGGTGATGCACTAAACATGTCACTACTGGAGTAGTCCTGCCAAAAATATAACTAGCATCTAATCATGAGGACACATCAGACAAACCTAAACTGAAGAATATACTACAAAACAACAGGCCTATACTCTTAAAAACTGTCAACATTAAAGACAAAAAAGCTGAGGAACTATCACTTTCATATTAAAGGAGAGTATAGAGACATGACAACTAAATGCAACGCATGATCCTGGATTGGATCCTGACTCAGGGAAAAAAGAAGACATTACTGGGGCAACTGGTAAAATCTGAATATAGACTGTATATTGGATAATATTCTTCTATGTTAAATTTCATGAATTTGATCATTATACTGCAGTTAAGAGTGAGCTGTAAGGATCTTATAACTAAGGATGGTCAGTGGATGAGAGGCACCAGGGATATATGGAAAAAAGTTGCTTAGTTCTCACAGCATTCCTCACAGGAAGGATTATGCAAGGAAACTCGTCAGGAGCATGGGCTCACCCAAGTAGGTGGGGTACAGAGGCTACAGTGGCCTGGGGACTATGCCTTTGGGTTACATGGGGGAAACGTAGCAGCTGGTCAAGTTAAGAGGAAGGGATTGGAGTTTGTATCTGATCTTCACAGGGGTGTGCACTCAGATTGGATGTGGGGAGGAGAGGGAGATGCTGCTCATCTGTATAAGCAGGCATCAGGGAAGGTCTCTGAGGGATCTAACAACAGGGTTGGAGATGCTGAGGCAGCATGACAATGTGAACAACCCCTATTTTATTTTAATTCACTACAGAGAAAAAGGAATAGTTACGCAAACATGATACCTAAAACTCACTTTCACATAGTTCAGAAAACAATAACAATGTGTGTATAAGCACATGCACACAAAATATATGTGTGTATACAGAAATACAGTGAGGGAGGGTAGAGTGAAATGTGGCAAAATGTTAACTAGTGAATCTAGGTTAAAGTTATAGAGGCATCTTTGTATTGCTCTCGTAACATACTGTAAATCTTAAATTATGTTGAAATAAAAGGTTAAAAAGTGTCAACCTGCTTTGCTAAAGATATGCAAAAAAAAAAACTAATAAGGATTAAAGTGGGTTTTCAGGTCAAGATGGCAAACTGAGCACAGGATTTTGCTTTCCTCTCCTTCCAGGTAAAAAAAAAAATTGAAATGGAAATAAAGAGGTATGAAACAACAGAACACAGTCACGAAAGTCCTGAGAATATCACTGCCAGATAAAACAAAGAGGAAGGAATCAAAGCTGAGAAAGTGCAGTTGGGATTCCTAGAAGAGCAAAATACAGATTTTTCACAGACTCTGAAACAGGCAAATACTGAGTGGCCAAGTAAGTAAAAGGTGTTAAAATCAAGACTGAGGAAATCATCTGTAGAATTACTGGGCAACTAGCAAAAGCAGCAGGCTTTTGTCCTGCCTCCAGGGTGAAGGCAGAAAAATATTCTCTAAAGGAATGGTTTTCAAACCTGATTATGCACATAAAATTGCCCCCAAAGAACTTATCATACATGTAGATTCCTGAGTCCCACCACCAGAGTTTTAGAACATTTCAGACAAGAAAAGACTCAGAAAGTTTCTCATTTACTAACTCTTCCAGAAAGAATTTGGAGATGTACTCCAACAACACACAAAAAGAAGAATCTAAGGAAAAGGAGGAGAAGGGAGTCAGGCTTACTAGAATGTAATAAAAAGAAACAGAATGACAACTGTGCTGCTGACTTAAAACATTACTGGGAAACAAATGTTGCTCAAGCAATTGGGCTCTCGTCTACCATATGGGAGGTCCAGGGTTCAAATTCTGAGGCCTCTTGATGAAGACAAGCTGCCCGCACCAAGAGCTGGCCCACACAAAGTACTGGCTCACATGGTGAGCTGGCCCGAGCAGAGTGCTGGCCCATGCGGAGAGCTGGTGCAGCAAGATAATGCAACAAAAAGAGACACAGGAGAGACAATAAGAGATGCAGCAGACCAGGGAGCTGAGGTGGCACAAGAGATTGAGCACATCTCTCCCACTCCAGAAGGTCTCAGGCTCAGTTCTTGGTGCCACTTAAAGAGAAGACAAGCAGACACAGAAGAACACACAGCAAATGGACACAGAAAGCAGACAATGGTGGTGGGGGAATAAATAAATAAATCTTTAAAAAAACAGCAACAGTTTCCTGAGGCTGGCAATGGCCTCCATCTTGCCAAATCCAATGATCAGTTCTCAACTGGTCGCTCCTTCCTTGAAATGTTTTCTTCACGTGGCTTCTGGGACACTACTTCCCCTAGTTTTTCTCCTACCTCTAAGGTTGCTCTTTCCCTCTCTCCTTTGCTGGATCCTCCTCTTCTCAGCCTCCACATGTCCAAGTGCCCCAGGGTTCAGACCTCAGATTTATTCTCATCTTAAATGATCTCATCATACCTTAAAATACCATTGAAGTGCTGACCATTCTAGAGCAAATCTCCACTTCCAACCTCTCCTCCAAGTTCTAAACTCATATCCTGCCACTGAACATTGCCACTTGGGCATCAGATAATCTCAAACTTCCATACCCAAACACAACCCCTGGTTTCTAGTCTCTAAACCTGTTTCTCTTGGGTCTTCACCATCCCAGACTGAAAATATTAAGAGTTATCCTTGACTCTTCCTCTCCCATTGTACAAACATCAGGAAGTCCCACTGGTTGAAGCTTCAAAGTACATCCTATATCAATCATTTCTCACCATCCTATTCCAAGTCACTCTTAGTTCTAACTTAGACTACACTAGATAGGCCCTTAGCTGGCCCCCTATTTCCACCTATTTTTCCATTCTTCAAATACAGCAGAGTAAGCTCTAAAAATGTGAACCAGATTTTGCCACTATCTTGATCAAAACCCTATAAGATACTAGGAGACAGGATGAGAGCTGAGAAGGGACACTGATAATTAATGTGTGTACGGTTTTCAATTAGTTTGATTATAAAAGTGTAGAAATGGGTAGAAGTGATAGTTGCACATTATAGAGAGTACAACTAGCATGGCTGGTTTATAAATGGGATTGCAGTTGAAAGAGGTAGTCTAGGGATATGCCAACTGAAAGCTAGAGAATAATCTAGGGACTGAATAACACAGTGAGTCTGGAGGTGGATGAGGATTGTGGTTAACAGTTCAAATACAAGAATGTTCTTATATGAACTAGAACAAATGTACAGCACTATTACAAGATGATAAGAACGAAGATGGTAAAAATACAACTGATGTAACTTATGGACTATAATTAACAAAAATATTTTAATATTCTTGGATTAACGTCAAAGAAGGCACTGTGTTACTAATAGAGGGGGTATTAAAAAATATACCAAATGTACACTAGAGACCATAGTTAGTGGTAAGAGTTTATGACATTCTTTCATAATTTATAACAAATGTTCGACAACAATGTAAGGTTTTGGTGGAGGGGTACTGTATGGGAATTCTGTACATAATGCATGATTGTTTTCTAAGTTTACAACTTCTCTAATAAATAAATATATATATATATAAAGTAAAAAAAAATTTAATAAAAACTTTAAAAACCTACAAGAGCATCACAGCTCACTTACTACAATTCACACTTCTTCCATTGCCTCCCTTACTCCCCTCCCTCTCCTCACTGGTCACTTTGCTCCAGTCACACCAGTCACACTGGCATTTCTTGCTGTTCCTTGAGCATGACGTGCACATACTTGCCCCTGTGTTTGCACTCGCTGTCCCCTCTGCTTGGGGAGCTCCCCTGGCCCCTCTTCACTGAAGTTTCTGTTCAGTCTTGCTTCCCAAGCGGCCTATCCCATCTTTCTTTCCCACCCCTGCAACAACCTTTTACTATGCTTTATTTTATTCTGCGGCATTTTGTTTCCTGTGTATTTTCCTCCACTGTGCATGAGGGTAGACTTTACCTGCCTCTTGCTGCATTAGAAGCACCCAGAACAATACTAGGTACAAAGTGAGTGCTTCAGAGATATTTGTTGAAAGAAAGGATGGTAAGGACAGGAGGCTGGGGTGGGGGTGGGTGAGAAGAGAGAAACCCAAATTAGAACAGTATATTAGAAAGTTCCACGACGTATGCCTTTAAGAAGAAACTAATTTACATTTTTTTAAAAAAAGTATAAGATTAAACAATCTGAATTAGAAGATTAAAATATATATTACATTTTTAAAAATAGGAAGATTAAAATATATATTACATTTTTAAAAATAGAAAAACTTTTCAGTTTTTCTGCTGTTTATAGTATAATATTTAGCTCTCAAGTGGAATATACTTAATGATACAGAATTACATACAGTTCTTCACAGGTCTGAATATACTACTTATATACTGATAACACTAAAAATGCTGGTTTTGTATTTTAATAGACCATGATTACACACTCAAGACCCACAGGGCTAGATGGTAAATGTAAATGAGTAAAATGAACCAGGTGAGGACTATTGTAAACTGAAGAACACGTGCACAAATCTAAGCAGAAAGCTGCTACCCTCTTCTAGTAAACTTTTACCTATGGCAAAACATGACAAGTGTTATTGAGTCATCTCATTTTTTAAGGGAAGCTAAAATCTGGATTTACGTGAAATTTCTCAATATTAAACATGACCAACTATTCAAAAGTAGCATACTGTGTTAGACAAATAAAATACTTTTATGGTCTGGATGTGTTATAAGAGACCTCAATTTATAACCTCTGCTTTGACAAAGCTCAGACTAAGTTTATACCAAAGTATAAATGTTATAAACCTTAGTAACATATAAATAGCAGATCAAGAAGGTTTAAAGATTTAATGTAAAGTATATGATGTAAAGTTTACCAACAAAAGAACAATTTACTATTCTTTATTCTAAGACATAGAAATAACCAGAAAAATTAGAAACCTAGACAGTGGGTTTGGGAGCAGGAGACTTTTAACTTTTCATCTTGTATCCTCTTGTACTTTTAGAATTTCATTACTCTATCAAATACTTTTACATTTATAATGCCTTAAAAGATTTAAACTTTTTCATTACTATGCATATATAGCTCTATAATAATAAAATTTTAAAGGCCAAAGTCAAGGCTCACTAAAAGACAGTCTGGGGAAGGTGGTGTAACTCAGTGGTTTTAGTGCCTGCTTCCCATATATCAGGTCCTGGGTTCAATCCCTGGCAACTCCTAAAACAGAAACAAAAGCAAAACAAAAAAACAAGGCTGATTTCTGGGGAGCAGAAGCAGCTCAGTGGTCGAGAGCCTGCTTCCCATGTACAAGGTCCTGGGTTCCTCCTAAAAAAACAAACAAATGAAAAAACCATTCTCATTGGGGAGTGGAAGCAACCAGTGGTTGAGCACCTGCTTCCCATGTACGAGGTCCTGGGTTCGATCCCTGGTACCTCCTAAAAAAAAAGATAGTTTGGCAATTATAGTTTCAATGCTATGAGGAAAAGATGTAACAAGAGGAAACCATGTATGAGGGAAGCGGATGTGGCTCAACACATGGGAGGTCCTGAGTTTGGTTCCCAGTGCCTCCTAAAGAAGATGAGCAAGACAGCACGCTGATCCAACAGGCTGGCACAGCAAGCTGATGCAACAAAATGATGCAACAAAATGATGCAGTGAGATGAGATGACACAGCAAGATAATGTGGCAAAGAGACACAGCAAGGAAATACAATAAGAGACATAACAAAGCAGGGAGCAGGAGTGTCTCAAGTGATTAGGCACCTCCTTCCCACATGGGAGGTCCCAGGTTTGGTTCCCAGTGCCTCCTAAAAAAAAAAAAAGATGAGTACACAAAAGAGAAGACAGCAAGCACAAACAATAAGGGGGGGGTATAAATAAATTAAATCTTTAAAAAAAAAAAAGAATAAACCATGTAGGAGAGCAGATATGGCTCAAGCAATTGGGTGCCTGCCTCCCACACAGGAGGTTCTGGGTTCTGTTTCCGGTGCCTTCTAAAGAAGACAAGTATATGCCACAATGAGCAAAACACTGCAGCCAAGAAGACATCACAACCAGCAGACACTGTAACTAAGCAGATGCCACAACCAGCAGACGCTGCAACCAAGCAGACACCACAACAAGCAGATGCCGCAACCAAGCAGACACTGCAACAAGCAGATGCCACAACCAAGCAGACACCACAATTGGCAGACGATGCAATCAACAGGGAGCAGAAGTGGCTCCAGAGGTTGGGCAATTATCTCCCACGTGGGAGGTCCCAGGTTTGTTTCCAGGTGCCTCCTAAAGAAGACAAGCAGACAAAGAACAGACAGACAAGGGAGCCATAGATGGTGGGAGGCGAGGGAGGGGAGGGGATAAAAATAAATAGATATTTTTTTAAAAGAATAAACCATATAAAATATAAGCATCTAATTTCACAACTTCCAACAAAATACATATAATTCATGAAAAAAACATTGCAAAAGCATTATCCCTCTTTAGAAGACCATATATATTGTACTTTAGAAGTACAATATATATTGTACTATTTAAAATTAATAGAAAGGCACCTGCTCTCCTAGGTTCTGTGGATGAGAGAAAAAGCAAACCTTAGAATCACAGGTCTATGGACTCACAATTCAAGAACACACTAAACACCCTAATCTTCATTTCTCACACTCCAAATTAGCAAGTACACAATTTTTTAAAGCATAGGCTAGGAACTGAGATAGAAAGACTGGTGTATGAATCGCATTTAACACCACCCACAAGTTATGAAGCAAACAGTAGCTCTGTTCCTTGCAGAAGCCTGCCTAAGCAGTGACTTCAGTTTCTTAGCACAAACACAGTCACTCAATAAAAGCCTTTTGATGAAAAAAAACTGCAGCTTCTCCTAAAGTCAAATACATATGGACTTCTGTAGCAGACTGGTCCACCAGAAGGCTTACCTGACTGGAGGATTATGATTAAGAAGACTTTAATTCTCTCTAGATTTTAAAGAGATATAAATATAAAGATACACAGTAAACACTTGGGAGGAAGGGGAGAGGAATGTAAGTGGAAAGTGGCTAAAATACAAAAAATATAAAAATATCAAGAGGAATCTCACAGGGATCAATAACAATGTGTCATCAACTGAGTGATAACTCAGCAACTCTTTGTTTCTCTGGTCTCCCCGTCCCCCAAAAAAACCCCATAGATTCAGAAATGTTGGATTTGGGAGTTGAGAGATTATACCCCACAGACACAGGGATATAGCTCAGCCAGACACAGGTACTTCCAAAGCAGGGTCTGAACTTCCTAAGTTTATTTTAAGAAAAGCTTCTGCTTATCTTTTTCACCTCATCTTCTATTCCAATGCCCTTGTTCTATCTACAAAAATCTGTGTTCTAGCCAGGGCTGTCGGGTATGCAGACCTAGAGTGAAAGGGGCTCCTAGGAATAGTACAGTTAGGAGGCCCTGGCTATAGCCACAGAGAGGGATAAAACAGCACTTCCTGGGAAGCAGATGTGGTTCAACTGACAGAGCTTCCACCTACCATGTGGGAGGACCTGGGTTCGATCCCTGGGGCCTCCTGGTGAAAAAGAAGAAAAAGCATGCATGCAGTGAGCCAGTGCCCCGTGTAAGTGAGTCACGCAGCAAGATGATGAGGCATAAAGAGAGACGAGGGGAGAGTCAAGGAGAAGTGCAGCAGAAACCAAGAACTGAGGAGGTGCAGCTGACAGGGAACCTCTCTCCCCATCAGAGGTCTCCAGAATCGAATCCCAGTGAATCCTAGAGGAGAGAAAATGAGAAGACAACACAGACAGCAAAAACAGCAGGGTGGGAGGAGGGCAAGGGGGGAAAATAAATAAATGTTTATAAATAAATAAATAAAACCGCATTTCCTGAACTATAGGCAAACGAGCCAAAATCAAGTAAAGTATTTTAAAACTGCAGGGATGGTTTAACATTAAGACTCTTCCTTGTGTAATTATCACTACCATAAAGATTAAAGTTGAAAAACAGATTTTCTATCTACATTTGACATCATTCTAGATATTTTAAAAGGCATGTAATAATGCCAAACATTTTTAATTAGGAATAATCTGAAGTAATTTCATTGCTGGAAGTCTTCCTGAAACAGATAATTTCTATGCTAATTTATTTTATGGAATTTTGAGGCTTTGTGGCCTAAAATATGGCCACATTGTTTGAATGGGTACTTTTTACCTAATATTTGTCAAGAACTGAAAGAGATTTGTTAAAATCCCCCAATACTATGCTAGTCTTGTCAGTTTCTTTTTTTATTTACAGAAATATTTGCTCTTATAAAAGCTGATCTATGCAACTGGGGACATCTACAAATATAGGAGTTAGGTTCACTTTGGAGTATTTACCTTGAATCAATGTTGTCTGATACTAGTATCACAATCTCTCTTTTTTTATTATGTTTAGATTTGCTTAGTTTATCTTTGCCTACTTTTTTTAAAAGATTTACTTATTTATGTATTTATTTGCCCCCCTTCCCTGCTGCTGTTTTTGCTGTGTTGTCTTCTCTTCTCATTTTCTCTCCTAGGATTCACCAGGATTCAATCCTGGAGACCTCTGATGGGGAGAGAGGTTCCCTGTCAGTTGCACCACCTCAGTTCCTGGTTTCTGCTGCACTTCACCTTGACTCTCCCCTTGTCTCTCTTTTGATGCGTCATCATCTTGCTGCGTGACTCACTTGACTGGCTCACCATGCAGGCACTCATGTGTGCACGGCTCACCACGCAGGCACTCGTATGGGCACTGGCTCACTGTGCAGGCATGCTTTCTCTTCTTTTTCACCAGGAGGCCCCAGAGATCGAACCCAGGTCCTCCCATATGGGAGGCAGAAGTTCTATCCCTTGAGCCACATCCATTTCCCACATTTGCCTACTTTTTAAAATTTTTAATCTTTCTGAGTTGATTAGTAATTAGTCAATTTTGATTTGAGATTTTTACTTTCAATAATTGAGTACATTACTTACATTTATTGTTCTAATATATAATTGATCTGCCATCTTTTTTTAGAAGTTAAGGTGAAATTCACATGACCTAACATTAACCACTTTAAAGTGAATGATTCTGTGCCATTTAGTGTTCTCACAATGTTATACAACCACCTCTATGTAGTTTGAAAATTTTTCATCATCCCTAAGGAAACACCATATCCACTAAGCAGTTACTTTCCATTCCCCCCCTATAAGTCCTGAGAACCACCAATGTGCATGGTCTCTGGATATACCTATTCTGAATATTTCATGTAAATGGAACTATACCAATAAGACCTTTTGTGCCTGGCTTCTTTCACTTAAGTTTCTCAGGTTCTTTCACACTGCAGTATACATCAGTACTTCACTCCAGTTTATTCCCAGTAATATTCTATTCTCTATATATACCAGCTTGTTCATCCACTGATGGGCATCTGGGCTGTTTCTACCTTTTGGCTATTGTGAAAAGTGCTGCTGTGAACATGCATTTACATACATTTGCTGGAAATCCTGCAGTTCTTTGGGGTAAATACTAAGAAGCAGAATTGTTAGATCACATGGTAATTCTATTTTTAACTTTTGAGGAATTGCCAAACTGTTTTCCACAGTAGTTGTACCAACAGCAGTGTATGAGAATTTCAATCTCTCCATATCCTCACCAACACTTGCTATTATCTGTATTTTTTACTACAGCAATCCTAGCAGTTGTGAAGTGGAGCAACACTGTGGTTTTGATTCGCATTTCCCTAATGACAAAAGATACTGAGCATCTTTCATGTGTTTATTCATCCTTTTGTATATCTTCTCTGGAGAAATGTCTATTCAAGTCCTTTGCCCATTTATTTTTAAATATTTCCTCAGTTTCTATCTTTTGCTAGATAAGAGTCCTTTTTGTTTCTTGCTGTTTTAAGGGAGAGAGGTGGTACTGTTAGTATTTACTTTTTATTTTATATATGCATAGACCTTCTCTATTTTTACCAGCTCGTGACATAAAACAGTGTGCACTAACAAGCTCTGTGAAAGATCAAGAAATAAGTTCACTTATACTGTGGCTCCTTCACGCCACTTTCCCTCTAACTCCCTAGTTATTGCTGGCACATTCTTTGATTTCTTTTGTCTTGGTCTACTATAAAATCATCATTATTTTATTTTAAAACAGGGAGCTTTGTTTCAAGAATATCTACTCCAATCTGTTTTGCAAATGTAATTACCAGACTTAAATCATTCAGTTAGTTGAATTACATCTAAGTAACTTTTTCAGGAAGGACATATATAGGTAGTTATATTTCTGAAGTTTTGGCATACTGAGAGACCATCTTTCTATAATTAACTAGATGTGTTAAAGATAACCAGTCTAGGTAATGAGAAATAATAGCAGCTAACGTTTACTGAACATCTACTAAATACTAGGTACCAAGCAAACAACGGTCCTAACACCCAATGAGGTAAATATTAGTATCCAAATTTTATAGAAGAAATGGAATTTGAAGGTTAGATGATTTCCCAGGGCCACCTTCAAGAAGTAGCAAAGAGATAAGCCCGGATTTGACAGGAATCTGAGTTTTTAGTGGCTATAAGCCTGTCTGTCCTACTATCCCAAGATGAGAGGATAAACTCCAAGCAGGTGCTGCAAATTTCTCCTGTGTCCTGCTACAAGTAGCCCTTTGAAAATTTCTTTATTTCCAGTACCCTAACACATGCTTTAACTAGAGGAGACATGTCAAATTAATATCCTTGTATTATTTAATCCAAATTATACTGTATCTTACAGACAGTATTTCAAATTCTTTGATACAAGACCGGACATTCCCTAGTTTCAGTAAAAATGAAATTTCCTTTTTTCTTCTTTGGGTGTGAATCATTTTTGATGGTTCTGAAGAAGAGGAAAAATTAAAATGTATACTTTCTGTTATACCCCTGGATTCCAAATAGACTGAGCCAGCAGAACTGGAGGCAGAGGCACTCACTGGAAGCCGCTGCAATACTGCAACTGTTTACAGCTTCAGTAAAGTCTGAATAAAGGGTTAACAAGAAAGAAAACTAGGGAGCAAGCAGGTATAGCTCAGTGCTTGAGTGCTTGCTTCCTACATGGGAGGGGAGGAGAGGGGAGAAAGGGAGAAAGGATGAAAACGGGTAAAAGATGTTGACTCAAAGAAATTAAGAATTAAAGATGAGGATGTGAAATATATGAAAGAAGGGAGAAAGTAATCAAGCATATGGTTTTGAGCATGACATTTACAATTCTATATACCCTGTTCCCCAGAACAGGCACCAGCCCTGGAAGCAGCCATCTCTCTAAGTAGTACTGGTTCCTTTCAGCAAGGGATGGATTTTTCAGACACCAAGGTTTGAGTTCAAGATCTGCTTACTGCTAATGGTGTATCACTGCTTCTAGGCCCTTTTAGCAGAATGAGCTCAGAGGTATATAATATTTTTTATAAGTTATATTTTTGAAAATTTTATCCAACTTAAGAAAAGCAATACATTTTTCACTTAGTCAATAGATACTTAACAAAAACATGCAAGAAAATTATTTAGTAAAAAGCTTTTAATTACTGGTTAATTTTTCCTTTTAAATTATGTATAAATGTTTCTTCTACTATAACAGTAAGCTAACCATATAAATCTTTCAATTTTATGAAAACAAAGTACACATAATCCTTTATGTATGCTTTGATCACTTGAGGTTGAGAAGCCAAAGCTCAGAGGCTTTTCAGTGGTAAAGGTATAAGGATTTAACAAGCTTGAGAAAGATTAATATTTAAAAATACAGACTACAGAAACTAAGCCATTTTTCTTCTAATACTAAAAATATACTAAAATTAAATTATCAAGTTGGCCAGAGGAAATTACCTGTTTAAAATATTACTTTACCACTCCTTCACCACCATAAGAACTACTGGTACACATCAAGATATAGGAGTCCTTGAAAACAACTATTTTAACATTTCCAGCCAACAAATAAAGGAAAGCTGAATCAACAATTTCATCCGAGAATAAGGAAAAAGAGGGCTATTCACAGATCCTACGTGACTGCCTTGGTGGTTGACACATGACTGTGCATCTGATCCATTCAATCTGAAACAGGATGCACACTAAAGATTTTTTTCATTTTCTTAAATTTGTTCTTCAAGCTACCTAATTTTATCATGTTCTTGTAATTATTTAACCTAACCAGCATTTACTATTTACTTTATTCCCAGAATGAGCTAGGTGCTCCCTCAATCTCTCTCCTCTTAACGATTCTATCCTCTCTTCCTCCTCGTTCCACTTCATTCCCTATCCTGTGCAGACATCACAGTATTCAGCCACCCTCTGTGCAGGCTCCTTAGTCGCCCTTTGAGTATACCTCTCTGTAAACCATCAACCTGGAAGACTGGCCCAAGAACTTCCCACAACAGTACATGTCTAGAGACGCTCTCATACCTCTAATTAATTACATGGTGTAATGTCTTTAATCTCTTTCCCTTAGCCTAAAAAAATTTCTCGAATATCTGGCATGTAAAAAACCAATTTCATCTTCTAAAACATCCAAGCTTCTTCCATTTACTCAACTCCCTGCAGTCTGGTTGTGATCCTGGACTTTTCCCTTTCCTTACCCTAAAAAGTTATGAATTTATGGGGACTCTTTCCTCTATTCTTCCTCACCCCAATCATGTGAATTCAGGCCCTTATCTGTTCTTATATGGACTACTGTAGTCACGTCTTAATTCACCTCGTTGCCTCTAATTGTGCCTTCAGGCCCTTTCCTCATGTACCACTTACACACTACCACAGAATATTTTCGAAATTCCAAAAGAGATCACATTTCTTCCATGCTCAAAGCAAATCTGACTTCTTAGTGCCTAAAAATTAAAATGCAGCTCTTCATCATGGATAAAGCTTCTATTATCTGCTGCTACCATACCTGTACTCTTTCTGTACCACAAGCCCCAGGCTTTATGAAAGAAACCCAAATCTCAGAACCTTCTGCTGACCAATGTCCTGTGCTCATGCTGTTCCACCTGCTGGAATTCCTAGGCTCCCCTCCTGCCTCAGAGCAACCTTACTCATCTGTCAAAATCTAGCTTGTAAGCCTCTTCCTCTGCTAAGCCTTCCTGAACCAAATAATCAAGGTGGTCAGTCCTTCTGTGGCACCACTTCATCTATGTATTATCTCATGTTTGTCTCCCTTTATAAATGGGGACGAGGGAATGAACCCGGGACCTTGTAGGAAACCAGAGCTCAACCACTGGCCACATCAGGTCCCGAGTTGGTTTTTTAATTTGTTTTGCTTGTTTGTTTTTTCAGGAGGCACCGGGAACCAAACCCAGGACCATGTGGGAGGTAGGCGCTCAAACACTTGAGCCACATCTGCTCCTGTCCTTTTTAACCATTGCTATAACCCTTGTGCCAATCGCCCTGACAGATTAATAAAATAAAAAATAGAATTGAATGGGAAAGATTATAATCTGAGGCAATAACACCAACCTGAATGTTAAACTAGGCCCCACCTGATAACTAACTGTTTTCTTCCCATCATCTCCAGTCTGAGGTAAGGTCAAGGGCCCAGAGACTACCCAGACATCTTCAAACCGCTCGGTCAGTTCCCGACAGTACATTTCTATTCTGAAAAACAAAGCAAAAAAACCCTGCTTTTTTCTCAGACATAAATGTAAAAAAGCAGCAGATCATATCAAGCCACTAGGAAACACATGAAAATTACTCCATCATAGAAATGAATTGAAATATGAGAATATGGCACAAAATATTATAAGCATGTAAGCAATGGCTTCCCCACAATTTGTTTACTGCACAAAAAAAATTTTTAATCACACATTAATACATCAACTACCTACATTTTGCTGTGGCTACATTCAGTGGATACATTTTAGAGCTGTAATTTTGTGCTTTCCCTTAACTTAAACAATTTTCCATGCCATAGCTCTCAAACTTTTTTTCAAGAATTATATATCATTTGAACAAGCTGGCAAACCTAATTTACTTAAACATAATTCCTACTGTGGGACAATTGGGCTTATCATAATACTTTTTATATAATACAACATTGCATTAATTCCTTAGAATACATTTTGAGGACCAGAATTACTGAGTATTCTAATGATTCTTGATCATATGAAAAACTAGTATGTTCAATAGAGTTGTACAAATTTACTGTATTATCTTCAAATTATAATATAGCAGTTTCGCAACGACCTTTAAGACAATGGGATTTATCATTTTAAAATGTTTTTGGCACTTTACTAGACAAAAATGGCAAGTACTTTTTAATATTATAGTTAGAAAAGAATATGAGAGGGAAGTAGATATGGCTCAACTGATAGAGCGTCCGCCTATCACATGGGAGGGCCATGGTTAAAACCCAGGGCCTCCTGACCCATGTAGTGAGCTGGCCCATGAGCAATGCTGAGGCGTGGAAGGACCACTGTGCCACACAGGGGAGCCCCACGCACAAGGAGTGCACCCATAATGAGAGCCGCCCAGTGTGAAAAAAGCCCAGCCTGCCCAGGAGTGGCTCCACAAAAATGGAGAACTGACGCAGCAAGATGATGCAACAAAAAGAGACAGAGATTCCTGGTGACACTGACAAGAATGCAAGCAGACACAGAAGAACATACAGCAAATGGACACAGAAAGAGACAACGGCGGGGGGGGTGTAGAAAAAAATAAATAAATCTTTAAAAAAAAAAAAAGAATTATGAGAGATGATGCCATCACTCCCGTTTCTTTATCTAAACAGTAGAATCAAGTTATATTTCTTACGCCCAATTATAAGGTAAGTTCTCTCCTCCTTCCCAAACCCCCAAAAAACATATCCCTTAAAAAAGGAAAGTGTTGGGAAGTGGATTTGGCTCAATGGATAGAGCATCTGCCTACCACATGGGAGGTCCAAGGTTCAAACCCAGGGCCTCCTGACCCGTGTGGTGAAGCTGGCCTATGCACAGTGCTGATGCACACAAGGAGTGCTGTGCCATACAGGGGTGTCCCCCACATAGGGGAGCCCCACGTGCAAGGAGTGAGCCCCATAAGAAGAGCCACCCAGTGCAAACAAAGTGCAGCCTGCCCAGGAGTGGGACCGCACACACAGAGAGCTGAAGCAGCAAGATGATGCAACAAAAAGAGACAGATTCCCAGTGCCACTGACAATACAAGCAGATACAGAAGAACACACAGTGAATGGACACAGAAAGCAGACAATGGGTGGGGGGGCCAGGGAAGGGTAGAGAAAAAAATTTTAAATCTTAAAAAAAAAATGAAGGAAAATGTTAAATATTTCCACAGCTATATAATCAGCAAGATACATGATTTGGAAAAGAAACTCTCTAGGACAAACATTTCAGATCTTCAGCAAATATTTTGCAAGAAAAAAAAAGAAAGAGAAGGGTAAACCCACATATTAAAGGGACTGTTCACGGACAAGGGCAGGCTGGCCCCTGAGGAGGCCAGATCTCTCTCTCTCTCTTTTACACACACACACACACACACACACGGACTGAAAAAACACATCGGCCAAATCAGTGTGGGCATTTTTTGAATCCTGATTGGAACTCAACCAATCAACTAAAAATTAAAGACAGGGCAATTTGAACACTAAGTAATTTATAATAAGGAATTAATGCATAATGATTTACGTGCCATAATAGCACTGTGGTTATATTTTTTAAGTATTCTTATCTTCTAAAATACATATTGAAATATTTATGGATGAAATTACTTATCTGTGATCTGCTTATAATAGTCTGCAGATGGGGAGGTAGATGGAATGGGGGGTTTATAGATGAAACAAATTTGGCCATGACTGATAATTGCTAAAGTCTTTTATAGTGTGGGGCACTCTGTATAATTACTTTATTTTAAAAATACTGTTTGGGGGGAAGCAGATGTGGCTTAAACAGTTGGGCGCCCATCTACCACATGGGAGGTCCTGGATTTGGTTCCCAGTGCCTCCTAAAGAAGACAAGTTAAGACAGCGAGCTGATGTGACAGGCTGGCATAGGGAGCTCATATAATGAGATGACTCAACAAGAAGAACAACAAGGAAACACAATGTGAGACACATCATGCAGGGAGTGGAGGTGGCTCAAGCAATTGAGCACTCTCCTCCCAAATGGAAGGTCTCGGATTTAGTGTCCAGTGCCTCCTAAGAAAAGACGACGAGCAGACACAGAGCGCAGACAGTGAGAGCAAAAGAGGATAGGGGGAGAAATAAGCACTAGTTTTAGATGCTTAAAGAGATCACTTGACAGGACTGGTTAAAAGTGTCAGAAAAATGCAGAAGGTCTAAATGATTTTATAATTAGGTTCTACCAAAAACTGGATGGGGAGCAGATGTAGCTCAAGTGGTTGAGCACATGCTTCCCACATACAAGACCCTGGGTTCATTCCCCAGTACCTCCTAAAAAACAAACAAAAACAATTAACGGTTATGTTTAGCTGTACCAAAACTTTTTTTAAGAAACTCTGGAAATACATGTAGAGGAAAATATACTGTCCTCCAGGCATGATGAAAATGGCTTACAGTGTATGAAGTTTATATTCCCAAAAAAGATTGTACTCCAGAAATACAATAGACTGGTTCATAGTACTTACCTTCAGTAGTGTTACCTTTTGAATAAGACAGAAACATTCACAGACATACTAGCACATTCTCCAGCCACATCCTTCATCTTAAAATCGTATTTTAAAATGACATTTTAAAAAACTCTTACCCCTCACCTGTTCCAAAATCCAGAATTATTTTCAAAATTCTGAGGCACAATATTAGAAAGGTAAAAGGTTTCAGCCATGGCTTTCTGGGAAAAGAAATGAAAACAGTAACTTCCACTGAAATACATTCTCCTTTGAGAAATATTTTATGAAGCCAAAAAAGAAAACCAGTTCCTTATTATTCATATATTAACTGTAGGGAATTACGGTGACCAGTTTATATAAATCAAAGTCATGGCTATTCTATGACACAAAGCACTATAATGACTGTTCAAAATAAGGATAACAAATTAAGTAGTTTGGCATGTTACTTTCTTTATAATTCATAAAAACCATACCTCTAATATATCTTATCAGAACTAGAAATTTCTGGTATAAAGCTAAAGAATAAATTCTGGTTTTCAGTTTCTGGCAAAGAATTTCTCAAGAAAGGTCACCTTTCAGGAAATTTTATCTAAGTAGTACAGTACAAGCACATAAGTTCAAAAATAACAGAGAAAAATTCCTTGTCTTAAAATTTTTAGCTGCTATGCCTTCATCTCATACTTCTGACCCATAAACACAAATCTCTCCTTACATTTCCTTTCACTGATCCATTACAATTGCCAATGCCACCAACTACTTTCTCTTTAACCAGTGGTTCTCAATCTTGGATGCACAAAGGAAAAACCCAGGAAGCTTTAAAAATACTGATGCCTGGGTGCCACCCCCAGAGTTTCTGATTTAATTGATCAATTAAACTTCCCCAGGTGACTACAATGGCTATCCAAGGTTGCAAACCACTATCTTCATGACAGTAATCACCAACAGTTCATGTAATAAATCTTTATGGTGCTTTTCTTACCCCCAGCCTATTAAAAATGATCACAGCTAATGAGACAAAAGGTAGGCATCTGACCCAAGGGGAGCTTACCCACAGAGTGGAATGAACTAGAAACTCAGGAATTAGAACTGTGGTCAGTCGATTATAGGTAACAGAGCTTCAGAGCCCAGATGGCCAGAATCATGTATGGTCATGTACAGAATTTAGAAACCAATCAGCCAAAAGCAGCAAACAAATTAAAAACAGAAGAGTGGCAGAAAGAGAGAGACTACGCATTCCAAGTAAAAATAAAGCACCCCTAGTGCCCAGATTACGGTTTCTAAATACCATTCCCACTAAAAAGATGAAGAACTCCTTAAAAAAATGGATGCTTGTAGGGGTAAGAAAAGTACAAGGTGAGCCTAGAAAATTTTGGGGGGAGCGACAAAACAAGGGCTTGTTCAAATAATGACAGGAACTTGTCAAAAGGACACAGGATCTGGCTTAAAGGGGTGCATACTGGCAAAAGTTGGAATCCTTTAAGAATAAAAAGGAATATCGACAGCAAATTATAACATATTGAATAAAAAAAAAACCCATGAGTCGAAGGTCATAAGATGAATGGGTGGGAGGAGGTATAGAATAGAAACCTCTTCTCTATAGAATGCCAGCTAAATATAGAAGGAATGGCAAAATCAGAAAAATTCAACATCTTGCAATTATCAATGTAATAAATGAGATAAGAAGCATTAATGTACACTAAAAGCACTGAGATTTTGGATGATAGTCTATTTATTCAATCTCTAAGCTCTATTCATAGATTACTTACGATTTTACAAGAAAAAAAGGTAGCTTTACAATAGAGAGATCTGTTGGAACACTACCTAACCAAATGATCAAATATGACATGACTGATAATGGAAACACTGACACAGGAGCCCCGTGGTAGGATTCAATGGGTAGAACACAGTATTACCTATCTAGCATTCTTAACAAAGATGATTAAACTGCACCTAATAACAAGGAGAAAAATCTAACTTATGGGATATTCTATAAAACAACTGGCCTAAACACTTGAAAACTGTCAGTGCCATGAAAGATATTTCCCTTTTAGGCAGAAAACTATTCTACATTAGAGATAATGGAAACATGGCAACTTAACATAACATGTGATCATGACTGAATACAACCTGTAAAGGACGTAACTGGGACAATTTGGGAAGAAATTTGAATATAAACTGTGTATTTGTACAGGTCTCTTGGGTCATAATGAAAATCTTGTCATATAATATAACAAATATCCTCATTATTAGATAATATATGTTCCTGAGCAATCTATTTAGGAGTGAAGAATTATGTCTGCAACTTACTTTTGAATGGTTAAAAAAAAGTATGTATACATAAAGTAAATTATCAAAATGCATTTGTGGTACTGGTTTTTCAACTTTTCTGTGGGTCTAAAATTTTTCAAATTAAAAAAGAATAAACAGCTTCAGTTCTCACTGGCTTTCTAGTTCCTTTTGACATGGCATCTAGTTTTCCTCAGTCTCTTTAAAAATGTCTCAGCATCTAATAATAAAAAAGAAAGTCAGAAAGGAAAATAAGCAATAGAGCATGGAAATTTTCCAGTTTTAAAGTCCCATGGATATTGCCTAAGAGTTACCTCCTGAAAGTCTTTTTGTGGTTCACATGTGGGCTCTCTCTAAGCCAAACTCTGCATATAAACACACTGCCTTTCCTCCCCCCACCCCACCCCAACATGGGACATGATTCCTGGGGATGAGCATCCCTGGCACCGAGGAATTATTACTAAGCGCCACCTAGCAATGCATTTAGAAAAAGGCTTGACTAAAAGGGGGAAATATTAAATACAAACAAGCTTTTATGGCTAAGAGATTTCGAAGTGAGTCTGGAGGTTATTCCAGAGGTTATGCTTATGCATATGCATGTCTGAGCAAGATCTCATTGAAGTAAACAGTGCCACAGTAAACAGTGCTTTAAACAGTGGGACTCCTAAGGGCTCTAGACACATCTAGACACTATACGCAGGGCTGACAATCTCAGGAATTCAGCACCCTCTCAGGGGGCCTTACTGGAATATATGCTACCCAATGTAACAGAGTTAAACTAATTTATAACTTCCTTACACATCACTCCTCTGCTCCTTCTATTTGAACCTATTATTAGCACTATACTCGTTAAATATATATCCCAGAGATTTAAATCTTCAGTCTGTTCATATGCTGGTTGAGTCCTGAATTTCAGCACAGTTGCAATACTTACTCTCCAGTTCATGGATGCCTCCAGGACAAATAACAAAAGGATGATGATGGATAATGCCCATCCCCCAAAACAGAGAGTATCCACAACTGCAAGAAAGGCAGTTCCATCCACATGCCCCATGGGATCTAAGCCCCCTCTCAAACAGAAACAGGGCGGGCACCACCATCTCAAAATCCTGAAGACTGAGGAATGAACAAACATAAGGTAGGAATGCAACTATGAACTAAAGTAGACATTATTATTCTAGCAATGGAAGAACTTGTATCACTGATACAAAAGCAGTGGCCACCAGGGGTTCTGAGGGGAGGCAGGGGGAAGAATACGTGTAACACAGCATTTCTGGGACATTGGAATTGTCCTGCGTGACATTGCAATGACAGATACAGGCCATTATACATTGTGTCAAAACCTATAAAATTGTGTGGTACGAAGTGTAAACTAAAATGTAAACTATAACCCATGCTTAGTAGCAATGCTTCAATATATATTCATCCATTGTAACAAATGTATCACAGTAATGAAAGATGTTGTTAATGGGTAGGGTATATGGGAATCCCCTATATTTCTGATGTAACATTTATATAATTTAAAGTTTCTTTAAAAATTAAAAAATAAAAACCAAATTTTAAAAAAAGTCCCATGTTATGTACAGCACCACCCCCATATATTCCCACTCCTCCCCCCAAAATTGCCTACAGTTGAAAATTTGTTATTTCCTGCTGGAGCCATGTGTCCTCGTGACCATCCACTTCCAAAATAATCCTCATTGAAGGCACTGAAGTTTGGAGGGATGTTGGGATCAGGTTTGAATTTACAATGTTTTCTGTCTGCATCACCTGAAGAACATACAAAATAGTTAAGTTATCAGTGTGTAAATATCCCTCAAGATCTTCTAAGCAGGGCAAGCTGGTTGCTGGTAGCTGGTATCTCTTCAGGAAGCTAGTAGTTAGTTAGGGATTGTACACGTCTCAAGTTCCTGGGACAGTTCAGATACTTCATCTGAATTTAGAAAGGACTAGCCTAGGAAAGAATGTTTTTCATACAGGGTAGCCATCTCATAATTTTGATCATGGCCTTTCAAGTTAAAGACAAAAATCCCCTTGATAATATTTAAGTAAAAATAATGATCAAATAGCTGAGTGCTATAAAGAAAAAAAAAACTTTGCTAAAGAAACTCTTGCTTTTTAAAAAGACCTCCACTTACTGTATTTCGTACAATTGCATTTTGACAAGTTTATAGGTACTGAAATAATGGAAATATATATATATAGAGAGAGAGAGAGAGAAAAAAAACAATTTGTTCTCTCACAGTTGTAGGGGAGGGGAAGTGAAGGATGTCTTTGCTGCCTTGCTTAGTGCTTCTTAAGCCATTATAAAACAAACATTTAAGTTATGAGCTCAATCCAGAAACTCCTAAAACAGAATATATCCGTACCACAAGGGTGAGAAGAGATCTCAATTTTCACTTACTTTCTGATAATACCTCCAGAATGGTCTGCCAGAGGACACCAGCTAATCTTAACATGACATTTTCCAGTCATTAGGACAGACCTTGTTAAACTACAAACATTATAAGGGCAAATGGAACATAACTTGGACTAAGTATAAAAGAGAGATCAATGAAGTGACTGATTCCAATGTCATTTAATTCAGCTAGAAAAGTTTAAAGTCATCAGATCCCAAGGTTCAGAGTAAAATATCAAATATCTAGCTTTTCAGAATCACTTCATTAGAGAAAAAAAAGTAGTGTAAGACACTAAGAATCATCATTATTAAACATTTAGGTGTTATTACCATTGGAATTGCTTCCTTATATATCTGGTTATCTTTGCCTGGAGCCTGATGCCCTTGAAAAATCATGTGTGAGAATTTCCAAAAGCCTAGGATGAAGACAGCTTCCTTGAGAAAGCTTGTCACGTGTCTGGTTCTGTCAGGTGTCTGGAGGCATGACCAGCGGAAGACCATGTTAACCCAAGCTCAGGGCTTCAGGTTCCCTGATCTATCCAAGCTCCCTCAATTGAGCCACAAACGTGCATGACTGCCAATCTGTGGCCTCCACTTCTCGGGAACAGGCTTAATTTCCTTTTTGACCCTTTCCTGCTCAGTGCAAAGGCAACCTTTCTTGGAGTCCCTAATAACTGTTGGGCAGGTTGGTTCTGGTTCACCCTTCCTATAGGACAATCTACCTGGGGCGAGCCTGAGTCTTGCTTGCTGTCATTATCACCTCATAGGGCTGCAGAATCAACACAAACATGGCTTTTGTTTGCCAGGACTGCCCTTATCTCTGCAGATTCTAGCTTCTCCCCAAATTGGTTTTACTTCTAATAGCAAGCACATTCCAAACTGATTGCTATTCTGCTGGATGCTTTGCACTCTAGAAAGGCACACACTCATTTTAATATAAGCACTTTAATACACACACACAGTATATTGTAAAACAAAGGAGAAATAATTTGTGGACAATACAGTAAATTAAAAGGCTAATGGGGGAAGCGGATGTGGCTCAATGTGGCTCAATCGACTGGCCTCCCATCTATCATATGGGAGGCCTTGGTTTCGAGTCCCAGGGCCTCCTTGTGAAGGCAAGCTGGCCCATGCCTACAGAGAGTTGGCGGCCCACGCCCGCAGAGAGTTGATGGCCCACACACGTGGAGAGTTGGCACAGCAAGATGACACAACAAAGGGAGACAAGCAGACACAGGAGAATGTGCAGCGAATGGACACAGAGAGCAGACAGCAAGCAAGCAGGAAGGTGGGGGGGAATAAATAAATAAAATAAATATTTTTAAAAAATGGCAAATGGGGGAGTGGATATGGCTCAAGTGGTTGAGCACTCATCTCCCCCGGGGGGGGGAGGGGTCCCAATGCCTCCTAAGGGACAAAAACAAACAACAAGCAAAACAAATGAAAAGGCCAACTCAGGGAAGCCAATGTGGCTCGGTGTTGAGCACCAGCTTCCCACAAATGAGGTCCCGGGTTCAATCTCCAGACCCCACTACCTCAAAAAAAAAAAAAAAGGCAAATGACAAAAGGGGAATAACTACAGCAAAAGGTATATCCTTAACATATAAAAAGAGCCCCTACAAATCAATTCAGAAAAGACTATCCCAATGGAAAATGGGTAAGGTATAATTCACAAAGAAATAAATCACAATTAATCAATAATCACATATAAAATCAGCTATTAAATAGGTAAAGCTCAGTAATGTTCACTATGGGTGAAGGTTGGGAGTGAGAGAACAAATAGTGATGGTGGGAGTGAAAATTGGAAATCTATTCAGAAACCACTTTGACAACAGGTATCAAGAATCTTATTACAAGAATCTACCAAGACACAAGCACATACAAACAGATTTATGCACCTGCCTACCTCTCCACAGCCTCAAATTTCAAAATCACGTTGTTCTTCCTTGCTCAAGATTCAGCTTCTGGCCTTCTTTTAGTTCCCTAAAGGAACAAAACTCTTCTCCACATTGGGTCCTCCAAATATGCAACTTTATTTTCCTTTCTGCCTAGAATGCTCTTCTCCACTTCCCACTCCCATTCTCTGCCAAGCTAACTAACATTTACCCTATAGGCCACTTCCTCAAAGAAACCTCAGTTATCAAAATCAGGCTCTCCTGTTATAATCTCTCATTACATTATTTACTATTCCTTCACCATATTTATTTCAACCTGCAATCAATTTTTGTTCAGGCTAGTTATTACAAATTGTAATTATATATTCATGATTATTTCATAGGTCAATCCCCCTAACTGAAAGTGCCATGGGAGTAGATACTATTATCTACTTTGGTCACCGATCTATACCCAAAGTTTAGCACAGTGCCACTCACACAGTAAGTACTTAAAAACATTTCTTAAGGTTGAAAAATGAGTGGTGCTCACTGCAGCAACATTTATGACAGTGTTTCCCAACTGGTGTGCCAGAGACAGCTCAATTTACCCAATGAACCACACAAATTATCATCTTCTACATGTGCCATGCTGTGAAAAAAAAAGATATTAATGATCCTCGTTTTAATTTTGAAACATCTTTTATCAATGCCTCTACTTCCACTTCATTCCCCAACCACCTACCCATTAGCTTGCTTTTGGATATGTGTTCAAGGACCCATCTAGGCACTCGCCTCGCCTGATCATAAGACAGGGCATGATTCGTGTAACACCTAGTCTCTGTTCCCGTTAAAGGGAATCCATATTGTTCCAAGAGCGCCTTCTCTGCAGATCCTAAAAGAGAAAAAAAAAGGGAGAACAATCAAAAACTAGTAAATGACTTAAGAGGAATGAAAGAGTATTAGGAAAAGGAGAGGAGTTAGATTTACAAAGGACTGGCTCAAAAGTCTAACAAACGAGATGTCCTTTCTGTAATTAACTATAAGGCAAAAAAATGTGTTTTATTAGTCCTTCATATCAAATTTCCAAACCTCTCTCCCCACAAGAAACTATATACAAAAGTAGCAAGCAAAAGAAAAACTCATATCATTACTAGCAGTTAGTCACTCATGATTCAATGGAAAAAAGCCTACATACTTGTTACAGTTTAAGAGTGAGTGTGGGGACAAAAGCCACAGCCTTTAAGTTTTCCTTTATTAAAAGATCAACATTCATGGCCACTCTTCCTCATGTTCTGTTACCGAGGAACTGAGATGTGTGCTGAAGCAAGACTGGAGTAAAACTGGTATTGTTTTTCGTAGTGGGAGAAACTTCAAGATAATCCTCTCTTGATTTCTTCTCCAACCTTCACCCCACCAGAGAAGTTCTCTTGCTAAATTTAATGCCAAGTGTCAGACCGAACAAGCTAAATTTAAATTTAGCTTGTCGGAGAAAGCTAAGGAATGCTCACATGCTCATTTTCTTTGTCAAACACAGAGAGCCCTGGTGACTTACGCCCTTCGAGGAAAGGCTAGCAAGCACTCGTGTGAATGATGACGAAATGAGGACAGCTGACCATTCTGGCAAAACTCCGTGTGTACCCCTCGTTCATCCATATTTACTGCGCGCACATTCCGTCCTGTGCTGTGTGAGGAGCGGAGAACTCCACAGCCCCACTCTGACGGAGCTCAAGGCACTCACGGCGGGACAGGCACGCCCGGGCACGCCGTCTGGAGAGACGCAGGACGCGCCGGGCCGGGGCTGCGGGAGGCCGCGGCCGGCCCCGAGCGCGGGCTGCGGCCAGGCGGCAGGGAAAGCCCTTACCGTCCGGGTCCCTCACGGCCAACGCCGCCTCTGCGCCCTGGATCCGGAGGAACTGCAGGGCCGTGAGCCCGGCGCCCGTGGCGCCCACTACGGCTCCGACCACGAAGCCACGCAAAAAACGCCGGGACCGCCTGAGGCGGGCAGCAAAGCTCCTGGCAGCCATTTTCACAGCGCCGCCTTCTGCCAGAGCGCATGCGCACACCGGGTCTGCCGGGTCTGCCGCCTGAAAGCCACCGCCCCCCGGCAGGGCCTGGAGTCGCGGTTGCAGGTGGCTCACTGGAGCTTCCCAGGAGACGCCCGAGGCTCTGCGCGCATGCGCACGACCACCCTGCTGTGGTCCTCGCGCGCCCCCTGCTGACAAACTCGGACTCCATCCACCTCCCTCTGCTAGGATCCCTGATCCATACGGCGAGCCATGGGGAGGAGCATGACATCTTGAGGGTGCTCAGTGGTGTGTAATCTTGAGAAAATACCTTTATTCCCATCTGATAGGTGTGGAAACCACTTGCGCATACTTGCGCTATGCCGGGACTCCAGCTCCTGTGCCGCCTTGGATGTCGTCATGATGCCTGATATTGTAGGCATCTACAACAGCTTTGTACATCGTCAGGTTTCTTGGCAAGACAGTCTTTCATGGTGGCCGAGGACCTGACTCAGATCGTAAGAGTTTGGAGCCCCACTCCTCTTTTCACCTTGTCTGGGTTGCTGCGCCTCTCTAGGCTTGATTCCTCTCTTTTAAATGGGAATCCTACTTAGATCATAGGATTCTGGAGATTAAAGGAGATGACACATTTGAAGCATTTAGGGAAGTTCCTGGGGTTTGTAAATGTTAGCAGTTTTTATTGAATCATCCCCACTTTCTTTATCTTGAAAGAATATAAAATCCAAATTATTGAGTGCCTGTCAACAGAAGAAGGCTATATATAACAGGTTTCATGCACTCCCATTCACAAATAAATGGACCTTTTTCATTTTGCTGCACAATCTCCAGCATTCCATGTGGATTTAGTTCTTTGCAGAATCAAGTTTCCCACTTCTTAGGTAACTGGTGGGAATCCCTTTCATCTGACTGGAAGGACTCACTCCACAGGAGGCCACCTCTAATTGTTCTGGCAGCTCCGGTGACTCCATCCCCCCTCCCCGGGAATGCCTCTTGTGAAACTATTTTGTATATTCTCCTGGGTATCTGACTGTTTGTGCCTGAGGTAGGTAACGAGGGTCCTTTCTAGGGATTTTGGATCTGGAACTTTCTCCAGGTGATACAGCTGTGACGTGTGAAATTCTGCAGTTTCCTGCTAAGTAGATCAGATGCTAAGATGCATCTGATCATTCACTGAGCCACAGTGGAGCAGCACAGGCACAGGTGGAGGTGGAACTGCAGCACCTGTGACCCAGGCTTTCCAGGTGTCTGAGGCAACCACACATCCTGCCCTTCCCAAGGCTTGGCTGGCCACTTCACCCAGGAACCTTCCAATAAAGCCTCCTTTTTGTTAACAACTTGTCACTTGCAAGCAAGAGTCCTGACAATAGCTTCCACCACAAATACTAAAAACATACTTTCATTTAACAAGCATTTGGGTACCGTGCTAAGTGCTGGAAGGAGATAAGTGGCAGATGACCCTTCCTCATCCAGATCCTGTGCTTGGAAACAGTAAACCCCACATGACAGATAGGGGTCACGAATAATTAGAAAAGAAACCCAGCTTTGAGGAGGGGTAACTCCCTCTGGGCCTGTACGCCCACCTGTAAAGTAAAGGGCTTGGACCAGTTCTTAATGTGTGTTCCAGGGAATTTCAGTGTTTCCTCGGGATGTCTGGGACTTGAGGCGGGTGGAAGGGCAAACTGAACGGCCCAGGGCTCTTTTCTAGTTGTTCAACTCAGGCAAACCTGCTTTTATATAAACGCTTCTGTGCCAAATTTCTTTTAGTGACCAGATGACCCCTGAGTTCTAACCTTCCAATTTTTCAGCTCCAAGCTCTTCATCCAAAAATGTCAGCCTTTTGCCCTCCTCTCCTTCTATGTGCTCAGTAGGGGCACTCATTAATGAAAGGTGAATTTTCTACCTAAATCTGAAAGAGCAAAAAGGGCCTAAGACTGGACAACTGGTACCTAAATAAAGGACCCCTTCATCAAACATTCTTCAGGGAGTCCCAAGCATATAATAAAGAAGACATCATGTTGAGTGAAGTAAGCCAGAAGGACGGAGAGATACTGTGTTATTTCACTGGTATGGAATATTTAGAATAAGCATATTCATAGAAACTAGACTGCAGGTTACCAAAAATATATATGATACTGGTTACCAGGGAGCAGAGTGGAAGTAAAGAAGGGGGAATTAATGCTTAAATGGGTACAGAACTTCTTTGGGATGATGGAAATGTTTTGGTAATTGATAGCAGTGATAAGACAACATGGTTAGCGTAATTAACAACACTGAATTATATATTTGAATGTGGCTAAAAGGGGAAATTTTACCTTGTATATATGTTACTATAATAAAATGTAAAAGAAAATAGGACTACACAACATCCTAATGTAACCTATGGACTACAGTAGTTTATAAATGGGAAGGTACCACTCTAACAGGGTGATATATGGGAAATCTATATTTTCTACATTATTTTTCTGTAAACTTGAAACTTTTCTAATAAAAATACATTATTTTTAAAAAGCATGCTTTAGCACTAAAAACAAAGAAAAGAAGAAAAAAGGCATTAAACCCACTGGAAGGACCCAAAGATGGTACAGACTTTTAAGTTACTACACAAAAGTGTTTTTCTTGTTAGGTAGGCCATCATTATTTTATTGGTAGAGAACCATGTTTTCATTTAGTGAGATAAACCAGGAACTCCCAAACATGAGACCTGTTTTGCAGTTTCAGATCTTGATAGGGCCCCATAACTATTTTTCAGTAAGTCAGCCACTGATCCTGGTACTCAGTTGAGTATCTTGAGCTGGTCTTTTTGAGTGGTCCTGAACACAACTTATTTTCTAGGTTCCTCTATTCCATCTATAAAGATATTGCTTAGGGTTACCCACAAGGTACAAGACTGGGCAGGGGTTGGAAGGGGAGCTGAGGGGTGGGGGAATTGGGGAGGTGAAGGACTCCAAAGCCCGTTGCGTCCCTGGCTAGACCCTCAGCTTTGAAGGCAAGAAGGAGCCTGTGCCCAGCCTCAGGCCCCAGGACCGCGAAAACCAGGCGCTCGGCCATGTGCAACTGCCCACAAGAGGGACAGCACCATTTTATTTCTAATTCCCACAGAGAGAACCTCAGTCTCTTGCCATGTGATTAAGAAAGACAAACGGGGTTGTTTTTATTGTTATTTTATTTTCATATACAAAAAGATAAAACTTGAAATATTCTAGATTTTTCCTCCTATTCTGTTGGGGTGTGGCTGCTTCTTCACACAGAGGGAAAAAACTACATTCACATCGGTTTATTTGAGGACCCAGTGCAGAGTTCAAGCAGCAAAACCCCAATTTAGCAGATCTAATTTCAAACTTGACACTCATTTCTAAAATTACCACAGTAAAAAGGAACAAAGATCCACTGCAAATGCGTGAACTATGATACAATGTTCTCTCCAAAATGTCTTCACTTTACAACTGTAATTACATGGATGTCTGCTTTAGGCCATTTTGAGTGTGTGTGTGTGTGTGTGTGTGTAATATATATAAATATATATAAGTCAGCACACTTTTCAAATCCAGACAGGGTAACAGCAACAAGCTTAACTCTGTATATATATATTTTTAAAACAGGATCTTTAGTATAACTTTTGTTAATTCAGTAGTACAAGCTATCTCTGTTCTACAAAATTTTTGTTTTATAGCTACAAGGGTGAAAGTGACCTACTACATATACATCTCACATATCCTGGTATACAAACAGTACTTAATGAATTTGAGCCAAAAACTAGAAGTCTTTAGTTTTCAGCACTTGAAAGAGCTTCCTCACTTCTACAATCTTAAATCATGTACTAGTCACATTTCCAGAGTTTGCAATTATCTTTTTAAACCATGAGAAACAGGTGAATCCAAACTTTCAATTACAATTTTTATATACAAGTTAGATAACACAGTGCAATAAGACTTAGCTATCCATCCTAAACCCAACACACACATTCTCCACTAAGTTAGACAGGTCTTAGGGTTTCTTTCTTTTCCTTACAAATAATGTACAAATTCAGAAGTAGCTAGTAAAACTGATACATAAGATGGCAAGTGAGAGGTGACATTTCCTGTTGGTTCCAAAACTGTTCCTAAATATTTTGTACTCTGCTGTGTTCTTTAACTGTATGCCTGTTACATGCAGAAAGCTCTTTTCATAAGAATTGACATCAAACTCGATGTTTAAGTTAAATTTACAGTACTGTATAAAGTTATTCAGATTCAAGGACAAATGTGACAAAATATTAACAGGTGAAAAATTTGGCCTTTGATACTAAGATTGTGTCAAATTCATAAGCAGATTCTCTTGTACAGTTGAAAAATGGCATTGTGTGGATTTGTGGAACTGAAACCTACAAGTATGTTTCTAATCTGCGGTAACCCTCACCCCTCAATTCTCAAGTACCATTCAATTTTCTTTGCATTTTTACAGAATTCTAGAAAAAATGGGGAGAGGATGTGTGCTGGCATTTTAACAATTCCTCCCCTCACAGGAGATCTTAACTTTTTCCGACGGGTCTCCTGGGCAGTCTCCGTGATGACCACTCCCAGAGCCTGAGCACCCCCGGAAGCCAGGTGCTGCCTGGTCTTTCCTCTCCTTTGCCATGGTGGTCAAACGTGCACGAGCGCCCTTTTCCCTCAGGAGAACGTACACTTCACCTGCGGCAGTGCTCGAGAAAAGCCCACCGGGGCTCACGCACTTGCAGGGACTGGACTCAGCAGTCGCTGGACGGGGCAGAGGGTCGGACACGCCCACGGTCAGGACAGTGCGGGGCCCTGCAGGCAGCTCAGGCTGGCACTGGCCGAGCTCCCACGTCTAATCTTGGTCTGCCATCTATGCCCGAGAGACAAAAATTCAGATGTGGTGACCGCTGGTTAATTAAACTTTTTGAACTGCTAAAAAAGGCTCTTTAAAAAATATATATTTATTTAAAATACATCAAAATGACAAACAGCCATATCCCACAAGGCCTAATTTCACAGCAAAATATGCTACAGACACCTTCCCAAGATGCGCTGTGGTGGGTGGTGGGCTTTTATCCTACCATTGAAAGGAATGTTCTACATTTGAGCTTGAGCGGCTGGAAATGTGTTACAAAAGAGCTCATCTTTGGAACTAATTTGTGCGCAAGACCAGCCAATCGAATCGCTCTGCCTATTCAGACAAGAGAATACTGAAGATGGCAGGATTCAAAGGGGAGCCCCAGAAGCACCGTTCGGATGGTGCTGGAGCCACGCCACCGCGGTGCCACGGCGAGCTTGCCGGAGCGCGTTCAGTCCTTGGGAAGAGCTTCACTTTAGAACATGTGCCCACGCTCGGCAGGTTGCTGCGTGTGCAAGGACAAGCCTGCAGTAGAGAGGACCAGGTGGCGACACTGTCCAACACGAAGTCTGAGGTAACTGGTTCTTAAAATACCTGGATCCAGAACTGCACCCAGAAATTACAGCTGGGAAAAAGGAAAAAGGTGGGTTTTGGGGCTAGGAAAGATAGGTTGAAAAAAACTTACAGCAGTTGCTTTTTGGGGTGGGAGGTAGGGGGACAACAAAAACAAAGGCACAACAGAATTACATTCCAAGATACGTGGCTGGATAACAGGGAAATGTTCTTTCATGAGGAACAGGGAAAGGAACGATATATAGGCTCCCAGTATGCTACTGGATTTGCTGAAGCTAAATTTATTCAAAGTATAAAAGGGGTGAAATATAAAACTTTACCCTAAACCAGGCTGAATTAGAAGTACATTTGGCTTAAAATGACACACAAGAATTCTCTTCACAAACCCCATCCAGTGCACCTCTGGATACGGCAGCCTACAGCCAGCAGGCAAGGTCTAGCAATGACAGATACAAGGAATTAGCTTTATTAGTCATTGTCCCTCTATTTCCATCAAAAAGTCCCACCCAAATGACCACCCCCTCTCTATTTTATTTTATTCAAAATAAAAGGGCTAAAATGAAGACTGCCTTTCACATTATAACGGTAATGCTGAATGGTAAAGTAAGAAAACCTTTGTAGGCAGATAATTCTGTCTCAAAAACTGGATAACCCTACATAAATTAGTTGTTGGATTCTACAGCTCAAATCCCCAAATCTCCATTTCAAAGTGTTTGCAGCCTGAATATTAACTAGCTCCACCCTGCTCCCCAGTTGTACCCCCACACAATTTCTGTTTCCCAAAACACCCTCACACATGTCCAGTCCATAAGTCGCTATGACCTGTGGTGGGAACTTCCTAAAGATTTTCACTCTCAGAACGCTCTGTTCAAAAGAAATCTCAGGGGGAAGCACAAACGTGAAGCCCACGCCAGGCCCCTCCCCCAGCCACAGGAGCCGAAGCGTGGCTGACCGCAGGCCAGCGCACGCAGGAATCCAGCCGAGGGCCGAGCGGAGGCGCTGCCCCACTCGTGCTCCAGTGTACACTTACCCGAAAGGCAAACCGCATTAGCTCTGATTACAAAACCATTCCTACTCAAACTCACTAGACTTTATAAAAATAATCTGTGGTATAAAACAATCTCCACACTGTGTAGAAGAAATCTGTCGGGTGATATAACTAAATATATATGTAGAGCTATAGATTTTTTAAAGTAAAATTTCAAGAGTTGTATCTCTATTATATAACCTATTCTTTTATTTACAATCTTACCTAACAACATTGGGATGCAAACGCCATCAGGGGGGCCCACGCCCCACTGACAGGAGAAACTGCCAGGGCCCCAGAGAACCCGGCCATTTGCAAAAGGCCAAACTCACCTGCCTGAAATGCATTAGCTAATAGGTCATATTTTCATTAACTGTGAGCTCAAAAACGTAAACTTTGCAAATGAATGTACCACTTCTCTGCAAGCGTCTGTGTACCCCACGGCACATGTGCGTGTGCCCATGTGCCCAAGGACGAAGGCAGGGTAGGGCCAGTCAACACACAGCGGCATTTAGAGAACAGGCATTTTAAGTCCCATGAGGAAAACAAAACAACAGAAACACTCCTGCTACTCTACAAGCTGCCACAGGAGCAAATAAAGAATCACTAGTTTTGGCACTACAGGGATACATGGAGTACCACAATCAAAAAGTCTTGCTTCACTCAAATCTGGGAGACAGTATCATGAAAAAGTAAAAACTTGGTAAAGATTTAAGTAGTGGTAAATTCTTTAAAATCAAAATCTTGTTTAAACCAAGATTTTATGGTGATCCAAAATGAGTATAAAATAGGAACATTAAAAATATTCCACTAATTTTTTGATAGTGTATGGACTTTTTGAATGAAGCACCTTTTAAAAAATTTGGCTGAGTCAACTGAATTAATTTCCAAGGGTGCATTTTAAACTTCAATTTTTTTCTTAAACATACAAAATGAAATCATTATCTCAAACAACTTTTCCAAACCTTCTACAAATCTGGGATACATTCATAGGTGGATTGCTGGTTACAAATCAACTACCAGGGATCTTAGAGAAGGCTGCTTCTAACCCTGAATTCAACAAACCTTTTCAAGCCAAAACTGATAGGACATACGCGTCATCAACTGAATTACTGGGTCTGTGTCTGTATGTAAAACCTGTCATCAGTTGCCTGAACACACAACGGCCAAGTATTTTATTAGTTCAGTTTTCCAAGCAGCCATCGACCGAGAATTCACAGCACACGCACGAGGAGAGAAAGCCACTGCCACCTCCTCTCTGCCCCCTGCTCCACCAGGACAGGGTGCGGGGCAGTCGCAGGCCTCTGGGACAGGGGTTGTCTGGTCCTTGTGATGGGAGCCGGGCCGACTACCCAAGGTGAACCACCAGCACCCACCAGTCTGGAAGAGGTGGGACTGAAGAGCAAGCGGAACAGGTATTTCTCTGCAGCGAGCCAAGTTCTCAGGAGCAATGCCGGACTGTTCAGCTAATTTTAGTACCAATTCTAAAAACTCACACCTACTCTTACTATATAATTTTAAAATATCATTACCTGGAGGTGCTGGGAACTTTACACTGAATACTAAAAAAGAGCTTGAAAGCCTCGGCGCAGGGGCCGCGCTGCATGTGGTGGACTCCCACACAGCTGGCCTGCCCCCGGAGACCCTGCAGCCCGGGCGCCAGGCAGCCGGAGCCAGAACGTGGGCAGGACCGCGGACCCCCGAGCAGGGTCCAGGGCCGGGCCCTTGACGAGAACAAGCGAGAGGCGCTCACCTCCCAAAGATTCAAGGCTGGGCCACACTCTTCTTTTTCTGCACAAACACGTCCAGAGCCTGAGCCCTCTGCGCAGCCCCCGAAGCCCACCAGGCAGGAAGGCACGCTGCCTCCCCAGGAACGGCCCGCCGCAGTCGGTGCCCCTGGCTCGCACACTCGAAGTGCTACTGCCCCACACGGGTGGTCCCGCAGGCGACGCTCCTCCACCAGCCCCCCCCGCGGCCCTGCCCCCGCTGCAGGCCACTGCAGCAGTGGCTCACACCCCGCTTGCTTCCTTTTTCTCCAGGTCACTCCTGAATTTCCCCAGCAGGGGACCTCCCTTCAGTGATCACGCGTGTTCAACAACGGAACAGAAATCTCCTCGAGGCCCGTCCCACACCGGGAGGCGGCCTAGACAACTGGGTGAGTCTTCAGGCAGGATGAAGCACAGATCCGAGGCCTCTCCCTGCTGTGATCTCCCCCCTCCCCAGGTGGACCAGTCCCGCCTGCCGAAGCAGAAGCAATACCAGGCCTCACTCTGCTCCTGCCAGTCGCCAGTGACTTTGGGGCAAAACTTCTTAAAAAGGAACAGTTATTGGAGCTCCCCAGAAGCAGAGTCTTGTGAAATCTCTGTGGAGAAGGGTGCAGGCCTGAGGCCTAATAAACGCAGAGCAGTAGGACAGCAAACGATGCTTTGCCTGGCTCGTGGAGCCGGACCTGCAAGGAAGCTGCCCAACTGCCCTCTGGCAGGTGGGAGGGCTGACCAATAACATGCGGCCCTCCGCACAAGGCAGGAGGCGGCCGCAGCCCGAGGGGCAGCTCGGGCCCTGGAGACTTTGCCCTCCCCCAGCTGCCAAGCAGGTCCCTCTGCTGACACTTCCTCTGGAGCCAAGGTCCCACAGGACACCACAGCACGAGCGCAGGGCCATTAGAGCGGGAGCCGCCTGGGGGAGAGGACAGGCCGCCAGGGAGCCTGACCAGCAGGCCGCACAGCAGGCCCCGGCTCCCCTTGGCCACGGCCAGGCCAAAATGCATCCTCCCAGGCCTCCGGCCGGGACGCACAGGGTCACCCAGCCCCGGGCAGGGCAGGCGGTCGGCACTGGAGGGGCGTCTGTGAGGCTTGTTTCTTCTGAGGGTGAAGGGAGAGATGCCTGGCACTGCCTGAGGAGAGGGCACAAGAAACCAGATATGGCACTTGTCAATAAATATTTTAAAGCTTCTTAGAGAAATAGGTGGAAAAGAAAAGCAACTGCTGTAAGGCCTGTTTGCCATTAAAAATTATTCCAAGGGAAGAAAAATACCACATCACAAAATCAAAGTTAAACAAAACACAGTAAGACACAGCTAACAACAAAAACACGCTGTCCAGTAATCACTTGGCGGCCCATGTTCCGACAGGAAGCACAACGGGCAATGGGCCCCACACTCCTGACTTGCGGGGCCCAGGTGCGGCCGAGCTCGGGGCAGGCGGATGCCCGACTCACGGAGCAGCCAGGGATCTTCCCGAGTCACTGCAATGACAGGCTTAAGGAATTAAATCTCAAGGGGAATCAGCTCCGGCAGGTGCAAGGGCAGTGAGGTCACTTGTCCTCGTGAATATCAGCCAGTCGAGCGTGGGAAACCCCCAAATCACCACGCTGCACGCCGCTCGCCAGCTCTCCTCCCCAGCCAGCCTCTCCCCATGGCCCACCAACTCACCTACCCTCCAGATGCTGTTTTTAAATAAAATAAGAAACCAGAAGGAAAAGCCTTCACAAACATACTGGCCCAGACTCGGCTGACAGCCCACTCCAGCTGATGACAACTATTTAAAGGGCTCGTCAAACAAAAATGGGAGCACGCCCGAGAGACTCAAAACTGTTTTTCTTTTTTCCTATTTCTTCTAATCTCCCTTGCCATAAAAGCCAACTTACATTAAAATATACTTACTACCAGACAACACAACTAGCAAAATACATAATAAACTTACATAAGTAGAAAATTCTGAGGTATTTCTGGTTTGAGGTGGTCTGTGGTCGTGAAGTTTTAATTCTTTAACTTTTCAAAATTTAAACCTCGGAAGCCACATAGCAAAGTGTGTGTATATATGTGGGTGTGAATGTGTTTTGTTTAAAAATAAAAACTTCATGTTTCATAAATTAAAAAAAATTCAAACATCGAGACAGCAGCATTAGGAATATTCGCTGGCGAGCGCGAGGTTACGGTGCAACAGGACATGTTTTCAGAACGTGCACCGCGCGCGACTGCCTCGAGCCGGCTGTGCAGGGCGCGTCCCTGGAGAACAGGAGGAAGCCAAGTAGTCACGTCCTCCTCCACGGAAAGGTATTTACAGCATCAGGTCTTGTCAAGAGTGTACTCGTTAAGCTGTGGTGACTTCTATTCTTGCCCATCTTAAAGTCAGGGCAGAAAAAACGTTCTATCCCATGCCCGAGCCCAAGCTAGCGGGAAGCAGGCTGGCTGGGCGCAGGGGCGTCGGGCCGCCCGCGCTCAGGCTCCCAACCCCCGCGCCACCTCGCTCGGCCTCCGCAAGGCCGCCCCTCGGCTCTGGGTTACCTGAGAAGTGGCCTCCGCAGAAGGGGCTGCTCCGAACGTGCCCGGCCGAGGGCAGCCCGGCCCAGCCCACCCCAGCACGTCCTCCCCGCAAATCCAATTCGGACCATCCTCCTCCTCAGCCCAGTTTTTTCCCGGTCAGGACAACACCCGTTAGATCCGTGAAAGACACGTCTGCTGTTTCTGAAGCGCACCGTCTAAAAAGGGGAAAGGGCAGATAAAAAGGAGGGGGCGAGGGCGGGAGGAGGAGACGCCTCTTCTGAGGAAGGCGGTTCTTATGTAACAGTCTTCAAAGGATTCCTCTAGGTAGAGTTTGCAGCATTGAAGTTTCCTAAGACAGGAGATGGTTTCTTTGTGTCACAGGTTCTGAGACGACAAATGAAAAAGCAGGAAAAATGAACCCCAAGGGCGGGAGCGGTCCGAGGCCCTCAGCGCGGCGCTGGTTCTGCATTCACAGCTCAGCACCACAGCGCCTGCTGACGCGCCCTCTCGTGGTGATACAGTAGAGCAATGTGCTGGTAAAAACTGACCCAATCCAAAAATAACATTAATAATAATAATTATAATAATTATAATAATAATAAAAAGTCAAGGGAAAATAGCAGCTGCATTTTATGTGTTTGTTGGTTTTAGGGATTTCCAAAACAAATCACAACTGGTTTTCTTTTCTTCTTCAGGTCCACCGAGTCTGGGCCTAGATGCTCGACTCCTTAGGCGGCAGGTCCACGTTGGTGACGGACGTCACCAAGGAGACGAGGCAGTCCGAGGTAGTGCCGTTGACCGACCTCCGGATCAGGGCCACCCGCTCCTCCACACAGCCCGCCGACAGGCGCGCCTCTGCGTCGTGGTCCCAGCACTCCTCGATGGTCACACACAGCTGGGCCAAGCCCTGCGCAGCCAGGTGGCCGGAGGGGGAAGGACAGGCTGGTTAGGTCCCTGGGGCAGCAGGCACAGCAGACAGCAGCCTGCGTCCCGAGAGCCAGGTGCCGCGAACGCAGAGCCCAGTGGCCCCAGCCGCAGCAGGAAAGGAGGAACTGCCCCCCTCCCGGCCCAGCCCCGGTCCACGGCCCCCCTCTTGGTCCAGCCCCAGTCCGGTCCGTGGACCCCTCCTTGTCTAGCCCCCGTCCACGGCCCCCCTCCTGGTTCAGCCCTGGTCCGTGGACCCCTCCCAGTCCAGCCCCGGTCCACAGGCCCCCTCCCGGCCCAGCCCTGATCCACGGCCCCTCTCCTGGCCCTCCCAGGGCAGGCAACCACCCGCCTTGGAGCGGTGTTCTGGAACAAGATTGGAAGCAAAGCCCAGTCCATAGAATGGCCCCAAGTGCAGATTCCCATGGGTGGGCGGGAGGACGCATGCCCCCTCACTCCCCCCCCTCGAAAACCCCCGAGTGCCCAGAGAACATGCTGATGCCCCACAGTGGAAGGAAGCTGGGCAGAGCGGCTGGGTGAGCAGCACCCGCGTCCAGGAGGCCTCCCTGGACCTTGTGCTCCACAGGGAACTAGACTAGCCGCCGGGATAGAAAACGGGAAAGCCCGAGGCAGGAGGTGCAGGCGCTGGCCCGGACCCCGCCTCCCCTGCTGGGCTCCTGGGGACAGCAGGGCCAGAGCTCAGCTGAGCTCGGCCTGCCCCGGCCCTGACAGCAGAGTGCCGTAACGCAGCGGCCCAGGAGTGCGGGCAAGGAGCCTCCACAGGCCGCATCCTTCCAGGACGGGGCCGTTCACACGGCTGGGGTTCTGGGCACCCCAGGCTGCAGGAGTCCAGACGCCACGTGCCAGCCCAGGGCCAGCTGTGAAGAAGGCAAAAGAGCAGCAACACCCCATCAGAGGCAGCCTGCGGCAGAAGCCTCTACAGGACAGGCGTCTGCCAGGCGCCGGGCAGTGGTGACGCTCAACGGACGCTCAGAGACAACACAGCTGGCCGGCTCGCCCAGCGCCTGAGGACCCAAGCCTGGACCCCAGCCTCCCCGGGCCCAGTGGAGTCCCTCCCGCAGAGGACCGACCTGCCCCAGGCTCTGCCCCAGTGACCGCCGGCCTGGCGGGGTGTCTGCTGCCGCGGAGCCCCTCTCCGTCCCAGCTCCCGTGCTAGGAAGGCCCCGCGCACCTGCCCCGGTCCCAGGCCCTCACCGGGTGCTTCAGCCAGTGGTCCTTAATGGCAGGCCGCATCTTCTTGTGCACGACCACCTCCTGCAGCTCCTCCAGCGATGGGTGCTGGCCAATCTCCTCCTCAAAGGGCAGCGAGTACTCGTCCACGGGCCCGTCCGCAGCTGCACAGCGCGACACCAGCTCCCAGAGCACCAGGCCCATGGCGTACATGTCGATGCGCAGGAAGGCGTCCCTCTGGAAGTTGATGGCACCCTCGAGCACCTCGGGGGCCATGTACCGCCGCGTGCCCACCTGGAGGAGGGTGGACCACCACTGACCACACGCAGGGGACGCAGCCTGTGTGCACGGGGCACAGGGGACACCGAGGACAGACCCTGCCTTCGCCACATCCACGTGCGCGCGGACGTGCTCCATGCTCAGGTGACACCTCGCAGTGCTTTAAAACGCCACACTCAGGATGGCAGGAGCCCAAGACGGGTTCTACCACACCTCAAGCTACCACGAGGATTCTGTCTACTTCCTGAGATAAGGACCCAAAAACAAGGACAGGGCAAGGGGAGAACATGCACAAACACTAACGGGGACAGCTGCAGGGTGATGCACTCGGGGGAGTGTTCAGCACTTTTTCCAGGTCCTTGGTTTGGGTCCTAAGTAAGCTTTTCTATTTTACCTGGACTAAGAATTAAAAGACAAGAAGAGAGACCAGGATGAGCAGTGGAAACCCACGGAGGGCCCTGCTGCTCGCTAGGCCCCAGTCTCCCCCTGGCAAACAAGGACGCGGCTCTCACTGACCCTCACCCCACGCCCCCAGCTGCACCCCCAGGCGCAGTGTCCTTGCGCCAGCCCACAGCCCCAAGGCCCGTTACCTGGCCGTGGGTGTCCCCTGGAGGCTTTCCCGGCTCAAACCGAACAGCCAGGCCGAAGTCAGCCAGCACAGCCGTGAGGTCGCTCTTGAGCAGGACATTCTTGCTTTTAAAGTCCCTGTGGAGAACAGGGCCACGCTGGGGCCGAGTGCCGCGGGCCGCCCGCCCTGGCGTCCAAGACTCGGGTCGGGCCCGTGAGCCAGGGGACCCGCCAGGCCATCTCCCCCATTCTGGGGAGTCCCGAGCTGCGTGCACAGTGCAGCCCGCACGTTCTAGAGAGCTGGAGGCAGGCCCCCTGGCTGGGGATGTGAGGCTTTTTCTGGGAAGAATTTACAATATTTGGAATGAGTGTGAAAACAGAAATGTACAATTAACTCGCCTGTTTCCAAGCAGGCCCGAGGGGCACCTCTTACTAGCGGAGCCACTCTGAATCCTCTGCACCTCATCTCATGAGGATTACTCAGGCCGCACCTGCCACACTCAGCGTGTGCACCACTAGCCTGCGCGTGTAAAAAGGTGACGACACCGCTCTTGCCCATCAGCCTCACACGTCGTGCCCTGGCGCCGCTCGCCGCGGAGCCACGAGTCGAATTCGCGTCCCTCCCTCAGCCTGGAGCCAGGCTAAGCGAGTCTGTGGCCTTGGGGCTGATCCGGCCTCGGCGCAGCAGTCTCCAGAACATCACCGAGGCGACCTTTCCGAGTGTTTACAGCGGGCTTGCTGCTCAGCAAACCCCAAAGAAGATGAGCGCAGGGGTTCTCCAAGCGTGGTCTGAGGACCAGGGGTGGAGGTGCTGAGGCTGTTTCAGGGGTCTGCAAGGTCAAGGTTATTTCTCTAAGACAGTAACCGCCCCTTTTAGATTCATTCTCAGGAGTACAGAGGCTACATGCTGTGTGATGTCCCTGCTGTCCCGGCTAAGGGAGCTTGTGAATGGGTTCTACGACAGCAAACACCGACAAAGCCTCCACACGCAAAGGTTCTTAAGGTACAAAGGCTTGAGAACTGCTGAGCCGACGCTCCCACCAAGGAACAGTCGGCACTTGGTGTGGCCACTGGAGGGCACCGGCCTGGCTGAGTCCCCCCCGCCCCAAGGCAGAGGGGCTGCAGGTGGACCAGGTTTCGTACCCAGGTGCACTGGGACAGGCTGAGCCCCCCATCCCCAGACCCCTCCTCGCCCCGACTGCCGCATCGGGCACCTGTGGGCGATGGAAGGCTTGTGGCCCTCGCCGCGGCACCAGGGCACGTCCTCGTGCAGGTACGACAGGCCTCGCGACATTGTCTCTGCCACGTGGCACAGCTCATTCCAGGTGACGATGTTTCCCTTGAGGTAATCCGCGAGGGAGCCCTGGAGGAGGCAGCACAAAGCTTAGTACGGCCCCGGCGCAGGACAGGGCCCAGCCCAGACCTGGCAGAGGTGTCAAAGGTGGGCAAGAAGTCAGTCGGGGCCAAGGCCGCCGCGGTCGCCACTCCGGCCCCAGACCACACAGGGTGAGGGCTCTGACCGCGGGCGCCTCGCCGTGGACGCCGCCCGGGGCAGGGGCTGCCCGGCGGTGGGCGCCTCACCTTGTCGTGGAAGGCCGTGATCAGCCACAGCTCCACCTCGAGGCTGGAGCCGCGCTTCTCGGCGGCAATGAACTGCAGCAGGTTCTCGTGCTTCATGCCGGGCGTGCTGAAGATCTCCCTCTCGCTCTGCCACGACTGCTTGTCCTGAGGCGAGAGGTAGCGCTGTCACGGCCCGACAGCGCGGCCCGCCCACCCCGCGCTCCTGCCAGGACCTGCTGGGGGGCCAGGCCTCAACTTACAAATGGGGAGTGAGTGTGCAAAGTCCCCCAACAAGTGAGAGGCATTTAAGAGGCCTGGGTTCGATAAATGTCCAGGCTCTGAGCAGAACCTGACATCAGAAACAAAGAGCAGCGCCCGTGAACCCGAGGCAGGGAGGCAGTGCGGGCCCCACCCCAGCCTGACATCTCGCCGTTCGTGTGAAACCCACAGACCTTCCGGGAGGGCCGCAGCCCAGGCCCAACGGAGGCAGGCAGCCCGCAGCCCCTGGCCCACGCCTGCAGGCCCTGAACTGCCCACCTGCAGCCCCTGGCCCACGCCCGCAGCCCCTGGCCCACACCCGCAGCCCCTGGCCCACGCCCGCAACCCCTTGCCCACGCCCGCAGCCCCTGGCCCACGCCCGCAGCCCCTGGCCCACGCCTGCAGCCCCTGGCCCACGCACCTGCAGCGGGAAGATCTTGACGGCCACGAAGTCGTTCACAAGCTGCGCCTTCCACACACAGCCGAAGCGCCCCCGGGCCTTGATCTCCAGCAGCTGCAGTGGCTTCAGGCCGACCAGCGGGGACGGGGGTGGGGGCCCAGGGTCCTGGGGGGGGCCAAGGCTTAGCAGGGCTGGCCCAGCCGCCCGCTCCACCATGCCCCCCGTCCGCCCCAGCGTACCTCATGGACATCCACGTGGCCGTAGGGAGGCTTACGGTGCCGGTACATCCAGAAGGCCAGCAGGACGATGAGGGAGAGGCCTCCCAGGGGCAGCAGTGAGTAGGCCAGCACCGTGAGCAGGGCGGGGGCTGTCGGGGGTGGCTCGTACGTGACTGGGGACACAGGAGTCCTATCACACAGCCCGCTCACTCCCCACCGCCAGGCCCCGCGCAGAGCCCTGCTGCCCTGCTGCAGCGTCTGCCAAGCGCTTGGGGGCCAGGAGCACTGGGTCTGCCAGGCGGGGCCTCCCCCGGGGCCGCCCCCCCACCCCACTCTCACCTTCTGGCCCCTCCCCCTCAACCCTCCCCCCTCAGGCCCTCACCTTCTGGCCCCTCCCCCCTCCCTCGGCCTTCACTTCCTGGTCCCTCGGCCTTCCCCTTCTGGCCCCTCCCCCATTGGGCCCTCACCTGGCCCCTCCCCCCTTGGCCCTCACCTTCTGCCCCCCCCCCAGTCTCACCTCCTAGCCCCTCCCCCCTCTGGCCCTCGCCTTCTGGCCCCTCCCCCTGGAGTTCTCACCTCCTGGCCCCTCCTTCTCGATCCTCGGCCCCTCCCCCTCCCCCCCAGCCCCTCCCCCTCCAGCCCTCACCTTCTGGGCCCCCCGCCTCAGGCAAGTGGGTGAAGCGTTCGTTGCAGAAGTTGCCCTCGCAGCAGCAGAAGTACACCTGGGGGTTCTCCTCGGTGGCCACGCACTCCTGCCTGGGGCACAGGGAGCCACGCCCTCCTCAGCCAGGGCAGCCACCCGGAGCGCCTCGTGGGCAGCAGGGCTCGGGGCCTCCCCTCCCCAGGGACACCCACAGTGGGGTCCACGGGCACCCAGAGCGGGGTCCGGGCGGCCAGGGAGGGCGCCCGGGGCCCACCCCGCGCCCGCGCTGTTCCCGGGCACCCTGAGCCCCGCAGGCGCCACCTGTCGTAGCAGTTGAAGTCGTCCAGCCAGCAGCCCTTCTTGACGAGCTCAATGGTGCCCGAGCTGTTGCGCCAGGAGGCGTAGCAGTGCAGCCGCTTGTCCTGCTCGCCCTCGCAGCGCTCCAGGCCGCTCTGGTTGGTGCGCTCCAGCTCCCAGTTGGCGTTGTAGTAGATGCACTCCCGCGTCTCTGCCTCCCCGCGCCCAGAGCCTGCACGCGAGAGAAGCCCTGAGCCCCTGCCCCCCGGGCCCCACCAGCCCAACCCCAGAGATGGGTAAACAGGGAGATGAGCCCCACGGGGGGCGCTGGCAGGGCCTGGGGCTCCTGGGGGAGGGGCCACATCCTCACTCGGCAGAATTACTGCATCCACCCGAGGGAGAGCTGGCCAGGAGGGTGTTAAAACGCACCTTCAGAAATAAAAGCCTGCCCTGGCATGGGGTCTGCATTTTAACCTCCCCGGTGAGCCTCTGGCACTGGAAGACCCTGCTCAACTGGCCCGTCCTACCTCTCCACAGCACCCCAAGAGCCACGCCGGTGCACCCCAAACCCTCTGGCCAGACTGGACAGGAAGCAAGGGACCTCCAGAGCCCTCAGTGTCCCCAGCACCCATGCAGAGCACTCAGCAGGGCTGGAGAGCAGGCTGAAGGCTGAAGCAGGGACACCTGCCCTGGGGGAGCAGGTCTGGCTGGAGTCTCCCCACTGGGCTGGGCCCTGGCGGCCCCGTGGGCACCGCCACCCGCTCCATCCTCACCACCCCCTCCACCTTGCAGCCCCGTGAGCACCGCCACCCGCTCCATCCTCACACCCCCTCCACCTGGCAGCCCCGTGGGCACCGCCACCCGCTCCATCCTCACCACCCCCCTCCACCTGGCGGACCCGTGAGCACCGCCACCCGCTCCATCCTCACACCCCCTCCACCTGGCAGCCCCGTGGGCACCGCCACCCCGCTCCATCCTCACCACCCCCTCCACCTGGCGGCCCCGTGAGCACCGCCACCCCGCTCCATCCTCCTCGCCACCCCCTCCACCTGGCGGCCCCGTGGGCACCACCACCCACTCCACCCTCCTCACCACCCCCTCCACCTGACGGCCCCATGGGCACCGCCACCCGCTCCATCCTCACCACCCCCTCCACCTGGCGGCCCCGTGGGCTCCACCACCCACTCCACCCTCCTCACCACCCCCCTCCACCTGGCGGCCCCGTGGGCTCCACCACCCACTCCACCCTCCTCACCACCCCTTCCATCCCCAGCCCACAAGTCTACCCATGCACCTCCCTGCCAGGGCAGGGCTCTTTCCAGAAGCACCTGGCCAGGGGCAAGCATGAGAGCTCGGGTGCCCACGCCTAGCCACAGCGTGGCCACGCGATGCCAAGGGACCTAGACCCAGCTGGCACCAGACAGCTGAGCGAGGAGGGGCAGAGGCTCCTGGTCTCCTCTCTGCAACAAAGGCGCCACCACGAGGACGCAGCCTGGTCCTTGTATCCACAGCCGTGATTCCAGGGGGTTCCCCAGAGATAATGTGACCGGACCCCAAACTGGGTACCCCCTTTAGAGTTCAGCTGGTGAGCCAGGCAGGCTCTCCTACTGGCCTTTGTGCTCCCCCATTAAAGGTACCTGCTGTTTAATGTGTTATTTCAGACATTCAAATAACCTAGTATTAATGTAACTAAAATGATCCCCAAGAGAAAAAATGGCAACAGTAACATAATGAACACTTAAGAAATGAAACATTACAAATGTGCTTGACAACTGCTTTTCCAATATCAGGCTTCCTGCCTTGGATGCCTTGTTTACCTTTATATTCTGAGTGCTAGAACTAGCTCCAGACACACAATGGTGCTCAGGGATGGATGGGTGGGTGGGTGGGTGGGCTGATGGATGCATAGGTTGATACTATCTAGGCTGATACTATCTCCTGGCTCATGGGACAACAGGGGAGGTGGCCTCAGCCTGCAGCCCAAGTATCCGTATCCCTGCACAAGTCACCTGTACAGGGCTGAAGATCTGAACAAGGGAGGGCAACAAACACTATGAGTGGCTCAAAGCTGGCCCAGCCTCTCTCTCCAGGCCACTGAGCAATAGGAACCTCTGACCCCTGCTGTGGATGGGACTCAGGTGGAGAGAGCCAGGAACGCCAAATCTCAAGGTTCCAGGTAGGGCCCAAGGGTTTGGGATGTCACTGGATTCCCATCGACCAGATTCCCCTACAGGCAACCAAGAGAGAACGCAGCCTTAAATCAGCCAGGCTGGTTCTAATCCCGGTCTGACCCCTCCCAGCTATATGGCCCCAGGCAAGCTACCTAACCACCTGAGCTGCTTGTAAAAAGGAAACACAACAGTACCTACCTCCTCGGGCTGTTCCAAAAACCAAGTGAGTTCACCCACTCGACCAGAGGCAGAACAACGCCCAGCTGCTGCGCTAGAGCAGCGCCATTCTGCCGCTGGAGTCAAGCCGCCTCTGCACCCTGGCGGCCTGGGCCAGCAGGAAGCTCCCGGCGCTGCCCAGGGCTCGGTATTCTGAGCCCAGGAGGCCTGGGGAGGCTGTGATGCTCCGCACCCTTCCCGGCTGCTGGGCTGGGGACCGGGCGGCCGAAGGTCCTCCCTGGGCTCGCTGGGCTATGTATAGCCCCTGGCAGGACTCCAGCCACAGGCCGCCTCCGCCTCTGCCTCCGCCTCTTAGGAGACACCAGCTCTCGGCCCACAGCAGGGCCAGGGCGCCCGCGCAGGGGAAGCTCTCCTCCCAGGACAGGGGCGTTGTCGTCTCCCCCCCACTCAACCCCTGCAAGGGGCTCACCGCACCCTTGAGACCGCTGAGCACGGCAGCAGCCAGAGGGGCCCACACACCTGCAGCAAGACGCCCTGCTAGCGGCTACACACGCACTAACGAGGCACTCGGAGATTCTGCTCTGAACACCCTCTCCAGGAAGCTTGGCCCAAACAGCCTGGCTGACACTAAGGACCACCACGGGAAGGTCTGTTGCATCTGCGAATGCATTTGGGCCCTGGCGGCCGTGGACGCACCCCACTGTGCACTGCGCCAGCCGGCTCGTGTCAGCAGGCGCAGAGAGGGGGCGGGGGGGGGGGGGATGAAAAGGACATGGGGGTGACTGGAGGACAGGCAGGGCCTTGGCAGGGAGCTGGAGCGGCCATGCCCTTGGGGTCCCCTGGGGTCCCCGGGCTCTGGGCTGGGCCGCCCCCTCCAGCTGGCAACTCTGGGGAGTGGTGCACCCAGGCGCCGGGAGGCCGCGGCACTCTCCTCTTGGCTCCTGGAGGCCCCTTGGCAGGTACCGGGGTGCCAGCCCATCCCTGCAGCACTGCAGTCGTGAGGGCCCACCCCCACCAGCGCCTGGAGGCGCCCCCCCCCGGACCCCATCAGCTGGCAGCCCGGCAGGGAGCGGGTCTGGGGTTGCATCGTGTGCCTCCAGCGCAGTCCGCACTTGTCAACAGGGCCTTCGAAGGTGCTACTGGCTCAAGTACGGACTCACCTGTGAATAGGATTTTCAAAGGTCCTTTCAGACGAGGCCGAACTGACTCAGGGAGGACTAGCAGCCTTCTGGGGAGGAAATTCAGAGGCACTCGGTGTCAAGAAGCCAGCATGAGCACAGCAGGCCCAGGGGGTGCCAGAAGCGGGCTCCACAGCACCGCGAGGCGACGCCAACCCGGCGTGCGGGTTTGTCGTTGCTGCCCTCGCAAACGAGACACGGGCAAGCAGAGCCACTGGAGGCGGGAGTCTCCGCCCCCAGGAAAACCCAGGTTTGCCAAGCACCTGCCGCCCTGCTGGAGGTCTGCACCGGAGGGGGGGCTCCCAGTGCTCCACAGGGACCGCCCCCAGCACCTCGGCCAGCACCAGGGGGCGAGGGAGCCGGGGGGCGGGGCCGACAGCCTCCCCCTGTGGGGCGGTACCCACACTTCCACACAGGAACATGACGCTCACGCAGCCACTCTCTAACTGATACATTTGCTTCCCCCCCCATGGGTGAGCCATCCAGACTGCCACGCGATTACTTCCCGTACACTTGAGCATGCCTATATCCCAGGCCTGTTCTAATAAGCATTTTCAACACTCTCTGATTAACCCGTGAACTTCACAAGCACAGAACAGACTTCAAGCAACCAAATAAAGAATTAAAGAGAGATTTCAGCAACTGCCCACCACAAGGGGACAAGTTTATGAATTTAACCAATGTGTCTAACCTGCTAAAATGAACGGAATGACAAAAAAAATAAAAATAAATGCTTTTCAGAGGAACATAACAGAATCCAGATTTCTACAACTGTCATTCACAAAGTTCAGATACATTCCAAAATCATATGAAAAACAGGAAAATGTGTCCCATACTCAAGAGAAAATAAAATCAATAGAGCTGGACCCTACGATGATGGAATGCTGATATTAGCAAGGATTTTAAAGCAGTTATCAGAATTATGCTCAAGGAAATAAAGGGGGAAAGTGCTCTAATGAATAAACTGATAGGGTATCTCAGCAGAGAATCTATAAAGAGAACCAAATTAAAATTCTAAGACTGAAAAACTACCAAACTGAAATTTTTAAAAATTCATAAAAATAGGTTGAATGTAAGTGGATAAAAATAAGTGCTCCATGCCAACACAAACTGGAATGGCTACATTAACGTAAAAGTTCACAGCACTGAAACAAAAATGGATAACTTATTTCCCTCCTGAAGCACTATTATTAATACTGCTTCCCAACACTGAAACAATTTCTCCTATCTATGAAGTATCACTTTAAAAAGAACGGAAATGTTTTGACATTTATTGGAAAGACTGTCCATTTTCCCAACTTCTGTGTTGTCTCCTTCTTAAATTAAGCATCCATAAATGTATGGGTATATTTCTGAACTTTTTATTTTACTCTATTACACTGTCTATTTAGCAACCTTTGTAACAAAAGCTTATCATCTTTCTAAAATAAAATTTTATTAAAGTGCATCATCACACATGAACACATAATAAATGTAAGGTAGAAAGTCGTGAATTTACAAAAGAAACATGCATATCATCCTATAGGGCTCCCCTACATCACCCCACCACCAACACCTTGCATTGTTGTAAAACATTTGTTACAAACTATGAAAGAGCAGCATAGCATCATATCAAAATACTCCTACTAACTTACATTTGTTGTACTTTCCCCCAACCCACCCAATTATTAACACCCTGTATTACAGCTTCGTTATAGTTTATGAGAAAACATTCTCATATTTCTTCTGTTAACTATGGTCCATCTTCCACCACTGGATTTTCTGAGTTATGGAGTCCCATGCTTTGTACAAACCATTCAAAGTGTATACTCAGTGGCTCTTATTTTCAACGGAGTTGTGCTGTCATCACCTCAGTCAATTTTAGAATGTTTTCATTGCTCCAAAAGGGAAAACCCCATACTCCCTTCTACCTCCCTGTTGTTGTCTCTTAGAACAGGTCTGCAAGTCTCTTAGAACGGGTCTGCAAAAGTATTACAATGTTACTGTTAACATCATCCATAAATTTCATTAGCTGTAATTTTCCCATGTATCACTGTATTCTTAACACTTTGTAAAAGAACATTCTTATATTTATATTGTTAACCGCAATCTTTATCCACTACTGAATCACTGTTATGTCTTCCTTATTCTCTAGCTTCCTTTTCAATTGACGGCTATGTTCACAAGACCACCCCTTTCAGCCAGTCATATTTACAAAACAGCAGCTAGTTATACACACTATAATATAAACCACCAACTCTGTTACCTCCGTACTTTACAATAAATCTTATTAAAAAGTCTACAGGAGCAGATGTGGCTCAAGCAGTTGGGCAACCGCCTTCTACACGGGAGGTCACAGGTTCGGATCCCGGTGCCTCCTAAAGAAGATGAGCAGATGCAAGGAGCTGACAAACGACCAGACACAACAACAGGGAGCAGATGTGGTTCAAGTGGTTGGGCACCCACCTCCCACACGGGAGGTCCCAGGTTCAATTCCTGGTGCCTCCCAAAAACAATGAGCAGAAACATAAGCAGACACAGAAAGCAGATGTGAGCAGACAGACAAGGGAGCCATTGGGGCAGGGAAGACTAGATACATTAAGCATCAACTCCCATTCTTAAGCCTCATTCTATTTTCTAGTAACCTATACTCTAGAGCAGGGGTTCTTAACCTTCTTTGTTCCACAGACCCCTTCTGTCAGTCAGGTGAAAACCACAGACCCCATGCGAAGGCCACACTACACTGTGTATTATTTAATAAATACATCACACCCACACCAACACATCCCCAGAATAATGGATTTTTGCATTTCAATTCAAGCTCACAGATCCCTGGTTAAGGACCCCTGATCTAGAATTTACCCCTATGAGTTTACTCTTCATATTTAGTTCATATTCGTGAGACAATACAGTATTTGTCCTTTTGTGTCTGGCTTATTTCACTTTACATAATTCCCTCAAGGTTCATCCATGTTGTCATATGCATTCCAATTTCATTTCTTTTTACAATTAAATAGTCTTTCATTGTATGTATATACCATGTTTTGGTTAGCCATTCATCAGCTGATGGACACTTGGGCTGGTTCCACACTGAAGAAATTGAATAATGCTATGAACAGTGGTGTGCAAATGTCAGCTCACATCCTTGCTTTCTGAATATATTTCTGAATATATTTCTAAGTAATGGGATTGCTAGATCACACAGCAGGTCTATGTTCAGGAAAAGTTTACCATCTTAATTACTATACTTTACAGTAAATCCTGAAATCTGGTAGGAGCACTCCTTTCTTTTTTTCCAGGTCTGTTTTAGTTCTTCTTGGTCCTTTGCATTTTGGAATTGTTTTACTGAGGATTAACTGAAGATTAAATGCAAAATATTTTTACTGCTTCTACTGCGACAATCACATAATGTTTCTTTCCTTACTCTGTTCATACAGGTGATTACACAGACTGATTTTAAATTGTTACATTGATTACACATTCCTGGGATAAACCCACTTGGTCATGATGTACCATCATTTTTACATGCTGCTGGAGTTTATTTGTGAATGTTTTATTAAGGTGGTTTGGGTTTTTTTGTTGTTGTTTTGTTTTTGCATCTTATATTCATCAGGGATAATAGTTCATAATTTCTTCTCTTATAAAGCCCTTGCTAGATTTTGTTGTTATCATGGATATACTGGCCCATAAAACAGGTTGGAAAACGTTCCTTTCCCTAATTTCTCAAAGAGTATGTTTTAATGAAGTGATATCATTTCTTCCTTAAATGTCCTATAGAATTCACCAGTGAAGCAAGCCTACAATTTGTGGGAAACTTTTTTTTATCACAAATTCCATTTCTTTTATGCATACAGCACCATTCAGATTTTGTTTTATACTATATCAGTTTGGATGTGTTCTGTTTTATAAGGAACTATCTATTTCATTTAAGTTGAATAATTTGTTGGCATGAAGCTGTTCATAATGGGTAAATATGTAATTTGTGACAACAACTATATAAACATAGGGGACAGAGAGTGCAGTGACATAGTTTACGTGTGCTACTGAAGCTCAGTTGGTACCAGAACAAACAAGACTGTTACAGAATTAGGAAGTTAAGTGTAAGTCCCATGGTAAATACAAAGAAAATATCAGAGAACTCGCAAACTCATAGAGGCAGGAGCAGGGTAAAAAGTGAATGGAGAATTAATGCAGAATGGATACAGGGTTTCTGTCTGGGGAGATGGAAGAGTTTAGCAACGGAAAGTGGTAAGGATACCATAGTACTGTGAAAAAGATTAACCCCACTGAAAATTTGGGAGTGGCTGAGATGGGAGTTTATGTTGTTTATACGTGTTTTCACAATTAAAAAAAAAAAGCAAGCAAGCAACTAAAACATTTACTGACAATAAATGATAACAATGGTTTTAGCAAGGGAGGAGAAAAGGCTCAAAGGGACATTATTGGAACACTTGAAATAATTGGAATATAAAATGTTACCTGTTTATCAATGTTTCTTAAAACTTGTGATCATTGTACTTAAGGTGGTTACTTAAGAGAATAGCCTTGTTCTCAGGAAATACATTAATACATAGTAGTATTAAGTGTTCAAGGAGCATGATATATACAACCTACACTCACAAATTCAGAAAATGGATTGATAAGATGGACAGGTTAGACGGGTAAGGGATAATAAGGTAGGTAGGAAGGCAGGGGGGTAGAAATGGTAAATGCGGCAAAATATTAAGGGGATATATGGGAGTTCTCTGTATGAGGGTCACGTTATTTTTGTAACTGTCCCATAAATTTGAAAGTATCTCAAAATAAGTTAAAATACATTAATTGGTAATATAACATTTAATTGGTAAGTTCACCCTCTTCCTGGACCATGTAAGAATAACTGAACTCCATTTTCACTGTACTCCACTGTGACAGTTTGAAGTTTTGTAAACTCTGGGAAAGAGCACGTTCTTTGAACTGATCCATTTCTGTGGGTGTGGGGCCCTTTGACTGCATGAGCTGCAGGTAAGGGGCCTGGATTAGATCCCTCTGGGCCTCTGATTAGACTACCCCAGCGAAGCAGACTCAGGTTAGGTCTCCATCCCCCTGCTGGGGTCTCACATAAACTGAGAACTGAAGCAGAAAGACAGAGAACGAAAGGCAGCTGCCCTTTTTACCTTGCCACGTGGAAGAGGACGGCAGGATCAGCCACAGCTGAGAAAGAAGCCAGAGGCTGGAATCAGGGGACATGGAAAGAGGCCCCCAGCAACTCCAAGCTGAGATGAGCCGTGCCTTGTGCTTGACCACCCACAGCTGAGCTCAAGGAGAAGCGGCACCCAGAGGCACAGGAAGACCTGGCAGAGTCAGCCACCATGTGGCAGGAGCCCATGAGATAGCATCTCGGTAATGCCTTGATTGGGACATTTTCACAGCCTTAGAATTGCAAGCCTTTACCCTAATACGCTTCCCATTATAAAAGCCAACCCATTTCTGGTATTTTGCACTGGCAGACTTAGCAAGCTAAAACACACATAAAGCACTGTCGGCATGCATTTATCTCTGCTTGTATTTTAAACCCAGTAAGACAATTACTCTTTTGCACATTAAGTGCCTGAATATTTACTATATGTTTTCACTGCCCTCCATTCCTTCCTGCATCTCCGGCCTTCCGTCTGAATCTTCTTCCTTCTATCTCAAGAATAACTCTTGCTCCTCTGATGGTAATGACTTTTTTCCTCTGGCTGCTTTCATGATTCTGCCTTTGGTTTTCCCAAGTTTGCCTGTGATGGAAATAGGTTGTTTATCATCTTACCTGGGGCTCACAAAGTTTCTTGAATCTATGATTTGATGTTTTTCATGAACGTTACAAAGTTCTCAGCTATTGTCTCTTCTGCCTTATTTCCTCTCCTTTCCTTCTGGGGTCTGATGACATAATCTTAGACCTTCTCACCTCATCCTCTATGTGTTTTTCTCTCTCTTCTGCATATTCTATTCTTTCGTCTCTCCATGCTTCAGTATATATATTTTCTTCTGCTCTGGCTTCTAATTCACCAATTCTCTCTTCAGTTGTGCCTAATCTGGTAAAATCAATGAGTTCTTAATTTCTGTATTTGTACAGGTCAGTTCTACAGCAGATTTTTCATGATTGTTTTTAGTTTCCAATTTTCTGCTCAAACTCCCACTCATCTTTCATCTCCTTGACCACAGTGAGCAATGCTATTTTTAAATGTCTATAAACTCCAGTGCAGAACTTATGCAGATATGTTTCAAAACTGTGATGTTTCTAATGGTTATTTTTTAAAAAATCATCAGTCTGTCACTATATTTACAAAATTATTTTTAGAAATAAGTTGAGAGCTAGGTGCTATATCCTCCAGAAAGGACTTATATGTACTTCTGGCAGGCATCCAAGGCCACTATTAATCCCACAACACTTTAACCCAACTTTAAGGACTCTCTACTTTGTCTCCCCCTCACTCCCAGGATGCAGGTCTTTAGGGTCCCGACCCAAAAGGAGGGGTTTGCTATATCCACCATCTGCTGAGAACTACAATTCTGATCTTCCCAGCCCCATGAGGCTATCAAATACAATGCTTAGCCTCTTGTTTACCCCTATGGAATAACGGAAAACAGACCCAAATGCCTGAATCCCCCCCAGAGCCCCTGTCCTCACCCAGACCCTGGCCTCCTGGGTCTTCACCAGCCTATTACCTGTTCAATGCCTTCAACAGAAACGTTCTTCTATGGTCCAGCTCCTCTAGTTGCCTGCAGAAGGGCTGGGTCCTGATTACCAGAAGAGGAGGTCTCCAAATCTACTTTTTATTCCACTTTTGGACATATTTCCAGGACATTATACCCAAAGGCAGGGGGACACCTGCACATGCAGAGAATGCCACCAGTATACCTAAGACTGCCAGTGCTAGCAAGAACACAGGTTCCAAGGCAAAGCCCTGAAAAAGTAACTTCTGTGCCAAAATGTCACTCAGGAGGGAAAAGAGCAGCCACTTTCAGCCACCTTTATTGTTTCAGACACGGCAAATCACCTGTACAATCTAGGAAGGCTGGGCGGCCTCACTCATGCTAGAAACTGTTCCACAAATCTTCTATCACTGAAATCTACAAGCGGGGCCTGCCAAGGTGGCTTACACAGGGAATCCCAGCCTAATTGCGGAAGAGCAGGCGGTGCTGCGGCAGAGGCAAGGCAGGCAGGGGCTGTGGGGAACAAGTCACCCCAAACTGTCCTCCCGAATGCTTTGGCCAATCTGAGTTGTACAAGGAAACAAGGCATGTCCTCAAGTCAGGAACTGAAACTCACCTAAGTCCTTCCTACCACGAGGAGCTCCTCACCAAATTAAAATCATTCTTCTGCAGATTTCTTCATACCTGCTACTGCCTGCGATGCCAGAATCTGGCCGTGACAGGATTTTGTCAGCTGCATGGGCTTGCCTGCTTTGCCGTTAACCACAGCTCCTGACTGTCTCTCAGACTCTCTGGACTAGAGGGTGGAGGCAGAATGAAGCAAGTGACCACACAAAGACATACATGCAGTCCACCCCAACCCAGACCAGCACGTCTTGGCCAAGCCATGCCTGCCCATCAGCCCGTAACTCAGGACGCAGGCTCCCGACGCCGCTCAGGCTCTCAACCAGCGGACCTGAGCACCCGCTTCACGGTACCTGGCAGGAAGCAGGACTATTTCCAGCATGTGTAAGCTAGCTCAGTCCTCAGCGGGGCACCCACGGATTGCTGTAGAGGGCCACCGGCCTTCTCTACTTCTGCCCCCGCCATTGCCTGGGTATGTTTGCAAATACACAGGAAGCAAATTCTCAGTATCTTATTAAAATTTAAAACAGACATTCTGGGACTCAGAAACTCTTCTTATCATCTACCCTTGAGTAGCAATTGACATAAACTATACACAATCAGAAAGTCCATCAGCAGGAAACTAAATAAATAAACATAGTCTATATCCAAACTTTGGAATTTTTTACAATTGCTAAAAAGATGAGGTAGATTCATATGCATTATAGATTGCCAAAATACACCTCTGAGTTTAAAAAACTACGACGACAGAGATGTAAGTCAGCAAAAGACAGATACATTCATTCTGTATGATCCTACTCGTATAAAGTACAAAAACAGACAAAACTATTCTATGAGGTTAGAAGTCAGGAGAGCTTTTGGAAGTGGGGGTGCTGACCAGAAGGGAACGTGGGGGCTGGGAAATACCGGATTCTTGATATGAAGCTGATTATGTGGGTGTATTCAGTTTGACAATTGATTAAGCTGTCACTTATCGTAACTTCACTTTTCTGTATGTATTTTACAGTTCAATGTTTTAAAAAGAGCAATACCATTTTAGGTGGGGAAAAGAAAAAGACACAAATCCTCCTCTATTTCTCTAAGTATTTCTATAGAAGCATCAGTAAAATGCCTGGAGAGATAAACATCAACCTGAGAAGGCTCCCCTCTGCAGGGGGAGATCAGATGGGAGAGCAGGAGTACAGGAGACCCTGGCTTCCTCACTAGCATCTATATTTCTGCAGCTGAATGTATGTGTATTAATAATTACATAAAAAGTAAAATGGGAAAAGTCACAGCACAGCGGTCACCATCTCCCCCAACATGTTCCAGGGTGGGCCCCTGGATGAGAGGTCTGGGTGTGCTGTGGGGGCACTGCCCTGCACTCCTGCTACTCCGGCAGCACCCACCCAGGCAGAGGGGCCATAGGCAGGACCAGCCAGGTGGGAGGGGGCTCCAGAATTCCCCTCTCTCAACGGCCGCTCCTCTATTTTCTAAGCCCCAGAGCAGATGAAGCCTGAGGCACAGGGCTCCCCTCCAGTGCAAACCCCTGCCCACTCCAAGGCAGGCTCCGCCTGATTCAGGAGCCCTCAGACTGAACGCCCGAGGGAATGCTGAAAGTTGGGTAAGAAGGAAGTTCCCAGGAAGTACATAAAGTAAGGGTTTCCCAGCCCCTGGCTGCCAGACCTGGGCCCGGAATCAAGAGAGAGCTGATAATCACAGCAGAGGGTGGGGAGCTTGCCAGGGACACTAAACGGCACTGCCCTCACCTGACAACCTGGCACCACCACACAACCGCACAATGGAAAACATCCCGGCGTCAAGGCCGAGAGGCAGGTTCCAAGCCAGCCTCCCGCTTTAACTGGCTCAGGTTCGGGAGGCAAACAGGGGCCCCTCCTGCGCCACGGATGGACAGACAACAGCTGTTTGTCTCTGAATACTGAACCACAAACCCAGGGAAGCAGCCTCCTCAATCCTCCAGGCAAGGGCTTAGGTTTCCAACAAGCCTTCCTTTTCCTTCCCCGGAACTAATTTTAGCTTTCTTGGTTGTAAGAGTGGAACTGAAATGGCAGAAGGACATTTGCAAACAAGAGGTGAGTTCGCCTTGCAGAACACCTCAGCTCCAGGCCTGGAGAGGCTCGCCTCTGTCCAGTGGGAAGGGCTCTTTCCAACACCCACGCCCAGCAATCAGGTGTCCCTGAATGAAGCCCCCGGTGGAGCCGCCAGTCCCCAGGAGGGCCTGAGAAGGCCCACGTGTGTGTGTGCAGCGAGACCGGGGCGACCAGGGCAAAGCCCGGGCAGTCTGAACGCGGGAAGCCCTTGCTGGTCCTGGACGAGGAGGTGGCCGATGCCAAACTCCCCCAGTCTGCACTATCCACCGATTCCCTGTCCCTACCACTATCTCAGAGACACCACCGACAAACCTAAAACACTACGACGCAGAGGCAGCTCCTCACTGCCCCAGCCCACCCGGCAATCCCTCCTCCAGCCCTGGCACCCAGAAGCAGCCCACGGAGCACTGGGCAGGCACCTCGGCGCTGGAGAAGACGCAAAAACAGAGGTAGTGACAGAATGAGAAGGAAGGGAAAGAAGATAAAGAGTTCTAAGAAGACAACAAAGTCCTTTGTTCAGGGAAAATGTTACATAAAAGAGATGGAAATAGAAAGTCCCAACCAGGAAGTAACTCATGTAAAATAAGCACTCACACACAAGCAAGGCGGAGGTTTTGCGGAGGTTTTGTTGTTTAAGATGCATCCTCCCACCATACGCCCAAACTTGGAGTTCAAAACCAGGGAGAAGCCTCCCAGGAAGTCCTCCCTAGCAGCACCCAGAGTAGGCCAGGAAAGAAGAGAGGAAACGGGGGCTGCCCCAGGGCTGCCAGGCTGCCCGGCCCGAGCAGGAGGCAGGGGGAGACCAGATCTTCCCAGAGGCCACCCGTGCCGGCCACCCAGGGCAGGAGTCTCCGCAGCGCACCTCCCCACGTCCAGAGGAGGCAGGCAGGCTCTGCTCCCCATTCCCATCTGGTCACCGCACCCCGAGAAGAGCATAGACTTTCACCCATACCTCTGGGAAGAGGCTGCCCAGCTGCCCCGCCCTCCAGGGTCTCGGAGGGCCAGGCCCACAGCTGCCGCGGCTCCTCGGAGCGCCACCCAGCAGGCCTGCGCGGGGGGCCGGGCATGCCCACGTCCCGCCGTGACCCCAGCACGCCTCTCAGCAGACAGGGCGGGTCTGCTCACACTGTGCCTGGAGGAGCAAAGAGGGGGTGCCGGGAGGCAGGGAGCCCCGAGCAGCCGGCACCTGCTGACATTCTGTGCCTGTGGGAGGAAACAGCACGAGTGCAAACCAAGGGCCTTCGGCGCAGGCGGGCGCAGGCGGGCGCGGGCGGGCTGCCCGGCCACCCACAACCACGGCCTCCCTGAAACCCGAACCTGTTCTGGGAAAACTCAAGGACGCCAGGATTCTCAGCGGTGAGTGTGCTCCCAAACCGCTAACTTCAAACTGAACTCTCCCACTGAGCAGATTTAAGATTCAGCAGAGCAGGAGTCTCCTCAGTGTCATGAATCTGACCTCCCACCCTGTGTGTTGGGGAGTGGATGACACACAGCCCTCCTCAACCATCTGACCCTCTAACACCTGAAGTGGTTTTGTCCCCCTTCCCTGAGAACCCCCAGCAAGGTCTGGAGACACGGGGGTCACCGCGATTGGAGAGGTGCTGCTAATACTGCCCAGGCCCCCCGGCGCTCAGGACAGCCCGCCCACAAGAACCATCTGGTCCAAAGTGCCCACCGTGCCAGGGCTGGAAACACGCCCTCCCTGGAGGACGCTGCCTCCAGGCCTTCTACCCAGCGTCGCCCTCACTTGTGCCCTCCAGACCTGCCCCGGGCCCCGCCCCCAGGCCCAGCGCGCGGCAGGCCCTGCGAGTGGACCTAAGCCAAGTGGCTGTGCCTTGGTTCCCGCACACTTCCCAGAGCTCCCAACAGGGACCCAGCGCGGCCGGGTGTAGAAGACCTGACTTCCCAGAGTGGCGGGGGCAGGTAAGGGGGCAGCAGGGAGGGGGAGGCTCAGCGCACCCCAGGACAGGGCAGCAGGCTGGGGGGGGGGTGTCTCCAGGATCAGGGCAGAACAGTGAATGTGCACACACGTGCACATGCGGGCCTGCACACACGTGGGAAAGGACACAGAGGGCCTGTGATAAGTAGAGAGCAAAGGTATAGGACGGGGACCTGTAAAGGGAGTTTCTTTCTTTTAACTTTTTATTTTTAAGTAATTTCAAACTTACAAGACAATTACAAAAACAATACAAGACCTATACAGAAAACTCCAATATACCCACCCTCCAATATCTGCACCAAGCAATTTTAAGATTTTGCCATCTTTGCTGTATCGTTGTATCACCTATTTTCTGAACACATGAGAGCAGCTTACACACATCATATTCCTTAAACACATAATGCTTCCATGTACACTTTCTACAAATAAGGATATTCACTTAGGTAATCTCCTTAAGTGCTGTTACCAAGTTTAAGAAATTTAACACTGATATAAAATTTACATTGTATCACTCTATATTCCAATTTTTCCTTATGTCCCAATAATGTCCTTTTCAGCCTTTTCTCCTCCATTCTTAGATCCCATCTGGAATCATGCATTGCAGTCACTGTCTCTTCAGTTTCTTTTTCAATATAAATATTCCATAATTTATAACATCCATCTTCCCATCCCAGCCCCTCCCAAGCGCAAGGCTGAAATGCCCTCACCACCATCCATTCACCCCAAATAGACACCACACGCATTTTGCATTAAATCCCCATTGCCCCTGCCCCTCACTGCCATACTTTTTGTCTTTATGAGTTTGTGTATTTCCCAATATTTTCTTTGTGATTATCATGGGGCTTAAATTTAATGTCTTAACTTTATAACAATCTCATCTGCTTTGAAAGCAACAACTTCAGTACACACCTGAACCATGTTCCTAAACCACCTGTCCTGCCCCATTCATGGAGTTCTTGTCGCAAATTACGTATTTATACATTATGAGTCCAAACTCTTGATTTGTCATTACATTTTATGCATTTGCCTTTTAGATCTTGTAGAAAGTAAAAAAGTACAAACCCAAAATATAATAGTACTGGCATTTATATTCCCCTCACAGGAGATCTTTACTTCTTCATGCAGTTTCAATCTGCAGGCATTTCTCAGAGATATCATGGATTCGGTCCTAGATCATCACAGTAAAGCAAGTATCACAATAAAGAGAATCACGTGAATTTTTTGGTTTCCCGATTATTCAGTTTATGCTACACTGAAATAGCATTATGTCAAAAAAACCCAAACAATTAAACATACCTTAAATAAAATGTCAGGCACGAAGTGAACAAATCCTATTGAAAAAATGGCACCAAAAGATTTGCTCAATGCAGGGTTGCCACAAAACTTCAATCTACCCCTCATCTTTGAAAGACAGTTTTGCCAGATACAGAATTCTCAGTTGGCAATTGTTTGCTTTCAGCACTTTAAATACGTCTTCCCATTGCCTTCTTGCCTCTGTGGTTTCTGATGAGAAACCAGCTCTTAATCTCACTGAGTCTCCCTTGCAGACACACTGCTTCTCAGCCTTCAGAGTTCTCTGTTCGGCATTTGACAGCCTGTGACAAAACACAGTGTGGATCTATTAGGGTTTATCCTGTTAAGAGTTCGCCGAGTATCTCGGACGTGAAGTAATAATACAAGCCACATACAGACATTCACGTCTTTCCTTAAACTTGGGATGCTTTCGGCCATTATTTCTTTGCATATTCTCTGTCCCCATCTCGCTTCTTCTAGGATTCCCACAGTGCACGGATGGGGGCACCTGCAGGACCCCACAGGCTCCGCATTATGTGTAAGCGCCTTCCCTCTTTCTGCACAGAATGAATGACTTCAACCTTCTCATGCTCAAGCTCACAGATTCTCCTGCCAGCTCCCATCTGCTGCTGAACTTCTCTGGAGTTTTTAATTTCTGTTACTGTGGTCTTCAGCTCTGTTTGGTTCCTTTTCATAATTTCTATCTCTCTATTGATATTCTTTTGGTGCTCATCTATCATTTTCCTGTTTTCCTTTTGTTCTTTGTCCATGTTTTCCTTTAGCTCTTTGAGCATATTTAGGACCATTTTTAAAAATTTATCTGGAATGACCCAGGACTAATTCTCCTCATTGATAGTTTCTAATGTTTTCATCTTTTCTTCTGTCTGGGCCATCACTTCCTGGATCTTTGTATGTTTTGTAACCTTTTGCTGAAACCTGGACATTGATATTTTAGACTCTGAGCCATCTGTGCCTTAAGCTTGTATCCTGCTAGGGTTATGACCGAGCCTTCCCTGAATGCCAGGAGCTAACACAAGAGGGGGAAAAAAAGAAAGCACCTTTCCCAGTCTGCAGCTTAACCAGCACAAGTGTTCTCCTGCAGCGCTTATCCATGGAAGGAGTTTGGAGAGCAGCTCTGGGCCAGGGCCTCCCTGGCCCTCCTGCACGAAACCATGGCCCCAGGAATTCCCACTGACACGGATCTGCTCTCCCTCTTTCCCGGGAAATAGTTTCCTCATGGTCCCGGGCACTGCACTGTTTGTCCTGCCGCCAGCAATCCCTTGCCCCAAGCAGCAGTTGACTGCTCACCCACAGCATTCTGTAGGAGAGCTCTATTTTGTATATATTAGGTTAAATAAAACATACGAATGTTACTTTCACTGGCTATCCTTTTATTAGTGTGACTACTAGAAAATCGTATGTGGTTTATATTATATTTCTACTGGACAGCGCTGTTTGAGATCTTCCTTCTACAAGGCATTGTGTGCCACAGGAGTTGGGAAAGTCTGGAACAGGAGGCCAGGAGCTTGAAGGAAGGGCACCCCTTAAACAAGGGAAGGCTGGGGCCTGGGGCAGCCCTTCCACAGCTCTGCAGGGTCAGGGGAGTGGCTGCCCGGTGCTCCCACAGGAGACAACCAGCAAGCCTGCCTCCCCCACCCCGGAAAGAACAAGGTCCTCAGCCTCAATCTGACACTGGCAGGGCACCCCCCCCCCCAAGTAGGGAGGGCAGCAGGATGCCCCAGCCCAGCAGGGCACATGGCCCCAGGGGGTGTGGAGGAGAATACGGTAAATAGAGGCCTTCCAGGGGCCGCTTAAGGAAGGGACGGGAGAGGGCAGAGTGGTTGGGCCAGGCAGGGGGCACTGGGAGGGCCGCAGTCCCAGGCCCCAGGCTGCGCTGTGTCCCAGGCCCCAGGCTGCGTGTGCTAGCAGGAAGCCCCCCTTGCAGCTCTGGGCTTGGAAGTGCCTGCAGAACCCGGGCGGCCCAGGCTCAGCCGTGCTGCTGCCGGCCTACTAAGTGCCTGTTAGGGCGGGTTGCTCCCCGCCTCCCCCTTTCACTTTAGAGCCCTCATTCTTGGGAAGAGCATCTTAAAGCGGCACTTCGAGGGGGAGGAACAAGAAATGCAACACAACTACCACTCTGCCTCCACCGCAGGTGAGCGCCGACGCCGAAGGAAGATCCAGCCCCACACAAAGAAACTCGCTCCTCTCGGTGTGGACAGCTGAGTCGCCACAAAGCAAAGGAGGCTGGTAAGAGCAGAGGTGGGGACTGGACGGAGCGCTCGGACCTCCACCCAAGCGGTCGCTCGGGATCCCAGACCCGTGGCTGCAGGCCCGACCCCGCCCTTCGCGGGATTCCCAGGTCCCGCGCTGCCGCCACCGCGAGCGGCCGGGCACCCGCGCTGCATGCGTAATGGGGGCTGGGAACAAAGACGCGCGGGTCCCGCGCGCCAGGCCCTGCTCCGCACGCCTCCCGGGGCTGCCCGAGACGAGTCCCAAGGCCAGTCCTTTCCCGCCCCGCTTCGGGCGCGCCCCGACACTGCTGGGAGAGGAAAATCAGTGCCTCGAGGTAAAGGAAAAGGCGCTCTCCCGGTGGAAGGCTCCGTCTATACACCCGCATCCACACTGTCCACACCGTCCACGCCGCGCGGGCAGAACGCTAGCCCACAGCCACGGCAAGCCGGGTGCCGGTCCCCACTCCCGCCACGTGCCTCGCAGAGGCCTAACGAGCACCTGTTGGTTTCCCTACCCCCTGCTCACAGGCGCCCAAAACAAAGCTGTCCCGCGGGGCTGCTGCGCCCTGCGACCCCAAGCCCGCCGCGGAGAGCGGGAGCAGGTGTGAGCCGACGCGAACCGCCCACCGTGCGGGGTACGCGACGCAGAACCGGGCGGGGTACGCGGGGCTGCAGGGAGCTGTGCGAGCCACCCCGGTTGGCTCCGAGGGGTGCGCAGCCCTTCCCCCCGGCCGGGGCTGCACCTACAATCCCGCCACCCCCGACGAGCTCCGCCCGCCCCACTTGGCTGCCTTCCCCACTCTCCAGCTTTCCTCCCGCGCTTCCTGGGCTCCACGCGCCCGCGTAACGTGAACCAGACCCTGGTCTCTGGGTCCCGGCCCCCACTGTGGAAAGCGGCTCCTCCGGCCCCGTAGAGCGCGGCGATCCCGAGCCCCGCAGACAAGACCGTCCCCCAAGAACGGCGAGCGGGGCTCCGGCGCGCCCCCAGCCCCGGGCGGTGCGAGCTGGGGCAGGTGGCGGCCCGCTTTTCGTGGGTAAACACTTCGCGGCGCCCGCAGCCGGCCCCGCGCGTCCTCCGCGCGCCCCCCACGCCGCGCCCTCCTTACCCGCGCACAGCGATCCCCAGAGGAGGGCGAGGGCCGCCCAGGGCGCCGTCATGTTCCGCGGCGCCGCCCCGCGGACGCCCGGAGCCCGCGGGCAGGGCCGCACGGCGCGCCCGGGCGCGCAGGGCCGGGCGGCGGCTGCGCTCTCCTTCCCGCGCCGGGCTGGGGTCTCGCTCCCCGCGCGCTCCCTGCGCCTTCGTCCCCGGCGGCGGGCGGGCTCCGAGGGTCGGCCGCGGGGCCGAGCTCAGGGCCGCTGCGGGCGGCGGAGGCTGCGGCCCGGGCTCCGGGGCGACGCGGGGGCCGGGGGCCGGCAGCGGGGCGCGGGCCGGGGCGCGCCCGGCGCAGGCCTGGCGCGGCGGGGCTGGGCCCGGGCCCCGGGCGCAGGGGCCGAGTCCGGAGGGGCCATGGGCGGGGGGAGGGGAGCTGAACCGAGTCCAAAATGGCTCCGGAGCCGCGGCGCGGAGCCGGCCGGCGGGGGAACCCGGATGTTGGATACAAAGAGGCGGGCAGGGGGAGGGGAGGCGGGCCCTGCGGCCGCGTGGTCCGCGCCCCCCGGGGGCGGGGCGCGCAGGAACAACAACACGGGGCTCCCCGCCCCGCCCACGCCCGGCTGCGGAGCCGCGTGTGGCCGGAGGTCGCGGGCCGGACTGCGGCCGCCTCGCCCACTTCGCCCTGCAAGACCCCGCAGCCCCCGCGCCCTGGATTTGTGCTCCGCGCGCTCGAGCCCACGCCCCGGGACGCAGGCCGGTGCGCGACGCTGGGGCGGGAGGACTGACCCCGACACTGGCCTGCGCCCTTCTCGGCACTGCTGTCTCCCCACCTGTGAAGTGGGGGTCGCAGTGACCTGTGGAAGCGTCGTGTCTTCATTGATGCACGAATTAATCGGCAGAGAAAGCTTGGCGTCTCCAAAAGCACAGGTGGTTCCCCACGTTCCCAACGCAGCTGGCACACCCGAGGGCTCCGCTGGGGAAACGCGAACAGTCATCCGCGCCCAGGTAGGGGAAGGAGACGCGCCTCAGGGAAGCGCGGGTGGACAGGCCCTCTGGCAGCCTGCTGCCCCCGCCTTACCCTAGAAGCCAGTGCCCGGGCGGCCGTCCTTCAGTCTGCACGTCCCAAACTGCCCTCAGCCCCCACGCGGCGCCCGCGCTTGAAGATGTCCTAGAAAATGGCTCAACGTACCCACGCCACCTCTTCACCCCAGCCCCGTATTCCTCCCTGGGGACCGTAGTTCTCCATCTGAGATTCCAGCCTCCTAATCACCCACCTGGAGCAGGAGGGTCGAGGGAAATTCCACCCAAGCTCTGGGTCTCATAATGTAACTGCCCCCGTGCTTCCCGGACGTGCCAAAGCCTTGCTTGGAGCAGGGCAGGGACAAGGCAAGAACAGCTGGGAGGGGAGGCTGTGTCAGGAAGTCGGAGTCTCGGTGTTCTTCCAGCCTCCATATGGAAATGGGAAAAGTGAGCCTCCTTCAGTGCTGTGCATTGCTTTAATAGCAGCAACTTGACTCAAACAAAACCTTAGGCAGAAGTCGACCACAGAAGACCATCTGTTGCCCTGGCTGAAGTTCAAGTGGGGGTCCTCCACTCCCAGGCTCCAAACCACCAGGAATACCTCAGGGACCACACTTAGGCGTCATTAGCGAGAAAGACTTCAGGGTCTCTAAGGGTCCGTTCCAATCCTGAAAAATGATGGCCCCTCCTTACCTCAATCCGGGCAGGTAACCCATTATCCAGGGCTTTTAACTCAGGACTGAGGCCACTGTGTGCCAAGCAAAAAGGAATATTGTAGTGGAGATGTTTGGCTGTGTAGGGAGGCCATGCTAGTAGACACACTATGAAAGAGAAGGTGAGTCTATAGCTGGAATAGATTCATTCTGCCTCCTCCAAAGTGGAAGATACCAACTATAACCCATGGGCTTGCAATTAGATTGGCTGGCTCCTCTCTTCTAGTCCACACCAGGTTATGGAATCATATTTAGGGCCTGCACATCTGCTTCCACCCCAACCTCTCTGGGAATTCCAAGTTTGTATATCCAACTACCTACTTGACTTCTCTATTTGTCCAACAGTCATCCTGAATTTAATCTGCAATAGCAGTGAGCTAGAACTAGTCACCTGCTCCCAGTCTTGCCTGGCTCCAGTACATTCTCTATTCAGCAACTGCAGTGGTCCTTTAAACATGTAAGTCATGTCACATTACTCCCTTCCTTAAAATCCTCCAGTGGTTTCCTACTACCCTGGATAACAAAGCTCAACATAGTTGCCCCTATGTTAGGGTTCTCCAGAAAAACAGAACTGAAGGTATATGCAGATAGTAAGAGATTTATTATAGGAATGGGCTCATGACCACGAGGATTAGCAAGTCCAAATTCCCTAGGGCAGGATACAAGTTGGAGATTCAAGGAAGGTAGTGTCGACTTTCCCAGGAGAATCTGGCCTGCTGAAGCCAAGAGAGAAATTCTTCTGACTGCTGAAACCCTCGTTTCTCCCTTGAGAGCCTCTGATTGGATAGAGAGATCCTCTCATTACTGAAGGCATCTCCTTTGTTGAATGTCGATGCAATCAACCACAGATGTAGTCAACTGACTAATGACTTACATCCATGTACAAAATAGCCTCACAGTATCAATTAGGCCAGTGCTTGTTGGACCCAGTCATTACCCAGAAATGGACAACTGGACACCATAACCTAGTCAGGTTGACACATGAAATTAACCATCACCCTCTTACCTCTACCATCTCACCATTCTGAGCCAGGCATATGGCCTGCCTGCCGTTTGTCTGACACATCAAGGTTGTTCCTGCCTCACGGTCTCAACGCTCGCCATTCCCTCGCTGGAATTCTCTTCCCCTAATTCTCTTGGAGAGCAGAAATCCACGTTGTTGAGCTTGTGGTATACCTTTACCTCTGCCACCATGACCGTTTTGTTCATGAGCACATTGAACAAATATTAGGCTGGTTGAGAAAAACAATGGATATCTGAAAAGCAAGTTTGGATTGGGTTTTCTGTTTTCTTTTTTAAAATAACAAGACTACTAAATATCACATTTGATATCAGAAGTGGGGTGACTGGAAGCTGAAAGACACCAAACAAGAAATATATGCACTATTGGACTGATGGCAGAGTTCTGGGTGTCAGGACCACTCTTCTGCTGGTCTCTCCCCTCCTCAGTAATTAAGGTCAGAAACAAAGGAATTAGAAAGGAACAGTTGAGCCTGACATTACAGTATCATTGGAAGAAGAATGAAAACTATGGCATAAGAATAAGAGTCAATATCTGTATAATTATAGTGCATTCTATTTGGAGAGTTAAATGCATTAATTTGACAAGGTAAACTAATAGTATGCACAGCTCTTATAATTCAGTTTGGGGATTTCTTCACTTCAAAAAATAGAAGTGGCGCTGAACTGGTTAGAGATAGGCTGTAGTGGGTGACTGAGTAAAGCAGTACCACATTAAACAACTTGGGGGGGTACCATTCATACTATATAATAGGGGGTGCATGGTTTTATTGGCCATGCAATTCCCTAAAGAACTTAGAAAGCTCTCAATCTATTTGTTTCCAATCCATTTTATGTGCCATTAGTAACACTGAAAGTTAAGTTCTCAAACTGTTTTATTTCTTTGCCTTATGTATTTTCTTCCTTGCCTTCATACATCTTCTCCTCACCCCTCTCTTGGACTGGGGTGGCCAGGCCTCGTTCCTGCCTCTGTGGCCCCTGGTCAAGGTGGCACTCGGCGGCTGGGCAAGCCCTGAAGGAACTGGCAGCAGAGAGCGACCAGCTAACAGATCCCAGCATCTGGAACTACAAGTGCTTCTTGAGCGAAGAGATGAGTGGCACTTCATCATGTCCACCAGAGAGATAAAATGGGATAAAGAATACTCAAATACCTCAAAAGAAGACAGTAAACAAGGGAAAGAGGGATGATGAAGAGATGGGACAAAAATAAAATCAATAACGATGTTAAATTTAAACAAACCATATCAATAGTTGCATAATGTAAATGGACTCTAAACACTCCAATTGAAGTGTCTAGGGTCTAAATTAAAATTTAAAGGACTAAAAGCAAACATGCACTGCAAACACTAGAGTCATGTAAGTGCTGGAGAGGCTATATTAATAGCAGGAAAAGTAGTATTCAGAACAGAGAACATTACCAGGGATAATGAGGCACATTTCATAATGACAAAAGGATCAAATCATCAGGAACACAAAGCAATCCTGAGTGTGGACACCCCCAGTAGGAGAGCAAAAAGTAAAAGAACTGAAAGGAAAAACAGAGAAATCCACGCTGTAGTTTGAGATTTGAACTCTTCTTTCTCGGTAATGGATTTGATAAATAGAAATGAGGGGACAAAAGGCTTGAACAACGCCACCTACCAACTTGACCTTATTGGCACTTACGGAACACCATCCAGCAAGAACAGAAAACGCTTTCTTATTAAACTCAGATGGAGCATTCCCCAAAATAAACCATATTTTGGGCCGTGAAACAAGTGTTAATGAATTTTAGAATATTGAAGTTATACAAAGCATATCCTCAGAGCAAATATTTAAGTAAAATGAAATCATAGCTAAAAGATGTCTGGAAATTATATTAATTTCCTAATATTTAGAAATTAAATAACTCATGAACCAAAAAAAAAAATTAACCAAGGAAATTAGAAAACGCTTTGAACTGAATAATAATGGGAAGACAACATGAAAAAATTTATGTGATGCAGTTAAAGCAGTACATAGAGAAGAATATTTATAATGTTAATTACTTAACATTAAAAAAGAAGAAATGTCTCACATCAATACTTTAAATTTCCATTTTGAAAAAAATGAGTAAATTGAACCTAAAAAATTGGAAGGAAGGAAATAATAAAGAATGGATATTTATAAAAACAAAAAAGGATATGGTCAGTAAAATTGATAAACCTCTAGCTAGATTAAGAAAAAAAAAAGGAAAGATACAGATTGCCAATTTCAGAAATGAAAGAGGGGCATCAGTCTAGTTGCTATAAACATGTAAGGATAAAAAGGGAATATTATAAACACTTATGCTAATAAAATCAACAACTTGGACACAGGGGCAAATTCCTCAAAAGGTATCAATTATCAAAAATGAGGGAGTGTCCTCAATACTGTTGCAAGCATCTCTGAACATGGCCCTTCAAGCAATGAAGACTGTCACTGTGGGCCCTAAGGGCAGGGGGAAAGAGGTATTGAATAGATGGAACCAATGTGCCTGTGTGGGCAATAGAAGTGTTCCACAAGAGTACGCAAGGATGGATATAAGACATGTAAAATTACACCAAAAATGTGTAGGGGCTGATAGGCTAAAATGTAAATCATAATGTAAAACATAAGATAACTAAAACTGTAGAAAATTGTATAGTCTAAAATATAAACCACAATGTAAACCCAAATGTTATCTTATTTGAAAGCTATTGTCTCAATATCTGTACATCAGTTTCAGTAAATATAATATGAATATGTAAAAAGAAAAAAAAATGAGGGAGTGAATGTAGCTCAAGTGATTGAGTGCCTGCTTCCCAAGTACAAGGTCCCAGGTTCGATTCCCAATACCTCCTAAAGAAAAAAAAATAAAATATATATATATATATATATATATATAGTTCTGGTCAATAGATTATGGAATACTGCATCCACATACACAAAATGGAAGACTTGTTTGTTACTAATGTGAAGTGAATTCCACAAACATGGGGCATTTCTCTCTTTAATTCACCTAAGCAAAGTTTTGTAGTTTGTAATGTACTCCTCTTACACAAATTTTTTAAATCCATCCCTAGGTATTTAATGTTTTTCACATTCCTCATATTTTGTTTTGTGTGCATGTGCTCTATCTTCCTAGAAGTGGGATTGTTAGATCATATGCATATGTAGCTTTGTTAGATGGTGCCGAACCCTCCTCCTTGTGGGTTGACAGGGTTGCGTTCCTACCAGTAATAGATGATATTTGTTGCTCCACAGTCTCGGTAAAACCATTTCATGGAACCTCTTGATTTTTGTCACACTTCATAGGTGAAGAATGGTATCTCAATGTACATCTCCCTTATAATTATGAGTGAAGTTCAGCATTTTAAAAAATTCAGAGTATTTGAATTTTTTTAACTGCCCATGTTTTGTTGTTGTTTGTAATTTTCTATTGGTTTTCTGACCTTTTTCAATTTTTAAGAACTTTTTCTTTATTAGAAGGACAAGCCCTTTGTCTTTGATATAAATTGCAAAACTTTTGTCCCAGTTTGCCATTGTCTTTTGATTTTCCTTATTTTTTTTTGCATGTGTACTGATAAAAATTTATTTTTTACATAGTTAAATTGATAAATCATATTTTTGACATTTGGATTGTGAGTCCTAAGAAGCTTTCTCCTCTCCCAGATTATAAATGAATTCATTGTGTTTTCTTCTAGGACATGTATGGTTTTCCCTTTTTACATTTTGACCACTAATTCATTTGAAATTTATTCTGGTATATGATATGAGGTGTGATTCTAACTTTGTGTTTTTTTCAAATGATTATCCAGTTTTTCTAATGCTGTGCATTAAAAATTCCATTTTTCCCTGTTTTTAAATGGCATGTTTCTTGTATAGTTCATGTCCATAAGTAAGTATGTTTATTTATGGATTTGCATTCATTCTATTGACCTATTACTGAACAAATATCACATTTTTAAAAATTCATAGAAGTTTATAATGTTTCATCATCTATCGTGGCTACTAGGCCCTCCTTTTAGGTTTTCCTACCTATTGTTGCTTATGTGTTTTTTCCAAATGAACTTTAGAATCACCTTGGCTAGATCTAAGCCAAAAAAAAGTTATTTCTATTTGGATCACATTAAATCTTTGTGATGTTGAGTAATCATACCCAAGAACATGGACACCTTTCCTTTTGTTCAAACCTATTTTTCTATGTCCTGGGAAAGTTTTAATTTCTTTCCCTATGTTAGCTTTATTTCTAAATATTTTAACTTTTTTGTTGCTATTGCAATTGGAGTCTTGTCCTTGACAACATCCAATTTTTATTGTATATATGAACATTTTTATATTAAAATTTGATATATCCTGTTACTTTACTGAATTACTATTTCCATTAGTTTTAACATTAATTCTCTTACATTTTTTACCTCTTCCTTTCTTATTATTATGTCTTAGTTTTCTCCTATCTGATTGGATGGGCTGCAATACAATGTTAAATGGTGGGCTTCCTTCAATAGTTCCTGATTTTAGCAGTGTTTCTTCATTAAGTAGATGCTGGCTTTTATCAAGTGCTTTCTAAAAATCAGGAATGAGAATTAAAGTAGCTATAATTAATTACTTTTCTTCTTAGAGCTACTAATATAGAAAATTCATTTATTTCCTAATATGGAACCATCTTGGAATAAACAGCAGTTAGTCATGATATTCATGATATATAATTTTCAGGGCCCTAAAATTTCCATTTGCCAATCTTTTATTGGGGATTTTTCATTGATGGTCATAAGAGACTGATATTTAGTTTTCTTATTTTGTACAATCTTAATGAGGTTTAGGTATTATATCTGTTATCTATTGTCATAATAATACTGCCTAACAACCAATCACAAAATGTCAGTGGCTGCAGCAATGTGCATTACTCAAGCGACTGGGGTAATTGGTGAGGTGTCCCTGATGTTGGTTGGGCCAGTTCACCTATCTGGGGACCAAATGACCATTGGCTAAAGCACCCTGAGGGGCCAGACTCTGCTGTGTTTGTTTTCCTCCAGGCTGGGCAGTCATGTTCTCATAGTAACAGCGCCCGTATGGATGGAGCAAATGCAATCATGCCAGTGATTCTAGCCCTCAGCTTAGGCCTTGTTTGCTAACATTTCAGGTTTGGGAAATCCCATTGGCCAAAGCCAGTAACATGACTGATCCAAGAATCAATAGAGGGCATGGCAAAGAGCGTGGATACAGGAGGGGTGAACCGTTTGGGCCGTTTTGCAAGCTACCTCAGTTCTCCCTCATGGCTATGATTATTCACATCCTTCCCACCCATAAAACACGCTCGTTTCCATCTCAGAGCCTTCCAAAATCTCATGCCATCAGGCTCAAAATTCAGAATCTCATGATCCAAGCCAGGTCTGAATGTGGCTTAAGACAACTTATCTGCTCCCCCAATGTGCAGTAGATATGTGTGAATCAAGGGCAGGATAATTGCAGAAGCACTTTCATTTGGAAAGTGTAAGGATGGAAAGTACATAGCAGTCACTTACCCAAAGCAATTCCATAATCCCACTGGAAAAATGTTGCTAGAGTCCCTGCTCTGTAGGTGTGGTATATCCCTTGATTAGGCTCCAGCTCTGCTCCTTGAGTGTATTAGTTACCGATTGCTGTGTAACAATATTACCAAAATTTAGTGGTTTAAAACAATACCCATTTATTATTTCAGTTTCTGAGGTCAGGAATCCAGGCATGGTTCAACTGGGTCCTCTCCAGAATCTCTCACAGGGCTACAATCAAGGTGTTGACCAGGGTGGGTCATCTGAGGCTTGCCTGGGGAAGGAGCCACTTCTAAGCTCATGGGGCTGTTGGTAAGATTCCATTCCTTGCAGGTTGTTAGACTGAGTTCTTTGCTGAGTACTGACCAGAGGCTGCCCTCAGTTCCTTGCCACGGGGGCCGCCACGAAAGGCAGCTACTTCATTAGAGCCAGCAAGAGAGTCATTAGTCTGCTTGGAAGGTGGAAGTTAAAATCTTACATGATGTAATTATGGAAGTGACATCCCACCACCTTTGCCAAGAAGCAAGCCACAGGTTCCACCCCCACTGAAGGGGAGGGGAGGCTGTGACGGCCATGGGGCAGGGTTGTTCTGAGTCACAGAAGTGTTTCTCTGCCACACTGAAAGCTGCACCCGTCTGCTGTTCTCCCTGCCTCTTGGTTTCCCCCTCTGAGACATCTTTCACTTTCCATTGACCTCCTTGATTAGTTCTGAAGAGGTTATTGGAAAAGATACCCTTTCAGCAACTTCCTCAGCCTGCTTCTGCTCATAGAAAGTTAGGGACCCATAGTTCTTTTACACTTAGTCCCTTTTATTTATTTATTTTATTTCTCTCCCCTTCCCCCCCCCCCCCCCCATTGTCTGTTCTCTGTGTCCATTCTCTGTGTGTTCTTCTGTGTCCGCTTGCATTCTTGTCAGGCAGCACTGGGAATCTGTGTCTCTTTTTGTTGCTTCATTTTGCTGCATCAGCTCTCCATGTGTGCGGTGCCACTCCTGGGTGAGCTGCACTTTTCTCACATGGGGCGGCTCTCCTTGCAGGGCGCACTCCTTGCGTGTGGAGGGCACCCCTACATGGGGGCATCCATGCGTGGCACGGCACTCCTTGCGCACAGCAGCACTGCATGTGGGCCAGCTCAACACATGGACTAGGAGGCCCTGGGTACCAAACCCTGGACCTCCTATATATGGTAGGCAGACGCTCTATCAGTTGAGCCACATCCATTTCCCACTTAGTCCCTTTTAGTCCAAGTGATGTCAGTTTCACTAGTAGAGCTCTCTAAAATATTTGTGGGCTTTCTCTATTTTGATTTGAGTCCACTCTGTATGCCAAATGCCACACCCACAATTATTTTGAGATCTCAAAAATACTTCTGGCTGTGTGCCAGGCTGCTATGGGACAACAATCTCAGGATTCCTGGAAATTTTTTTCTGTTCTATATGTTTTCTCACAAATTTTCCAGTCTCAATGTCATATTTTAGGTTTTTGTATTGGCACCATATCTTTATTATCTAATACTGCCCAATAAAACACTTGAAGGGAGTGGAGGAGGCTCAACTGATTGGGTGCCTCCTTCCCATATGGGAGTTCCCAGGTTTAGTCCCTGTTGCCTCCTAAAAAGAAGACAAACAGAGAGCAGACAGCGAGCACAAACAATGGGGGTGGGGGGGTGGGGGGGGAGAAAGAAAGAAAGAAAAGAAGTCTTTAAAAAGCACTTTGTAAGAAGAGGGTTGAGTTTAATTTTCACACAAAGGGGAAGCCGACGGGAAGCGGACTTGGCTCAGTGGATAGGCCATCCGTCTACCGCATGGGAGGTCTGTGGTTCAAACCCCAGGCTTCCTTGACCCGTGTGGAGCTGGCCCATGCACAGTGCTGATGCATGCAAGTACTGCTGTGCCACACAGGGGTGTCCCCCGTGTAGGGGAGCCCCACACGCAAGGAGTGCGCCCTGTAAGGAGAGCCGCCCAGCGCGAAAGAAAGTGCAGCCTGCCCAGGAATGGTGCTGCACACATGGAGAGCTGACACAACAAGATGATGCAACAAAAAGAAACACAGATTTCTGGTGCTGCTGATAAGGACAGAAGCTGTCACAGAAGAACACACAGTGAATGGACACAGAGAGCAGACAACTGGGGGGAGGGGGGAAGGGGAGAGAAATAAATTTTAAAAATAATAAATCCTGGGAAACGGACTTTGGCCCAGTGGTTAGGGCGTCCGTCTACCATATGGGAGGTCCGCGGTTCAAACCCCGGGCCTCCTTGACCCGTGTGGAGCTGGCCATGCGCAGTGCTGATGCGCGCAAGGAGTGCCGTGCCACGCAAGGGTGTCCCCCGTGTGGGGGAGCCCCACGCGCAAGGAGTGCGCCCGTGAGAGCCGCCCAGCGTGAAAAGAAAGTGCAGCCTGCCCAGGAATGGCGCCGCCCACACTTCCCGTGCCGCTGACGACAACAGAAGCGGACAAAGAAACAAGATGCAGCAAATAGACACCAAGAACAGACAACCAGGGGAGGGGGGGAAATTAAATAAATAAATAAATCTTTAAAAAAATAATAATAATAATAATAATAAATCCTTAAAAAAAAACAAAGGGGAAGCCAAGTTGGCTCTGCTGATGGAGGAGGGAGGGAAAATGGTTCGAGCGGCTTTGGCACACCAAGAATTTGAAAAGTGGCACTGAAATGAGGGAGGGCCAATGGTGAATGCTAGGGGCAGGGCAAGTAGTGAAAACAGCACCAAATTTGAAAAGTGGGCCAGGGGTGAAAGTGATGCTGTGAAATGGCACAGCCATTTCAAGTGATGAAGTGAAAGTGATGATGGGTGAAAGCCCGCCCAGCCCGCCAGAGTGTAGAGAGCATGGGAGCAGGGACTCAGAGTGGAAATAGCGTAAGTTAGTTAGGCATCTTGGATAGGCTGTAACCCCCAAAGTACCCAATCAATGAGGAATAGGGAAGGGACTTTTATGTTAGATTTAGGTTATAAATATCACTGTTTCTTGTTCTTTGGCCACTGACCATTTTATCCAGGTCATGTGCCCATTCTTGCAAGATCATTAATAAAATTCTTTTCTCCTTCACAGTTGGGTGAGTTTTTGTTCTCATACAGGTGCAGCGTCTTTCTAACTACTTTGGGGGCTCATCCAGGATCCAAAACTTCAGAGGGGGACCCTTGGGGTGGATGAGGGAAAGGCGCGCCCTGCTGATTGTGCAGTCTTGGACTCCACCATTGGGGGTGCAACTTTGACAGCTGAAAGGATCCAAGACCAGATGCTTGGATCTACTGATTGTGGATGAGAAAAGGGGAAGGGAAAACCTGCCTCTCATTGACCATGCAACCCTGTGCACAGGCCAAGGTAAGAAAAGGGGACTATTGAATATTGCCTTGGTGATGGGAACATTCTGATGAGTGTGTGTGCATGAGACATGCAACATAACATACTGCACAAAGCGAGTGTATGTAGTCCCAATTCATGTTTCCCTTCTCCCATGAAGAAAAGGGCCAGAGATGGATGAAGCAAAAAGACTTGAGAGAAATAAACATAGACAAGACACAGAATGGGGAATAGGGGCAGTTGGCAAGCCGGGAAAAGAGGAAAGGAAGTATCTGTAGGGCCCCCTGGAGATATTCCTCTAGATAGTTCATTAGGGAGGATGTTGAAACATTGGCCTGATAATAATTGGACTAAGGGAAAGGATAAAAAGAAAATGATTAAATATTTCTGTTACATTTGGGCCAAAGAAAGCATTTAACCACCCAATGTATTTCGGCCAAAACGCAAGGCAGATGAGGATTGGCTCTGTGCCGACCTTGTACTTTGTTAATGAAAAGAAACCCTTTTCCAAGGAGGAGTCAGACTCTGCCATGTGCTGGTTGAAGGGGAGAGTGACCATTCTCTATCCCATGAAAGCCCAGACTCCAGACCCAGAAACTAAGTCTGAAAAAGCTAAAATCTGGGACCCCTATTGAGCCTTCCTTCCTCCTATGTTTCTCCTCCCCTCTCAGGGCAGGAGCTGGTGGATTTGGAAGGTCTGATAGGAACCACCCAAGCCCCTGGGGAGCCAGAGGGCCAATGGGTGCCCATCGCCCCACCAGTTATGACTCACCAGCAGTTAAGGAAGGAATTGGAACAATGTAGGAAAGATATACAGAACTTTTCCAAGGCCCCCAAAGAAAAGAGGGTGAGGGAACAATCTCATTGAGCCTCTTTACCCCTTGAGAGAAGTACCAATTGGGCCAGGAGAGAACGGGTCTGTAAATGCCCCACTGACAAGTACGGAAGTTGGAAACTTTAAGAAGGAGGTGAAGTCATTAATGCAAGATCCAGCGGGGCTGGCTGAGCAAGTGAATCAATTCCTGGGCCCGAGTCTATATACATGGTCTGAACTTATGTCTATAATGAGCATCCTCTTATGGGAGAAGAAAGGGGAATGGTGAGGAGGGCAACTATGAAGGAGAGGGAAAGGCAGCACCCACTTGGACAAGGGGTAATGGCAGCAGAGCAGAAGTTCCCTAATGTAGACCCTAGCTGGGATAATAATGATCAGGGCTCTAAAGCACAAATGAAGGCTCTTAGAGACCTCATTATACAGGGGATAACGTTGGCCATGCCTAAATCCCAAATTTTAAATAAAGCCTTTGAGGTGAATCAAGAAAAAGATGAGACTCCCTCTGTTTACCTGCAAAGATTGGGGGACCAAGTGAGGAAATATTCAGGAATGGACCCTGATGACCCTGTGGCCTAGGGAATGCTGAAGGTCAGCTATGTAAAGGAGCCTTGACCTGACATTCAGAAAAAGATCCAGAAAATAGATGGATGGATGGATAAACCACTGAAAGAATTACTGAGAGAGTCTCAGAAAGTGCTTGTGAGAAGGGAGGGGGAAATGCAGAAGCAGAAAACCAAAGTCATGATGAGCACGGTCAACTACATGGTCCAGAAAAGATTTGAAGTGAGGCAGGGGGGGGCAGGCAGAGACAAGAAAGGGGAGCAGGCTGGGCTAGCTTGGACAAAGGGGCTGAGAGAGTGCAGGGTTCCACAGGGTGTTATCACTGTGGGAAACCTGGTCATTTTAAGAGGGAGTGTCCAAATTTAAAGAAAAAAGGTTGGGGCATATCCCTGATGAATTTTGAGGACTAGGGGAATCAGAGGCTCCTAATATCAAGAGCCCACCAGGAACCTCTAGTAAATCTGAAGATGGGCCCGTATCAAGAGAAATCTCATTTTTGGTAGACACTGGATGGAGCAGCTCTATCTTCAGTGAACCACCTCCCAGCGGGAACCAAAGTCTCTGGTAGTTCCCTCACAGTCTTGGGGATAAAAGTGGAAGGGTTTAAAGTTCCCACTCTTGAGCCTACTGATATTCATTAGGAGGATAACCAAGTTCTGAGCCCACTGTTGCACATCCCAGAAGCTGGGAGTAATTAATTTGTTGGGAAGAGACCTGATAACACCCATGCAGCTGGAGTTGGAAGTGAGGGATGGGCAGATAGAAGTGGCTTTAGCCCTACTTGCTAAAGAAGATGAAAAGGATGTCAAGGAGGAAGTATGGGTGAAGGAAGGGAACAGGGGTGGAGGGGGGAGGGGTTGCAGGTTCCCCCTATTAAGATCAAATTGAAAAAGGAAGGAGAAGTTGTCAGAAACATTGGTGTTACCTGAGAAGTGGGGAGGAACTGTGCTCTGGTTCAGTTGGCCATCCCATTTACCCTGGCATTTGAACAAGAGGAAGAAATACAAAACCAGGGAAAGAGAAAGTTTACTTGGTTCCTTTGATGACCAAATTTATCTAGATAGTACAGGAGTTCCTTGGGGAGTCCCTAATGAATTTAAAGCTAGAAATCAGATAGCTGCAGGATTTGAGTCATTCTTGTTCTGGATGGGTCACTGTTAACAAAAATGTGGATTGGATTAACTATATATATATTATAATCAACAAAGATTTATCAATTACACTAGGAATGCAGTTAAGGGAATAGCAGAACAGTTGGATGCTACTAGACAAATGGCCTGGGAAAAGAGGATAGCCCTAGACATGATGCTAGCAGAAAAAGGAGGCATCTGTATTATGATTGGAGGTTGTTGCTGTTGCCTTCAACCCAAATAATACGGCCCCAGATGGGACTACCACCAAGGCATTGCAAGTCTTATTTATTTATTTATTTAATTCCCCCCCTCCCCCGGTTGTCTGTTCTCTGTGTCTATTTGCTGCATCTTGTTGTCTTGTTTCTTTGTCCGCTTCTGTTGTCCTCAGTGGCACGATAAGTGTGGGCGGCACCATTCCTGGGCAGGCTGCACTTTCGCGCTGGGCGGCTCTCCTTATGGGTGCACTCCTTGCATGTGGGGCTCCCCTAAGCGGGAAACGCCCCTGCATGGCGCGGCACTCCTTGCACGCATCAGCACTGCGCATGGGCCAGCTCCACACAGGTCAAGGAGGCCCGGGGTTTGAACTGTGGACCTCCCATGTGGTAGATGGATGCCCCAACCACTGGGCCAAGTCTGTTTCCCCATTGCAAGTCTTAACAGCCTTATCTGAAGAGTTAGCGTAAAATTCTGGCATTGACAACCCACTCAGGGGTGGTTAGACAGCTGGTTTGGAAAATGGAAAGGGGTAGCCCTGTCTGTCCTGCCCTCCCTTATCATCGTGGCTGGGAGAAACTCATTGAAACGGCCCTAACCAAACCAATGCCCACAGTACAAGAAAACCACTTGTACCCCCTTAAGGAGGAAGATCTCTAAGATGAAGAATGTGAGGAGGCTCTCAGCAGATTTGAGAAACTAAATTGCGAAAACTAAAAAGAGTCTAAAAGAAAAAGGGGGGATTTGTAAGAAAAGGGTTAAGTTTAACTTACACAAAGGGGAAGCCGGAACCAGCTCTGCCAATGGAGGAGGGAGGGAAAGTGGTTCTAGCGGCTTTGGCGTGCCAAGAATTTTTAAAGTGGCACTGAAATGGGGGAGGGGGGGATAGTGAGAAGTGAGGGCAGGGCCAAAGCGAGAAGGGCAAATGGTGAGTGCTGGGGGCAGGGCCAGTAGTGAAAGCGGTGCCAAATTTGAAAAGTGGGCCATTGGTGAAAGCAGTGGCGAGCCCACCCAGCCCGCCAGAGTGTAGCAAGTGCAGCAGTGGGGACTCAGAGCGGGAACTGTGTAAGTTAGTTTGATCTCATGCATAAGCTGTAACCCCTGAAGTACCCAGTCAATGGGGAACAGGGGCGGGACCTGCGTGTTAGGTTTAGGGTATAAATGTCAGTTTCTTGTTGTTTGGCACACTGGCCATTTTATCCAGATCAGATGCCCATTCTTGCAAGATGGTTAATAAAATTCTTTCCTCCTCCACAATCGAGTGAGCTTTTGTTCTCTTATAGGTGCAGCTTTCTTTCTAACAACTCAAACTCTCAGTGCCCTAAAACAATAAATGTTTAGTTAGCTCGTGAATCTGTAGGTTGGTGATACAGGCTGGGCTTAGCTGGGCAGTTCTTCTGGTTTCACCTGAACTCGTTGACAGGGTGGGTGGGGTAGCCAGGTAGGGTTGCTCCAGGATGGCCTTGGGGAGACTATCTTAGGCACAAAACTCCATGGCAGATGCAGAGAGCAAAGTGAGAGCAAGCCCAATTGAATAGGTGCTTTTCAAGTTCCTGCTTGCATCAAGTTGTGAAAATCCCATTGGCCATAGTAAGTCACAACAAAGCCCAGAGTCAGAGTGGGAGAGTACCACAAAATTACATGGCAAAGTATGTGGGTATAGGTGTTGTGGGAAACTGGCTTACCTGTTCCTTATTGTAAATGTTGCACCTGTTCTATTGTAGATGTTGCAGTTTGTTCCCTATTATAGATGATGTTGCAGTTCTAAGAGCAAACAGCTGCCCAGTAGTTTCCCAATAAATATGAGGTGGAAACTAGGGTCGAGGTTCTCAGTTCCAAAAGCTGTGAGTCCCCTGGTCCTATCTCCTCTCTTGTGTCTCTCTCTCTGTCCCTTTATTTCTTTAAGTTCTGTGTTGCCTTCCCTTCATGCAATGCATTGTGAGCTGATTGCAGCATGTAGGGACAAATGAGAAATTGGGATCACTTTTTGCAGCCTAGTATAAGGACCAATGTCATATTTGATTAATTGGAAGAGTTTCTTTTTCAGTGTTCTGGAACAGATTATATGTCATTGGAATTAACTGGTCTGTGAAGGTTTAAGAGAATTACCTTATGACACCATCTGACCTAGTACCTTCTCTTTGTAGGGCAGTTCATTGATTTCTTTTTACAAAAATTAATCTGTTCAAATTTTCTATCTCTATTGGGGAAATTTTAGTAAATTACATTTTCCTGGGTCATTATTAATTTCATCCAGATTTTCAAATTTATTTGCGTAGACTTGTGCAAATAGTCTAAAATTGTGTTTTTTGGTCCAATGTTAATATTTTTCAAGATTTTCATTTTGTGTACATCTGCTTTCTTCCCTTTTTACCTGATTACATTACCAAGTGATTTGTCTTCTTTGTTGATTTTTCAAATAAAAAATAGTTCTATTTTCTTGTTTTTCCAACTTATAAACTTGTGATCTTATGTTCATTATTTCCTCTTCCCACTTTTACTTTATCTTTTTCAGCTATTTGAGTTGGATGTTTAATTCATTTTACTTTCATTTCTTAATTTTTATTAATGCTACAGTATTTTTGTTATATTTTCACTTATCACTGCTTTACTTATATCCCATAGATTCCATTTCAATTACTTAAAAAAATATTTTATTTACTTATTTCTCCCCACCCTCTCATTGTTTGCGTTGTGCTGTGTCTGTTCCTCTTCCATGATTCTTTAGGAGGCACCAGGAACTGAACCCGGGACCTCTGATATGGGAGGGAGGCAGCTAATCACTTGAGCCACCTCTGCTCCCTGCTTTATTGTATTTCACATTGTGTTTTACTTTGTGTCTCTTGTTGGATCAACTTGTTGTGTCAGCTTGCCATGCCTACCCATTCTGTCAGCTTGCTTTCTTCTTTAGGAGGCACTGGGAACCTCCATTCCCTGCTTTGTTGTCTCTTACTATGTTTTTCTTCTTGTGTCTCTTGTGTCAGCTTGCTGCACCTGCTCGTCATGCCAGCTCCCTATCTTCTTTAGGTGGTACCAGGCACCAGACCAGGGTCCTCCCATGTGGTAGGTGGGAGCTTAATCACTTACGCCATATCCACTTCCCTCAATTACTTTTTAGAAATTCTGAAATTTTGGCTTATATTTCCCCTCTGCCACAAGAGTAGTTTAATAGGACATTTATTTTCACACCATAGAGACGTATAAAAATGTTTTATTTTCTTATTTTATTGTATTTTGATGAAAGAAGATTGTATTATTTCTACTTTGTGGAAATCATTGAGATTTTCTTTGTGATATAATAGTCAATTTTTGTGAGTGAGGATAATAGGTATATTTTCTATTTTCAGTGTGAAAAGTTCAATACATATTCAAAAGAGTTACTTTACAGATTGTTTATTTAAATCTATGGCCCTGCACATTTTTTTCTGCCTCCTTAATTTCAGTCTTTGACAGAGTAGTGTGTCAAAGTTCTCTATCATTGCTAAGTTCCTATTCTCCCTTGCATAGCTATTTATAATGAATATATCTTCATTGTGAATTGTGGTTTTTAGCATCATAAGATGTTCTTCTTTGTCTTGTCTGTTTTGGGAACTGAATTTTACCTTGTTAGTTATGAATATTATAACATTTATTTTTTGTGATTTCTATTTGCTTGGTATATCTTTGGCCCATCCCTTTACTTTTTAGCTTTTCCGGAATCACTTTTAAATGTGTCTCTTGCAAATATCAGACAGTAAGATGTTAGTTTATGAACCAATCTGAACATCTTTTTCTCTTAATAGATGAGTTGAGTCCTTTCCCATTTATTGGTTTGAATAATACAATCAGCCTTGTATTTACTGTGTGTAATGTTACATTTACTGTGTTTTTCATTGTGATCTGTTGCTTTTGGTATTGTTTCTTTAAGGAAGGTTTGTATTTTTATTCTGGTGATTACTTTTATACTATTACCTTATATAATCTTCCTAGTTCCTATTTTCCTTATTTAGGCCTCAACTAACTGGCTTGTCAACTTTAAATGATATTCCTTTTCTTCCACCTAGTACTTATGCAACAAATAATTCTTTGTACTTTCCTCTCTCTTTTCCGTTTTTTAAGTTGTGCTATTTCTACCTTGTCAGAGCACATAACATTTGATACTATTCTTCCACCCTTACCCCGTTCATTTTGGTCTTAGACCTACAACTAAATTTGTTCCTCACCAGCAGTCTTTTCTCTTCAGTCATCATTGGGTGACGCTTGTCTTTTTAGTACAAGGGCTTGTGAGTACATTTTTCCCTGAGCTCTTGTACAATTAAAACTTTCTTCTACAGCAGGGGTTCTTAACCAGGGGTCCACAGAAGGGGCTTGTGGAAAGACTTCAGGGGTTTATGAGCTTGAATTGAAAAAAAATCAACTTATGATCTTTATTTTCTCTGACCTCTAAATGAAACCTAGCATTTCCTTCACTTATAAATTTATGCAGTAAATACAGTAATATTCATTTCATATCACTTTACAGTTGTTGCATATCTCAAAAAATCACTTACACTCATTCATACTTTGAAATTATGGTATTTTGTTATACCCAAAGCTAGTTGAGCATCATAAAACTGCCACTACATTCTGAGAAGGGGTCCATGGTTTTCACCTGACTGGTAAAAGGGTCCATGGAACAGAAAAGGTTAAGAACTCCTGATCTATATCCTCGGTAATTAAAAGACAGCCTAGCTGAATACAAAATCTTTGGTTCATTCTTTGAATTTCTTGAAAATATAGCTCCTCTGCTATCTTGTTTTGTTGAGAAGGCTGACAGCCTGGTCTTTGTCCTGGAGTCCTAGTTTTTCATTACCTTTAAAGTCTAATAGTTTGCAAGGATATGTCTCAGAGTTAACCATTCTGGGTTAATTTTCTAAGTAACAAGTTGGCCCTTTTCAGTATGTAGCTTCAGGTCTTCTATTATTTTGAGAAAGTTCTCTTGGATTATAGTTTTAAATTTTTAACTTGTTCCATTGTCTTTTGTCTTCAGGAACTCCAATTTTACCTATATGGGGTTTCCTTTGCCTATCTTTTATAGCTATAATTTTCTTTCTAGGCCTTTTAACTTCTTCCTTTATATGGTTTTGCTTTTTTTTCTTCCTAAATTCTATGTTATTATACTTACTGTACTTTCAGCAATTTGTATTCTCATTTGGATAAAATGGCAGTCTTCATATCTTTTTTTTTTTTTTTAGCAAAGTTGTAGGTTTAGAGAAATGTCTTGCATAAAATACAGAGCTCCCATACACCACCCAACTACCTTGCTTTAGTGTGGTGTATTTGTTACAATTCACTAAAGAACATTTTTATAATTATACTATTAACTATAGTCCATCATTTACAATAGAGTTCACTGTGTTGTACACTCCTGTGTTTTTTCTTTTGTTAGTCAGGTAACATATATACAACTTAAAATTTCCACTTTTAAATACATTCACATATATAATTCAGTGCTGCTAACTGCATACACAATGTTGTGCTACCATCACCACCACCCATTACCAAACTTTACAATGAACCCAAACAGAAACTGTACAATTCAAGTATTAACTTCTCATTCCCTACCCCCAGCCCAGGCTCTGGTAACCTATATTCCAGTTTCTGACAAAATGAGTTTATTTATTCTAATTATTTCATATCAGTGAGATCATATAATGCCCTTTTGCATCTTTTGTGCCTGGCATATTTCACTCAACATTGTCTTCAAGGTTCACCCGTGTTGTTGCATGGAATAGAACTTCATTCCTTTTAATGGCTGAATAATATTCCATTGTATGCATATTCCACATTTTATTTATGCATTCATCCTTTGATGGACACTTGGGTTGCTTCCATCTTTTCTTTTTTAACAAATCAATTTTATTGATACATATTAATAAAGCATATAATCCATCCAAAGTGTACAATCAAGGTATTTGGTATAACCACATAGTTGTGCATTCATCACCTCAATCATCATTTGAGCATTTTTGTTATTTCAATAATAATAATAATAATAAACAAGAGCATTCTTCTCCCCTCAACCTCTCTGTTTCCCCTGCTGTACATAACTGCTATTTCTGGCTATTCTTGCATATTTATTTATTAAGCAGTTTTATTGAGATATATTCATATACCATATATGCTATCCAAAGTATATAAATAGCTTTTAGTATAATCACAGTGTTGTGCATTCATCACAAATAATTTTAGAACAAATTCATTACTCCAAAAAGAAAAACTCCACACCCTTAGTAGTCTTTCCCTAATCCTACATAACCACTAATCTCCTTTTCTATAAATTTATATTTACATCTGACAACTGTGAATAATGCCACTGTGAACATCAGTGTGCAAATACCTGTTCGAGTCCCTGCTGTCAATTCTTTTGAAGCAGAATTACCTGGTCATATGGTAATTAATTCTATACTTTTTTTAAAAAAAAGATTTATTTATTTATTTCTCTCCCCACCCCTCCCACTCCGGTTGACTGTTCTCTGCATCTATTTGCTGCATCTTCTTTGTCCGCTTCTGTTGTTGTCAGTGGCACAGGAAACTGTGTTTCTTTTTGTTGCGTCGTCATCTTGTGTCAGCTCTCCGTGTGTGCAGCGCCATTCCTGGGCAGGCTGCACTTTCTTTCGTGCTTGGTGGCTCTCCTTATGGGGTGCACTCCTTGCACGTGGGGCTCCCCTATGCGGGGGACACCCCTGCGTGGCACGGTACTCCTTGTGCACATCAGTACTGTGCATGGGCCAGCTCCACATGGGTCAAGGAGGCCCAGGGTTTGAACATGTGGTAGATGGACGCCCTAACCACTGGGCCAAGTTCGCCACCTTATACTTAACTTTCTAAGGAACCTCCAAACTATCTTCCACAATGGCTGCACCATTTTACATTACTATCCAGCAATGAATGAGTGTTCCTATTTCTCTGCATCCTTTCCAACACTTGTTATTTTCTGTTTTTTAAATAACAGCTATTCTAATGGGTATGAAATTGTATCACATTTGGTTTTGACTTGCATTTTCCCTGATGGCTAATGATGTTGAACATATTTTCATGTGCTTTCTGACCATTTGTATACCTTCTTTGGAGAGGTGTCTATTCAAGTCTTTTGCCCATTTATTAATTGGGTTTCTTTTTATTCTTGAGTTGAAGGAGTTCTTTATATATTCCAGATATTAAACCTTTATCAGGTTTGTGGTTTCCAATATTTTCTCCCATTGTGTAGGTTTTCATCTTATTTTAATGATAATGTCCTTTGAGGCACAAAAGTGGTTGTACTTTGGCTATTAAGTTTAAGAAACCATTGCGTAACACAAAGTCCTGAGAATACTTCCCTACATTTTCTTCTAGTTTGATAGTTTTGGCTCTCATAGGTCTTTGATCCATTTTTGAGTTTATTTTTTCCCCCCAGCACCATTTGTTGATGAGACTATTCTTTCCTAATTGAGTGCTCTTTGTCTAGTATATTTCTAATTTCCATCACTGTGCCTTTCATTTAAACCTTGTTTCTTTTTAAACATTCTAAATCTTCTTTATACTCATATATATACTGTTTTCTTAATATCCTTTAGCTCTATATCCACCATTAATTTCTATCTGCTTGTGTCATTGTCTTTTTTGTGTGTGTTTGTGTCACTTCACTGTGTGAGGGCTGGCACCTCTCCATGCCACATGGGGGCCTGTGCCTCACTGCACAGGTCTGGGATGTTTCTTACCAGTAGGTCCTGGGGATTGAACCCAGGTCCTCCATATAGTAAACAAGAGCTCAATTGCTTGAGCCACAGCTGCTTCCCCATTAATTTATGTCTGTGTACATTTTCCTTCATCTCTTTGAATTGAGTTAGGTTTGTTTGAACTTCTTCGATTAGTTGTTCCAAAGTCTGTGCCTCCTCTGAAGTTCTAATTTTATCCCTTGACTGATTTTTTTTTCCTATTGACCTCCAGCTTCATCGAGAGGGCTCCGAGCCAGACTCAGAGTGAGACTGTGCTAGAAGCTTTGGGAGGGAAACAGACCAGTCCTGCTGACAGCTGTAGGGGCTGAAACTGCCAGGCCTGTGTGTGTCTCACATGCCTGCTGTCATCTGCAGTTTTCTTCATTGCCCAGCATTTAACAATATACACCACTGCACTCAGTCTCTCTGTCATCTCAATTATTTTCCAAACCTCGGCTGGTACACTAGCCTCTGCCCCTTTGCCCCACCCCTTGTCCTCTCAGTGGCTGCTGTTGCTGCCTCCGCCATCCTCAGCCATGGACTCTTGTTCCTCAGATTTGTCCTGGCTGCAGTCATCACTGTCCATGGCAGCTGGGTGCAGCTCACCAGTCTGCTGGGGTTTGCAAACTCCTGCTCTGAGTTCACATTAAAGGGATTTATTTCCTCCTCTTTGGGGCATTTGTTTTGATATGCTAACTCTGAAGGTCAGTTTCTCCCTCTTGCCTAGGGTTTTATTGTTGATTGGCTTTGTGTTAAAGTTCTTCTTTAATGCTTGATCCAATTTATACTGAACCTTTAGAACAGGGTAAATTTTTTCAGATTTTCTCAAGTCTTCTGCATGTGATTCTTGCCCTGGATATGCAGTTCAACTTTTAAGATTGTCCTTTTATGCGCAATTGTTTCACCACCAACAGAAAGCTTCCTTTCCTCTGTTCCTTCTCCAGCATTCCTGATATTTTTTTTGTTCAGAATTTTATCCACAGCTCCTATGATTTAATTACTTCACTGAGTGTCCTCTTTTAATTACTTTCTAGTTCTGGGAAACCATCTTTTCTGCAATTCAGAGACCCCCCCACCTTTTTTTCCCATGAGAATTTCCTTCCTCTGGTTACTTCCCCATTAGGATATCCTGCCCCAGAGAGCCAAATGGGGTCAATATAAAAACATCCATTGTTTCATTTAGGTTATCCAGTAGTCAGAGACGGGACTTAATGTGTGCATCTCTTGCCAAAGCTTTGCATGGTCTCTTATTTCCTGGGGGCCTTTTTGTGTGTACCTGCTAGTCAGCTGCTTGTGTTCTGACCCAGGTCTTTGTGCACTTGGGTCCTTGTGCCTGGATATGTGTTGAGTTCTAACTTGCTGCTGTGGGTGGTTCTTTGATGTACATCCACGGGTTGTGCTGCCTGTGTGACTCCCCAGCTGCACAGGTCTGAGGGAGGGAAACGAATCTCCTACTTTTACATTTTCTTTTATTCAGCATTTGTGATGTGGAGTCCTGCTCCACTCTCATCCTCCAGAGTTCAAAGCAAGTGGGATCTGTCCTTTCAGTATTTTTTTCTGAGGAAAGACTTTTCTAGGGGATTTGGGTCACCATGTTGATGACATCATTCTGGTAGTCTTCATTTTTAGATAATTCATCTTTTTGTTAAAATTATTTTCAAAGCTTATTCACTTTACATTTCACATATGCCTATTGTCTTTTCACTTTTATTCAGAGTTTTTAAATTTCTAATTTGTAGTATTATTTCATATTCAGTTGTTTATTTTAAAATTCTTGTGGAAGTGTGTTTTAGTTGATTATTTTTATCAGCTGAAAAGTGATTACTTTCAGCTTTCTTTCTATATTTATTTGTATGGATGATGAATTCCTTTTTCTATTAATGTTGCTATGTATTACAGCAATAATAGGTAAGTCTATGGGGGATGGGGTTAGGTGGAGAATAGATTGAGTGGTTTACACTATTTCTTGGTCCAAGAGAGCCCTTCTCTGATGGTCAATAAAGTAAAATTTCTTTAAATAACATCTATGGGGAGGACTGTCAATCTTCCTCAGAATATCTGAATTGCCAGTATATCTGGTGGGCCATTGTCTTCAGCTTCTGGCTTCCTTTTTTTCCCCTCTTCATCCACCAGTCTCTAAGGGACACCACTCCATTTCAAGATGGCTTCATCAGAAATGATGTCTTTGACTCCACTCATTTTTTAAGCCTATTTGAGATTCCATTAGCCACTCCTCTGATTCACCAGGTCTCAGATCTGTTTATAACATTTGCCACCCTGAGTGAGACCACAGGTAGTTTGAGTTAACTGTATTCCGAAGTTAGGTAACCACTTCTGGCAGAAGAAAACTCTGGAGGATATTGCAGGAGTCAGATCACAGGAGGCTTTTGCAGTACCTTGGGCATTGGATAGAGGAGTATAAACTAAGAAAGGAGTACTGGAGAGGAGGAACAGCTTTAAGAGAGATTTAGGAGGAACCAAGGTGGCCTTGTGACTGATTTGATATGGGAAAGAGAGGACATTTGAGGTTTTGTGTTTGGGTTCCTGAGTGAATGAATGGATAGATGGTGGCATGAACTCACTGAAACAGGAACTAAGGAAGAGGAGGTTTGGAGAAGGGCAAAGAAAGATATGTGAAGTCTGAAGTACCCCTTTGAGAACACTAGTAGGCTCCACAGAAAAGTTCTGGGATGAAGACATAGACTTGAGCATCACTAGTATATAAATGGTAGTTGAGGCCCCAAGAACAGATGAAATCACCCAATAAGAAGGCAGAATTGGGGTTGGGGGTGGGGAGCAAGAAGGGAGATGGGCACAAACTTGGGGCCCAGCAACAATTAAGGAATAGACAGACAGATGTTTCCATGAATAAAGAATGAATGAGAGATCAGAAAAGCAGAAGAAAAGTTGGAGAAATGGCTATGAAAAAGGCTACAGTAAGAATAATTATCACAATGGATTAAAACAGAAAGCCATTTATTCTGCCCTTCCTATATGAATACTATCAGAAAGTTGAGGGGGTGGGATGTGTCTCATATAGAAGAATCCCAGCTAATAAATGATGAGGAATGACAAATTGGGTCCCTAATGAACTAATGGATCTAGGCATTAAACATAATGAAAAAGAAAAACAAACAAACAAAAGAGCCCAGACATTTTGTGCCTCCTAATGTAAGAGCCCATGCTGTCTATGAAGTCTTGAAAAAAAGAGAAAAAAGAACTACGTATGAATCCAATTAAGCCTTCAGGTCAGTGTTTCTCACCAGGGATGATTTTGCCCTCCAGGAGATACTTGGCAATGCCTGGAGAGATCTTTGATCATCACAACTTGGAGGGGAGTGATACTGGCATCCAGTGGCCGAGGTCAGGGATACTGCTGAACATCTCACAATGGAAAAGCCAGCCCCACAACAAAAAATTGCCCAGCACAAAGTGTCAGCAGTGCTGAGGTTGAGAAGTCCTGTTCTAGATCAAACGAACAATTTACAGGAAATACAGAAAGAAAGAATATGTTAAATGATCCCACAGGACTAGAATCAGCAAAATCCACAATCTGGGAAATTCCTCAACAAGTAAGTTGCAAGGAGACGGGGAGAGAGGGAGGGTGGCAGGAGCGATACCTCCGTGTTGTAGTATCTGGCGTGTTCAGGAACCGGTGGCCTTCAGGCAGCACGGAAGGAGCCCGTGGGAGGCAGGCCTATTAGGCCTATCAGGTTTTTTGGGCACACGGTGGTGAGTTATCCCAAGTGGGTGGGGAGGAAGAGAGGATGGTGTGAATGGGGCAGACATGGAAGGAGACAGGGAGGGCATTTCCAATAGCTGGAAAAGAGGAAGAAGGAAATAGCTGAAGGGCCAGGGTGGCAGAGAAGGGCGGGGGTCAGGGTGCAGGACAGGGGTGGCCAGAGTCAGGGTTGAGGAAGGGGATGGGCTGGGGTCTGCGTGTGAGGGAGGGCTGTCCCTTCCATTCTGCCAATTTAGGTCCCTGACTTAGCTTTAATTCTGCCTTTGAAAGGGAAAGTCACATTCATTGCTGGACACTTCCTACATTCAGCATTATCTTGGCTTCTAGGATCAAAGACAGGAAAAGAGAGATGCTTTCCTGGCCTGGGGCACGGGCAGCCCACCCATCTTCAGGAATGTGTCTTAGGCTAGGGTTAAGGTGGTCCTGGTGAGGGCTGGAGCACGCCAGGAGTCAGCATGGGCAGGCTGGGCTGCTCGGGACAGGGCCGCACCCCCCAGTGGGCAGGCAGGAGCTGCAGGGCGCCTGGTCTGCGGAATTCACTCTGGAGGCCCCTGGACCTGGGACAGGATTCTCTGCTCGAGCTTGGCATACTTTGGGAGGAGAGCCTCGTAGACCTGCAGGAGCAGAAAGAGCAGTTTAGAATTGGGGGTGGGGGGTAAAGGAGGGCAGGGAGACCCCTTACAGCTCTTTGTGGCTTGAGATTTAACATTTTTACAGGCAATTTATTTGTCGGTTTTTTGTGGGTTTTTTTCTGTGCAAAAGAAAGGAAGAATCAATCCACAAAAGAGAAAATGCCAGTAGTTCTCAGACCTATTTTTCCTTAAATGCAAATTATGACAAGAACCAATTTTTGTTATCACATCTACAAAAGTTTTTCGTTTTGGAGTAATGAAATTGTTCTAAAATTTTTGTAGTGATGAACGCAGAACACTGTGATTATACTAAAAGCCACTGATTGTACACCTTGGAATGGATTGTATGGGTTGTGAATATATCTAAATAAAACTGCTTAAAAAATCCTGACAGGGTCCCTGGACATGGGCTGTTCATGGCACAGCTGGTGGTGCATCCTCTGGAAACCAGTTTGCCTCTATGCCTGTGTTAAGGTGCTTACAGACGTCCACATGGTCTACTTCTGAGAAGTGCCCCTAATGAAATACTCCCAAAGGCAGTGCAATGCCACTCAGGCTCCCGAGACCACCACAGCCACCTGCACTCTTGGGTCCACTCCAGACAACAGCCAGCTGGTGGACGGGCTGCCCGGGCACGCAGTGGCACATAATCAGCTGCAGCACGGGGCTCTCCCCATCCCTGCCCCAATCTTCCTCTCTATGCTCAAGTGCAGACGATGCACATCAAAAGATGCAAGGACCAGGCCGGCTTGGAAAACTCTCGCCTGCAGGACCACTCTCTCTTGTAACATAAACAGACGTGTTCATTGTGAGTCTGCCCTCAGGAAGCCCTTAGTATGACTTCCCCAGTTATTTACAGTTTTTTCAGTCCAACCGCAGTTTCCCAATCAAAGGCCATTTTAGCTATGCAATATTGCCTAGTAATACCATGGACATTCCATTTTTATCAGGTGTCCAGGAAAAGAGCTGCAAAGTTACCCAAAGGTCATATTCTCATGCAGAACAGGGAAGGGTTTGTGAGCCTTTATCCACACAGGGTTAATTATAACAACTGCTCTAAGACATGGGGAATGGTAAGTTAACCTTGGTTCATTCACAGACAGCATGTTATACAGTAAAAATAATGTGTGTTCTTTAAGAATAAAAATATTTTTGTTGTAATTATATAATGCGCTGTATAAAAAACTGAAACACACACACAAAACAATAAAGGAGAAAGGATAATACACAGCCCCACATTCTTCCTCTTCTTTGTTATTTTTTTAAAAGCAATTTTCCTTTGACTCTGTAAGTCTAGCCTGAGAAGTTTAGACCCACTTCAGGTGATCATGTCCTATAAAAAACAAGCAATGCTTTAAGACCAAGGAGTCCTGACTTCCTTCCCCGTGATGGGACTCACAAGTAGGCACCACTTGCGACCATCTCATGCCTTCTCAGTGTGGCTGAACTCCAAAGGCAAGCACTTCAGTACCTGATGAAGACAGGGCTCGTCTCAGTGCAGCTGAAGGCTCAGGAAGGGCTCACTGATGGTCAGAGCCTGAGAAGGACCCTGCTGGCTTGCAGGTCCACAGTCAGTTGGAGCTGTGCGGAAGGGCTTAGGGAAACAAATCCCTCTGCTCCTTCAAAGGCGGATATGGCTGCTATCTAGTTCTACCCTGCAACATTAATCTATGGAGTGCTTTGAAATCTTTTGAATAAGATAGCCCTGGATAAAACAAAGCAAAGGATAAGCGGCGGTGGTGCTTTAAAAAGAGGCCCAGGAGCAGCCTTGAGGCTGTCCCAGCCTGTCTGAGGATTAAGGAGTAGGAGAACAAAGGTAAAGGAGCTTTCATTTCCTCTCAGTGGAGGAAAGTGCAATGTCCGGCTGAGTTGAGGGAGAAAGCACTGTTACCGCTTGCTTTTCCATTTCAGCACAAGAACTGCTGTAAGTGTCACAGAGAGAAAACAGACCCTCAAGGAGTTCACCGTCCACTCCACAAATCCACTCTGAAATAGTCTCTTCTGCCAACAATCAAAGACTGGCACTGATGGCAGGCCAGGGTTGAGAAGAATTCTGAGGTTACATTTGGGCCCCATGTCATGGCAAGGCAGGGAGAGGAGTGGTTCACACAGGGTATTTGCTTCCTACAATGAGGTGGATGTCATTGTTTGCTACCAAAGCTTTCTGCTACTACCAGCTTCACTGCTGGCCTCCTTCTAGAGAGGGCGAAAGAGCCAGACACAGCGTAGCTTTTCTTGCAACGAGGGTTGACCAGATGACTAAGTGGCAGTCTACTACTAGTCAAAGAGACTAGTATTTCTCTCTTTGATAATAAGTATGAAAGGACTCTCAACCCAAGGGCACCCGGATTATGACGATGAATAAAGGAGGTGAGTACATGACATTCGGAACAGCTGCAGACACGATTCCCACTTGGAGAACATCCGGATCTGCACCATGCAACAGGAGGGCCATAAGTCAGGTGTGCCTGTCGAGCACCTGAAATGCAGCTAAGTCAAAACCGAGCTCTGTGGTACATCCACACCACGGAACACTCCTTAGCAAGAGAAAGATTAAAAACTACTGATAGACACAACTTGGCAGCTCTCATGGGAATTATGCTGAGCAAAAAAAGCCAATTCAAAAATGTTCCATATGGTATGATTACATTTTATGTAACATTCTTGAAATGACTAAATTTAGAGATGGAGAACAGGTGCTGCCAAAGGTTGGGAAGGGGTGTGTGTCTATCCAGGGGGCACTCTAAGGGATCTTTGTGGTGATGGAACAGTTCTGTTTTGTGGTGGCAGTTACAGGAATCTGCACACGTGATAAAACTGCATAAAAGTAACTACACACACAAATGAGAACACGTAAAACGGGTGAAATCTGAGTAAGTTCTGTGAATTGTACCAAAGTGAGTCTCCTGGTTTTGAGGTATTCTAAGTTAGGATCTTACCTTTGGGAAAATTGGATGAGGGTATATGTGGTCTTTCTGTACTATTCTTTGTAACTTCCTGTGAATTGCTAATTATTTCAAAATTGAATATTAAAAAATATAGTACAAGAAACTCCTGATGGGCTAGATTTTAAAGCCTTCATTTAAAAAAAAGGTAAAATATTTCACTAATAGATTTCATAATGATTACATGCTGGAATGACAATTTTTGTTTGATATATTAAGCAATATGTAATTAAAAGCTATATTATTGGGACCAGATGTGGCTCAAGCGGTTGAGCACCCGCATCCCACATGGGAGGTCCCAGGTTTGATTCCTGGTGCCTCCTGAAAAAAAACAAAAACAAACAAGCAAAACAAACAAAAAAACCAACTCAGGGAAGCTGAAGTGGCACAGTGGTTGAGTGCTGGCTTCCCACATACAAGGTCTCAGGTTCAATCCCCAGAACCCAGTACCTAAAAAACAAACAAACAAACAAACAAACAAACATCTTGGAAGATAGTGACAGTGACAGTGTCTCCCTCTGGGGCAGAGGGCAGATTTGTTTGCCGTGCAGGATAGAAAAGATGTTTCTTCCGGGGCAAAGGTGGGGCAGGTTTGCTCGCATCTCCTTCTAAGACTGGGGGTTTTCTAAGCTCAGGGTCCTCAGCTGTGACAGACACATTGTGTACATCGCTTCCACCCGGGCCCACTTCGCATCATCCCCAGGGGACGTGGGAGCCAAGAGGAACCAACAAAAGCACGAGGCTCGTGCTGTCTGCTGTGCCATGGGTAACAAAGTACTTTGTCTCTGACCCAGGAATCCCGTGTCTTCTGCTAGCATTGATCCATTAGTGACAGGCTCACTTGTCAGCTTACAAGAAGGGGAAATCTTCGCTCCTTTGCAGTCCCTGAAAAGATGCATTCACCTCTGCTCCCCGACTGCAGCGCCTTCAGCGAACAGGAACAGGGGTGTGGCGGACAACGTATGCACCACCCGGATTCCTTGCTGGGAATGAAGAACCTACTCTCCCAGCTGCTGGGAGCGCTGGTGACAGTCCTCAGCTGCCAGCCATTTGGGCACTGCTTTGGCTACAGAGAGCGGCCTCCCCCACCAAGGGGAGTTCCACGTGGCATCAGTGATTAACAAGCGGTATCAGGGTCCAGCCTCTCACCCTGATTGGGTAAAACTCTAAAGGGTTGCTCAGCTTCTGAACTCCCTGGAGGATAGGAAGAGGGCTCCACTAAGATTGCAACGTGGCTCACCGTTGCTCCCCACCCATGTCGTAATGGACATCTCAGAATCTGCTTTCCAGAGAACCCAGCCTGAGACCATGGAGTCTGCCTTCGCAGGTACGGCACAACTCCCAGTCTTGAGATGTGAGTGGCAGAAACCTGGCAGGTCTTGTGCTTAAGTGGCAGAATCTTCCATGGCTTCTGTAACCTGGTGCCATTGAAGGGTCTACCTGAGGCATAGGGCAGTGAAGAACGGCCCAGATCCACCAAGATTAACACACAGATGACAAAAACGTAAGCTTTTTGGAAAAGAAACCTAGTTGACTCTCACAAAGAAAATACTTGGTCTCTCACCTGAGCAGCTCCTGGGGCTGGCGTAGCAGCCAACCTGGGGTTTGGGGCTAATTTCACAACCTCTGAAAAAGGCATATTTGTTCCAGCCACAAGGCCTAGAAGGGAAAGTGTACTTCAGATCAGTATACATTCCAAATTATGATATAAGACCCAACTTGCCATTTCTTCTCTTTTTTCCTGCAATGTCATTATGTTGCAATAACTATGTAAAAATAAGAGTAAACCTCACAAAAACAGAAACCCTTCTATACTGCTGGTGGGAATGTAAAATGCCACAGATACATTGGAAAATAGTTTGGCTGTTTCTTTAAAGGTTTCCTGTAATTTTAACCACATGACCCAGAAATTCCACCATCTATTCAAGAGAAATGAAAACGTATGTTCGTTCAAAGACTTGTATGCAAATGTTTACAGCGGCATTATCCACAATAATCAAATCATGGAAAACAACCAACTGATGAATGAATAAACCGAAGGTGGTCTATCCATACAATGGCATATTATTCAGCTATAAAAAGGAATGAAGTCCTCATACATGCGACAACATGGATGACCCTTGAAGGCCAGCTACAAAGGCCCACATGGTCTCTGGCTGCATTTATAGGAAATGGCTAGACTAGGAAAACCTATACACAGAAAATAAGTTAGTGGTTTCCTGGGGCTGCAGGTGGAGAGTAACCACACACAGGCACAAAGGATCACAGTGGGCTTCTGAAATGTTCTAAAATTGGGTTATGGTGGTGGTTGCACACCTTGGTGAATTTACTAAAGATCACTGAATTAGATACTTAAAAGAGGCGAATTTCATGGCATATAAATTATACCTCAATAAAACCATTTAAAAAATAATCTATTTCAGGTACAGCCCTCATTTGTCTTGTTCACTGTGTAGAGCCTTTCGTGGAGCGGCCAATTCAGAGGAAGGGGCTGCCTCTCCTCCTGTGCTGTGCCTCGCCCCAACTCTCCCATGCTGTAGCCACCCTAGTCTTCTGACAGCCTGTTCAGCCTTCACCGAGGGCAGGTTCCTCTCTCTGTTCTCCACATGCCTATCCCTTCTCCTCAGATAACTTGTGGCTAAAACATCACTTGTTTGGGAAGCCCACCCTCCCCCTCCAATCCTAAGCACCTTCTATTTTTCTCAAGCTGTGGCCACATATTCTTTTGGCTGTTATTTAAGATCCCTTCTTTGCTGAACTATAAGCTCCATGAGGCCAGAGGCTGTGCCCTCAGTCATCACTATAATCCTGTGCAAAGCATGATGAGGCACTCAGAAAATACTCATGGAGAGAATGAATAGCCGGATTGAGAAAAAGGGAAAGTGCCACATATGGGCAGAAAACAAGGAATTTCTAGGCAATTTAAGCAGCAGCATCAGACTGATGAAAACTAGAGAGAGCAGAGGAGCTCACACGCCACCATGCACGCAGGAGGGCCCACTGAGGACGGGAGGGCCCACTTTCCTAACAGAATGCTAAAATTCCAGCTCTGATTTATAGGGAAGGGGGAATGGGATGTTTTGTGGGATCACAAGCAGAGACTTATCAAATAACTGTAGTCGCTGTTGTGGTTTGAAAGGACCTCAGGAAAACATTGTCTAATCCATTCCTGTGGGTGTGAACCCTTCTAAGTGGGACCTTTTGATGAGGCTACTTCAGGTAAGGTATGCAGCCAGCACACCCAGGATGGGTCTTAGCTGTACTACTGGAGTCCTATATAAGCAGAATAATTCAGAAAAGAGAGAGAAAAATGAAGCCACAGGAAGCAAGAAGCTGAAATAGAACCCCAAAGAGAAGGAAGAGACCAGAAGCCACCATGTGCCTTGCCATGTGACAGAGGAACCAAGGATCACCGGCAGCCAGCCCCAGGACGTCCCAGTCTTTGAGGAGAAAGCATTCACTGTCTTGATGCCTTGACTTGGATGTTTTCCCAGCCTCAAAACTATGAGTAAATAATGTTCATTGTTTAACATGACCCATTTCATGGTATTTGCTTAAGCAACCTAAGAAATTAAAATAGTCACTCTCAATAAATTTAAAGATATGAAATCATAAAATGCATCTTCTCTGGCCAAAATGTATTGAAGCTAGAAATCTACAGCAGAGAACTAGAAAATTCACAAATATTTGCAAATTAAACAATACATTCTTAAACAACCAGTAGGTCAAAGTAATCACAAGGGAAATTAGGAAACATCTTGAAACAAATGAAAATGAAAACAGCATACCAAAACTTATGGGATTCAGCAAAGGCCATGCTGAGAGGGATTTTTCTCTTTTTTTTTTTTTTTTTGAGAGGGAAATTTACAGCTCTAAATGCTCACACTAAAAAAGAAGAAAGATCTCAAATTAGAGACCCAATCAGAGTTTCTCACACCTGGAAGAACTAGAAAAGAAGAAAAAACTATATCCAAAGTAAGAAGGAAGATCAGATTGGAGATAAATGAAACAGAGAATTAAAAAAACAATAGAGAGAGTCAACAAAACCAAAACTTGGATCTTTGAAAAGCTCAACAGAACTGACAAATCTTTAGGTAGATTGACAAAGCAAAAGAGAGAGCCGCAAATAACCGAAATCAGAAATGAAAGGAGGGAGGGGAATATTAGTAGCTACCCCACAGAAATAAAAAGGATTATAAGAGGATACTGTGAACAATTGTATATCACAAGTTGGATAACTTAGATGAAATGGACAAATTCCTAGAAACACATACACTGAATCAAATAGAAACAGAAAATCTCAACATACCAATAACTAGTAAAGAGATTGAATCAATAACAAAAAACCTCCCTACGAAGAAAATCCAGGAGCAGATGGCTTCACTGGTGAATTTAACCACACATTTAAAGAATTAACACAAATCCTGCTCAAACTTTTTCAAAAAGTGAAGAGAAGGGGACACTTTCTTACTCATTTGATGAGACCAACATCACTCCAATAATAAAGCAAGATAAAGGAAATCACAAGAAAAGAAAATTACAGATCAATATCTCTTAGGAATGTAGATGCAAAAATCTTTAACAAAATAACAGCAAATCTAATCCCACCTCACATTAAAAGAATTATACAACATGATCAAATGGGATTTATTCCAGGAATACAAAGTTGGTTCAACATAAGATCAATTAATGTCATATATTCTATTAATAGAATGAAGGGAGAAAAACATATGATTATCTCAATTGATGCAGAAAAAGCATTTGACAAAATCCAACACTCCTCCTTGAGGAAAATGCTTAGGAAACTAGGAACAGAAGGAAACTTCTTCAACATGATAAAGGGCATATATGAAAAATCCACAGCTAACACCATATTCAATACTGAAAGACTGAAAACTTTCCCTCTAAGATCAGGAACAAGACAAGGATGTCACCTGTTACTACTGTTATTCAATATTGCCCTGGAAGTTCTAGTCAAAGCAATTAGGCAAGAAAAAGAATTAAAAGGAATCCAAATTTGAAAGGAAATAAAATTTTATATATAGAAAATCCTGGAAAATCCACAACAAATCTACTAGAGCTAATAAATGAATTCAGCAAAGTGGTGGGGTACAAGGTCACCATGCGAAAATCAGTGGTGTTTCTATACACTGGTAATAAACAATCTGAAGAGGAGACTATGAAAAAAAATTCCATTTACAGTACCAAGTAAAAGAATCAAGTAGCTAGGAATAAATTTAATTAAGGATATACTGGACTTGTACATGGAAAACTACAAAAACACTGCACAAAGAAATCCAAGCCATCCTGGAAAAAAAAGGACAAAGTTGGAAGACTCATATTTCCCAATTTTAAAATTTATAACAATGCTACAAAACTACAGTAAATAAAACACCATAGAAATGGCACAAGGACAGACATATAATCAATGGACTCAAATTGAGAGATCAGAAATAAACCATCACATCTATACAAGGGTGCCAAGTCCCCTCAATGATGCTGGGAAAACTTGATGTCCACATGTAAAAAGAATGAAAGTAGTCTCCTACCTCATACTATATAGAAAACAAGTCAAAATAGATCAAATACCCTAATATAAGAACTAAAACTAAATAACTCCTAGAAGAACACATAGGAAACAAATAAATAAATCTTAAAAAAAAATTCTGAGGAAAAGTATTTTGAGCCTGGAGTCCTTCACTCAGCCAAATTAGCATTCTTTGAGAGGGTGAAAGAAAGACCTTATAAGGCCTTGAAAATTAGCACCTACTATATCCCCTCTTACAAATGTATTTATATTCTGACAAAGTAGCAGTTACAAAGAGAAAAAAAATTCAGAAAAAAAAAATAGAACAAAAAAACTCATAGTTAAGTGCAACTGACAGTCAATATGATATAAATTATAATTAAAAACTTAAGAATCTAAAACTAAGTGCCTTAATGATCTTGATACAAGAGGTGCCATGAGGTGATATGAGATGGATGGGGGTGGGGGTGAGGAGAGGAATAAAAGAGTACAAAGGTAATTCCATTATTAAGAGGCTAGGTTCACTGGTTAGTTCTCAATTTTGATAAAAAGTAGAGATGTGTTAAAAAGTTAAGAGCAACCAATCAAATGATGGAACCACTAGTGAGAAAGGACAAAGACCTTGAGGTATATGGGTGTGACAGTTTGAAATTATTTATGAACCCCAAAATAGATAAGGATTATGTTTGTAAACTGGTCTGTTCCTCTGGGTGATATCCTTTGACTGTATTAGATTCAGCTGAGGTATCTTTGATTAAATTATGTTAAGATGAGGGCTTTGATTTGACCACACCAGTAGGATGTAACTCAGGTTAAGTCCCTGCCCCCTTGGTGGGCTAATATAAATGAACACTCATTCAAGAAGACACAGCAAGAGGGAGAGCTCCATAGACATGGCAGAGGAGAGAACTTTGATCCTGTGGCTCCAGAAAGAGAGATGAGCCATTTGTCAGATAGCCTATAGCTGAGATTGGGAAAAAGTTGGGTCCACAGAGCCTCAAGAAGAAGAGGAAGCCCTGAGAGATGAGCCCTATGCCAGCCTGGAGCTGAGAGAGAGGAAGGCTGAGCCCTCGCCGAGATCGGCAACCATCTTAGTGAGAAAGCAGCCTTGAGTTGGACTCTTTAGGGCCTTATAATTGTTAAGCTTTTACCCCAAATAAATACCCTTTATAAACGCCAACAGATTTCTGGTACTTTGCATCAGCACCCCTTTGGCTGACCAATACAAAGGGCAACTCAAGGAGCTTCCTGAGCAGGCAGAAGGCAAGACAAATTCAGCTGAATCAAAGGAAGAATGCCTTTGTGTTGTTCTGGATGTGGGGAGAGTCCTTCCCCCTGAGAAATGGGACTCCCTGGAGCTGTCCAATATCCTGAATATCCTGGACTGCTTGGTCTGAAGCCTTTGCCTCTGTCTCAACTTCCTGCTCTTGCTGAAAAGACTCCTCCTGACTTCGCTGACCTCTCCTGCCATCACCTCACCAGTTCCATGCCCACGTGCCCTCAAGCATGACTCAACTCCTTTCCTGATGCTTCTGCTTAGCCTGATCTGACAGGCCTCTTTCTAGCCAGATCTCTGCCTTCCTTTCCCTACCCTAAATGGACAATAAAAGAACAGTGGGTTTGGACTGGTTCTTGCCTGCTGGGAGGTGGAGAAATGGAGCTAAAGCCCCCAAAGAGTGAAACCCCCAGTCCCCTTCCACCCTCCTCAGCTCAGCCAGTGCCCCGATCACTTTCAGAGGCAGCTGTCCCTGTCCACTGACCTACCGTGAAAAGCTCGGTATGCAGAGCCCACACAGGCAGAGTTGGCAGTGTCCATGACATACACGGGGGCACCAAACACGTCTGCGAGAACCTGGAGAACACAGAGTTCCTACTGTGACAAGTCATTCCTCCACAGGAACATGGACCTTCGGGAGGCACTTTCAGGCCCTCCTCATCCCTTTCATTCTACCTCTACTGCCCTAACAGAGAAGCGCTTGGCCATGCTGCCATTTCCACCACTCTGTTGATTAGGGTTAGGATGACCTGGTAAAGTCCCAAGTGGAGTGTCACAGCTCTTCAGGCTGCACCTGCTTCATCATTTTATGAAAGACAAGGTGGGAGACAGGAGGTATGCTTAGCAAATGGCACTGACCCAGAGCTGGGGACAGCTGGGTAACACAGTAATATGAACAGGTCCAAAACAACCGAAGCGAACAAGGTCGTGTTTTATGGAGATAATGATAAAGTCTTCTATCTAGGCCCAAAAAACCAATTGTCTAAATTTAGAATGAATGACCTACACTAAGAGGAATGCACATGACTTGGTTGGTCTTAGTTGAGCAGAGGTATAGTAGATGCTGTTGAGCCATATGCTGAGAGGCCACAGGGCCCTTCCTCAAGAGGCCTGCCCTCAGGTGAACAGAAGCAGCCTCTCCCCCACCAGCCAAGTGGCCCCTTGTCCCAAGGGGGAACCAACTCTGTGGAATAAATCAAGCTTCAGAGATCCCTTTGGGATTGGCTGAAGTATAATCCAGTCAGGGCCATACCCATGCTTAATCTTCCCCAGCCCTATTCTGCATCCCTCACTTTCTTTCTCTGGAAAGCTTTCTCAAAAACATCACGTCCAGAAGAATCCTGTATTCAGAATTCAGCCTCTGCTCCCAGGGAATCTCCTCCAAGACAGGTAAATTACAAGTCAACAGTCAATGCAGTTGCTCAAACAGCAAAGGCAGCCTCCAGGAGCACTGTGTGATAAGAGGAACCGAGGGCACCGTGGTATGGTAGGCTGAGAGTCAGAGATCTACAAGGGGATTCTATTTTTGGCCATCTATTTCTAGCATAATGAAATATGAAAAAAATAGTGACAAAGTCCAGCAAAGTCAGGGTTAAAAGAGGAACAGTTGGGAGAAGAAGGGGTGTTTAAATTGGAAGGGAGAAGCCTTGAGGAAGTCAAGAATGCTGAAATCAGATTCAAAAGTTTTGCCATGAGGAAGGAAAGACACTTTTCCTGGGATTCCAGAGGGCAGTGCTGGTATCAGAGAGTGGAGTTAGACAGGATAGCAGAATTCACCTGAAGATAAGGCAGAATCTGCTCACAATATGAACTGTAAGGCAATATAGAGATGATTTCCTGAAAGAAAGAGAACTCACCACCCTTGCAGGACTGAATCAGAGGCAGTCCTTCTTGCTAAGTCTCTAGCTCTTAGAAGAACAGATGTGGGAGATGCCACAGTGCAGGGCCTGCTCCTGGCACTTACCTGTAAGATATCTCTGTTGTGAGATGCCCCACCAGTGGCCAAAATCTTTGTCTTGGGCACTGCAAGAAAAAAAGGATAAATATAAAATGGCTGTAGAAATCCTGCCAACAGTTCTTCAGCCACAGAGGGTTTATGTTTGATCGATGCCTCCTGCTTATCACACAAGATGGGGGGAAAAGCAAAGCTGGCTTCTGTCCATGCCTAAAACATCATCTGCTTATGAGGCTGTGCAAGGGATTGCCCCATCCACCTCTTCTTGCCTTTTTAATTAAATAAACAAAAACCTCAAAACCAACCAAGACAAGAAGGGGCCTTCCTCAAACTGATAAAGGCCGTATATCCAAAACTTACAATAAACACCATTTTCAACTGAACATTTAAAACACCATTTTCAACTGAACATTTAGAAGCATTTTCTTCAAGACTGGTGTGGTGGCCAGCAACCAAGATGCCCCAAGTGATCCGTGTCCTGCTCTCCACGCCCTCATGTAGGCCCCTCGCCCAGCAACTAAGGCTGACTGCATGACCAACAGGACACTGCGTAAAGGAAGGGGCGTGGCTCCCATCTTGCTGCCGGGGGTCCCCTCTCTCTCCGATCACTTGCTCTGGGGCAGCTAGTCCCATGGAGAGATCTGTGGTGAGGAGCCGAGGCCTCCAGCCCTGTCAGGCCTTCCATGGCTGCAGCCCCAGCTCACAGCTTGAATGCAACCTGGGAGAGACCCTGAGGCAGAACCACCGAACCAAGCTGATCCCAAATTCTTCACCTTCAGAAACTGTGGAAGATAATAAATGCTCACAGTTGCTTTATGCCACTAAGTCTTAGGGTGATTTGGTATACAGCACTAGATAACTAAAACAACTAGGAAACAAACAAAGGTTCACACTGCCAGGACACTGTTTTACACAGTATTAGATAGATATCCTGATCTAAACAAGAGAAGAAGAAAAAAGAAAGGGATTGAAAGAAAAGAGATAAAAATATCATTATCTGCAGACAACAGATCATCTACTAGAAAAAAATAAAGAACAAGCAAACTAATAGAATTAGTAAGAGTTTTAAAAGATTGCCAGATACAAAATCAACTTACAGTAAGCAGTGGCATTTCTGACAATAATCAACTAGAAAGTGTGATAGAAAATAAAATTACTATTCCCAATGGCAACCAGAAAGGCAATGCAGCCAGGAAACATGTTAGCAAAGAATTCATCAGACTCTATGAAGAAAAAACTGAAGCTCTAGTATCAAAGGATAAAATAGAAGATCTAAATAAATAAAAAGATATCCCATGGTCTTAGATGGATTTGAATTAATTTTATATAAATGTTGATTCTTTTCAAGTTAATATATAAATTCAACACAACCTGATTATAAAAACTCCAATTGGGCTTTTTTAAAAGAACTAAATCAATTTACTATAAAATATTTATGAAAAAAATAAAGACCCATAAATGGTTAAGGCAATGTTGAAAAAAGAAAAGCAAGGAAAAGGAGAATCTCTATATAAGCTATTAAGAAATACTACAAAGCCACAATAATACCAACAGTATGTCTGTCTCAGGAACAGATGAATATACCCAAAGGAGTGGAAAAGGGAGCAGAGAGTTTGACACACATATAGGAACATGATATGTGAGAAAGGGAGCATTACAAATTAATAGGGAAAAGCAGAGCATTACTAGATGGTGTTTGGAAAACTGGGTCACCATGTAGAAAAAAATTAAACTGGAAGATGGCAGAGTAGGGAGTCATTCACTCCACTAGAACAACTTCAAAATTTGGAACTGTCTGAATCAACTATTTCAAAACTCCAGAGTCCTTTAGAACACTATACAGCATCCAGGGACAAGTAGAAGAAGGTGGCATGTTACTGTAAATACAAGTAAATTGCTCTGTCTGCATGGTGGCTCCTAGGGCCCAGCCCCACTCTCGCAGCAGGCAGCAGTGAGGTCTGGTTCCTGGTTTAGCCTCCTGGTGCCAGAAAGGGACACAGAAACCCACTTTCCAAGGTCCAGGGTAGGCATAGGCTGACTGCTGACTGTGGCTTTGGATTAGCTACTTCAGATAGTTGGGGTTTGGGCTCTGAAGGTGGTCAGTGGTCCAACCTGCCCCAAAGACGGCAAAGGAGATTTAAAGACAGAACTCTTCCTTGGAGCTGTGGAGGACAGCTGAAGGGCTCTATTTGCTAAGCAGATACTGAGACAAGAAAGCGCTGTTTAGGGGAGCCATGAAAGAAGCTCTGGAGCCCTTCCTGGCCCCTCAGTCATCCCCTCTCCAGGGCAATTTGGAACCAGCTGACGCCCCCTTTGTGGGTCCCTGGCCTTGTTCTGTCTGGAAAATACTGACTTTGGAAACTCCTCTCAGGCATGCCCCAATTCCCAGAATTTGTCCTTTAGGCAAAAGTGCCTGAGACCACAAAAGCAGTGTAAGAAACAACTGACACAGATGAGGTGGGGCAAATGTTTAACTATTTAAGTCCTGAGCAGAATGCAGAGGAGGCACTCAAACTCATGTAAACAGGCAAACACTTAAGGTCACCTGCAGGCACAAGCACAACCCAAGACCCGGAGGACCGAGCACCTTGCGGTGGCTTTGCGAAGACCTTCCTGAGGGGAGGGCTAACACTCAAGAAAATCTGTCATACCACCAGCTGGCTACAAACTCAAGAAAAAGACAGCTAAGGGAATAAATACCAGAGTTAACATTTTAAAATATTAAAATGTACAGTGTTCAACAAAAGATAACAAGACAGACAAAAATATAGGAAATAATGGCCCATCCATAGAAAACAGATAAAAATCCAGAATATATCAACAAAAAAGACCAGAACTGTGGACAGATAACACAAAGACTTTTAAAAACTGATCTTCAATATGCTTAAAGAGATGAAGGAAAATACTTTTAAATAGAAATTTTACAAAGGAACCAAATAGAACTACTAACGCCGAAGACTGCAACAACTGAAATTAAATTTTTTCAGGATGGTTTCAAGAAAAGATTGGAGCTGGCAGGAGAAGAAAGAACAAAGAATTATATAAAGCAAAGACAGCCTAAGAGACCTCTGGCTCATCCCCAAGCCTCCCAATATATGCAGTATGGGGATCCCAGAAGGAGAAGAAAAAGAGAAAGGGGCAGAAGGAATATTCAGAGAAATGACAGAAAATATCCCAAACTTAGCAAAAGATGTGACTATGTACATCCAAGAAGCTCAGAAAACACCAAGGAAGATAAACTTGAAGAAAAAAGTCCCCGTCACAACCTGATCAAACAGTTTAATGCCAAAGACAAGGGGAAAGTTCTGAAAGTTGCAAGAGAAAAGTGATATGTTATATACAAGAAAGCCCCAAGTAGATTAGGTGTCGATGTCTCATCAGAAACAATGGACACAAGAAGGCAGTGCCTTGAAATACTTAAAAGTACTGAAAGAACACAATTGCCAATCAAGAATTTTATATTGAGTGAGATCTCCTTTCAAAAATGAGGGAGAGGTTAGGACATCACCAGATTGGGAAGTGGATGTGGCTCAGGTTATAGAACTCCCGCCTACCATATGGGAGGGCCTGGGTTTGATTCCTGGGGCCTCCTGGTGAAAAAGAAGAGAAAGTGTGCCCATGCAGTGAGCCAATGCCTGTGCAAGTGAGTCACACAGCAAGATGATGACGCATCAAAAAGAGAGACAATGGGAGAGTCAAGGTGAAGAAACCAGGAACTGAGGTGGCGCACTTGACAGGGAGCCTCTCTCCAGATCAGGGATCTCAAGGATCAAATCCTAGAGAAGAGAAAATGAGAAGAGAAGACAAAAAGAGAAAGAGATACAGAAGATCACACAGCAAATGGACACAGACAGCAAGAAAACAGCAGGGTGGGAGGAGGGGAAGGGGAAAAAGAATAAATAAATAAATCTTCAAAGAAAACGAAAGACATCTCTAGATAAACCAAAGCTGAGGGAGTTCATCACCACTAGACCTGCCCTACAAGCAGTGCTCAAGGGAGTTCTTTAGACTAAGAGGAAAGGACCCTAGACAGTGGTCAAACTGGCATAAAGAATAAAGATTTCCATGGGAAACGGATGTGGTTCAAGCAGTTGGGCTCCCATTTACCATATAGGAGTTTCAGGGTTTGATGCACAGGGCCTCCTGGTGAAGGCAAGTTGGCCTGTGTGGGGTGCTGGCCCACGTGAGAGTGCCACCCTGCGCAGGAGTGCTGGCCAATGCGGAGAGCTGGTGCAGCAAGATGATGCAACAAGAGACACAGAGGAAAGACAATAAGAGACGTAGCAGAAAAGGGAGCTGAGGTGGTGCAAGAGAATGATCACCTCTCTCCCACTCCAGAAAGTCCCAGGATCAGTTCTCAGAGCCGCCTAATGAGAATACAAGCAGACACAGAAGAAAACACACAGCGAATGGACCCAGAGAGCAGACAACAGGGGGTGGGGGTGGGGGTGGGGGGAGAGAAACAAATAAATCTTAAAAAAAAAAGAAATAAAGACTTCCAGTAAAGGTAATATTTTTGTAATTATAAATACCAGTACTATTGTATTTTTTTGATATGTAACTCTACTTCTTACTTCCTACAGGTGACAAAATACAAATGCATAGAAAGTAATGATAAATCTATGGCTTTGAAAATACAATGTACAAAGATATAATTTGCAACAAGTACAAAAAATGGTGTACTTGTTGGGGGACAGAGGGATATAGGAAAAGTGTATGTTATGTGTAAGTTACTGAGTATTGAAATAGCAATGGAAGAAATTATATCACTGATGTGGAGACAGTGGCCATGGGAGTTGATGAAGGCAGAGAGAGGGGGAAAAGAGGTGTGATATTGGAGCATTTTTGGGTCTTGGAATTGTCCTGAATGATACTGCAGAGACAGATGTAGTATCCCATATATCCTACCATAACCCACTGAATGAGAGAGGGTGTAAACTACAACATGAACTATGATCCATGCTGTGTAGCAATGCTCCAAAATGTACTCATCAAATGCAATGACTGTACCACACTAATGAAAGAAGTTGTCGATGTGGGAGGAGTGGGGGGTGTGGGGAGTGGGGTATACGGGAACCTCTTATCTTTTTTAATGCACCATTTTGTGTGATCCATGTATCTTTTTTTTAAAAAAAAGATAATAATAAAATAAAATAAAAATTAGGTACTGAAATTAGGTTGGTATCAAATCAAATATGATTGCTATCCATTGAGGATATTAAATTTTTGCCCCTATGGTAATCAAAAGGAAAATTTATGAAAAATATGCCAGAAAGAAATGAGAAGGGACTCACACATAATCTCAATAATGGATATTGAAGATCAGTAAGGAAATACAAGACTTGAATGATACTCTAAACCAATAAGACCTAACAGACATGCATAGAACACGTCGCCCAACAGAATACGCACTCTTCTCAAGTGCACATGGATCGCTCTCCAGGGTACACTATATCTTAGGTCACAAAACAAGACTCAATAAATTTAAATATATTGAAATCGTACACTGTATCTTCTCTGATCACAATGGAATAAAGCCAGAAATCAATAACAGAGGGAAAAATGAAAAATTCACAAATATGTAGAAATTAAACAACATACTTTAAAACAGCCAATGGATTAAAGAGGAAATCACAAGGGAAATTATGAAATATCTTGAGACAAATGAAAATACAACACGCTAAAACTTATGGGATGAAGCAAAGGCATGCTGAAAAGGATTTTTTTTCCATGTGCACTGTTTATTTATTTTTTATTATAAATTTGTTAATGTGATTGGGGCTGAAAGGGACAGTCTATGGAGGTTAAAAAAAGTAATAAATTAAAGAAGAAAAATCACATGATCTTATAGACTGAAGCAGAAAAGACATTTGACAAAATATTTCCTTGATAAAAATACTACAATAGATAGGAATTGAAGGAAACTTTCTCAATATGATAAAGGCCGTATATGAAAACCCTATAGCTAATATTGTACTAAAGGTGAAAGACTGAAAGCTTTCCCTTTGAGATCAGGGACAAGACAAGGATGCCCATGGTCACCACTGTATTCAAGACAGTGCTAGAAGTTCTAACTAGAGCAATCAGGCAGGAAAAATAAGTAAAAGGCATCCAAATCAGAAAGGAAGAAATAAAACTTTCACTATTTGCAGACTTGATCCAATATCTAGAAAGCCCCCAAAAACCTACAGCAAAACTGCTAGAACAAATAAATGATTTTAGTAGAGAATAAGGATACAAGATCAATACACAAAAATCAGTGGTGTTCCTATACATTAGTAATGCACAATCTGAGGAGGAAGTCAGGGAAAAAATTCCATTTATAATAGCAACTAAAAGAATCAAATATTTAGGAATATTTACTTAACCAAGGATGTAAAGTACTGTATTCAGAAAACTATAATGCATTGTTAAAAGGAATCAAAAAAGATCTACATAATTGGAAAAAGATTCCGTGCTCACAGATTGGAAGACTAAATATCATTAAGAAGTCAATACTACCCAAATTGATATAGAGATTCAATGCAATCCCAATAAAAATTCCACCAGAATTTTTTAAACAAGTGGAAAACACAATTATTAATTTTATCTGGAAGGGCAAGGGCCCCGAATAGCTGGAAACATCTTAAAAAGGAAAAGTGAAGTTGGAGGACTCTCAGTCCCAGACTTTAAATCATGTTACCTAGCTACAGTGGTAAAAACAGCATGGTATTGGCATAAAAATATACATATAGACCAATGGAACCGAACTGATGGTTCAGTAACAGACCCTTACATCTATTGCAAACAGATTTTTGACAAGCCTGTAATATCCACCTAGCTGGGAAAGAACAGTCTATTCAACAAATGGTGCTGGGACAACTGGATATCCATAGCCAAAAGAAAGAAAGAAGACCCTTATCTCACACCTTATACAAAAATTAATTTGAAATAGACCTAAATATAAAAGCAAGTATCAAAAAGCTCCTAGAAGAAAATGTAGGGAAACATCTTTAAGAACTGGTGGTAGGGAAGCAGACTTGGTCCAATGGATAGGGTGTCCGCCTACCACATGGGAGGTCCGTGGTTCAAAGCCCGGGCCTCCTTGACCCATGTGGAGCTGGCCCTTGTGCAGTGCTGATGTGCGCAAGGAGTGCCTTGCCACGCAGGGGCGTCCCCCATGAAGGGACCCCCACATGCAAGGAGTGCGCCCCATAAGGAGAGCTGCCCAGCACAACAGAAAGTGCAGCCTGCCCAAGAATGGCGCCGTACACACGGAGAGCTGACACAAGATGACGCAAAAGAAACAGATTCCTGACGCCACTGATAAGGATAGAAGTAGTCACAGAAGAACACACAGTGAATGGACACAGAGAACAGACAACTGAGGGGGGGTTAAGAGGAGATAAACAAAAAATAAATCTTAAAAAAAAAAAAAAAAAGACCTGGTGGTAGGTGGTAGATACTTAAACCTTATACCAAAAGCATGAGTAACAAAAGAAAACATGGATAAATGGGACCTCCTCAAATTTAAATACTTCTGTGATTCAAAAGACTTCATTAAGGTGAAAAGGCAGCACACTAAATGGGAGAAAATATTGGGAAACCATTTATCTGATAAGGGTTAGATTTCCATTCTATAAAAAGAGATCATACAACTCAACAATAAAAGAGCAATCAATCCAATTTAAAAATGGGCAACAGAGTTAAATCGATATTTCTCCAAAGAGGAAATAATAAATGGCAAAAAAGCACATGAAAAGAATGTTCCATATCACTAGCTATTAGGGAAATGCAAATCTAAACAATGAGATACCATCTAACACTGCATAGAATGGCCATTATTTAAAAATCAGACAACAATAAGTGCTGGAGAGGATGTGGAGGAATAGGAACACTCCTTCACTGTTGATGGGAGTGTAAAATGGTGCAGCCTCTGTGGAAGACAGTTTGGGGGTTCCTCAGGAAGCTAAATATAGAACTGCCATATGATCCAGCAATTCCTCTACTAGAAATATATCCAGAAGAACTAAAAACTATGACACGAATAGACATCAGCACACTGATGTTCATAGCAGTGTTATTCACAATTGCCCAAAGATGGAAACAACCCAAATGTTCATCAACCAATGAATGGATAAACAAAATGTGGTACATACATATGATGGAATACTATGCCACAGTAAGAAGAAATGAAATTGGGACACATATGATAACATGGATGAATCTTAAAGACATACTAAGTGAAGTAAGCCAGACACAAAAGGACAAATATTGCATAGTCTCATAAGAACTAAGCATGAATAATAAGCTTATGGAGTTAAAACCTAGAGTATAGATTATTAGGAGATAAGAGGAGGGTTGAGAAGAACTACTGATGCTTAATGTATGTAGAAGTCTTAATTAACTTGACTGCAAAAGTGTAGAAATGAATAGAGTTAATGGTAACACATTATAGTGAGTAGCAGTTGGTTTATAAATGGGATTGTGGCTGAAAAGGGTAGTCTGGGGAAGTAAATGTCAATTGAAAGAAAGCTAAAGAAAAATCTAGGGGGAAATGGCTGTGCTCAAGAAATTGAGCCCCCATTCACCATATGGAGGACCCAGGTTCAATCCCTGGGACCTCCTGGTACAGAAAAGAAAAAAGGGTGTCTCAGACCTGAGCAGTGAGGCACAGGCTCCTGTGCGGCATGGAGATAGGTGTAGGCCCCCATGGGGTGAAGCAATGCACCAAAAAAGACAATGATGCAACCAAATGGGAAAAGAAAGAATCTAGGCACTGAATAACACGGTGAACCAAGAGGTGGATGAGAGTTGTGGTTGATGGTACAAATATAAGAGTGTCCTTCTGTGAGCTAGAGCAGATGGACATCATTATTGCAGTGTGGTGGGAATGTGGAGAAGCATTGGAAAACTACAACTGGTGTGACCTACAGACTGTGGTTAACAGCAATACTGTGATATTCTTCCATCAATGCCAAAGATGTACTGCGTTGATAATGAAGGTGTATGGAAAAAGTGTGCCAAATGTACGCTATGGACCATGGTTGGTGGTAATAGTCTGATTACCTCATAATCTGTAACAAATGTTCAACCACAGTACGGTGTGTTGATGAAGGGGTGTTGTATGGGAATTCTACATATGTGCATGACTGTTTTGTAAATTCACAACCTCTGTAATAAAAATATATATTTAAAAAATAGGGTGGGTTGGGGGAAAATACACCAAATGTAAGATAGGGACTATGGTTAGTAGTAATATTTTGACAATGCTCTTGCATAGTTTGTAACAAATATCTCACAATAATGCAAGGTGTTGGTGGAGGTGTGATGTGAGACCCCTGTATAATGTTATGCATGTTTACTTTGTAAGTTCACAATCTTTACTATACACTTACTGTTTATGCACGTTCATGTATAATCGAAATACTTCAATTAAAAAATATATTTAAAAAAAAGAAGATATACAAACGGCCAAAGAGCATACGAAAAGATGTTCTACATCAGTAGTCATGAGGAAAATGCAAATCAAAATAAGAATGAGATACCATTTCACACCACTAGACTGGCTATTCAAAACACAGAAATTACAAATGTAGGGAATGCAGAGAAATAGAAACACTCATCTCTTGCTAGTGGGAATGTAAAATGATACAGCCACTGTGGAAGACAGTTTGGCAGTTATAGACCTGGCAATTACGCTTCTAGGTATATACCCAGAACTCAAAGAAGGTACACGAACAGATATTTGCACACTGATGTTCTTATTAGCATTATTCACAATTACCAAAAGCTGAAAGCAATCCAAGTGGTAAACAACTGATGAATGGATAAATAAAATGTTAGATATACATACAATGAAATATTATTCAGCATTATAAAGGAATGAAGTTGTGTCACACAACAACAGATGAACCGTGAAGTCATCATGTTGAAGAAATAAGTCAGACACAAAAGGACAAACATTGCATGGTCTCACTGATAAGAAATTATTAGAAAAGGCAAACTTAAAGAGTCAGAATCTAGAATTTAGGTTACAAGGGGCTAGATTGGGGAAAGGGAATATGGAGTTAATGTTTTAAATTGTACAGAATTTATATCTGGGGTTCATTGTAAAGTTTTGGTAATGGATGGTGGTGATGGTAGCACAACATTGTGAGTGTAATTAATTATGTGAAGTGGTTAACAGGGAAATTTTAGGTTGTATACATATTACTAGAATAAAAATTAAAAGGAAAGGGAAGCAACTAAGGCAAATACTGGCCCGTGCGCTCTGGAGAGCTGATGGCCTGTGCACCATTGAGGGCTGGCGCAGCAAGATGATGCAGCAAAGGGAAACAAGCAGATACAGAAAAAATGCACAGCGAATGGACACAGAGAAGAGACAGCAAAGAATGGAACAAGCCGCAAGGGGCGGAATAAATAAATAAATCTTTTAAAAAAATTAAAAGGGAAAAAAACACACAGGATTGTACAACTGTACAGTGAACTCTATTGTAAATGATAGAATACAGTTAATAGTACAATTATAAAAATGCTCTTTGATTAATTCTAACAAATGTACCTCACTAATGTAAGGAGTTAATAAGATGCTATATGGGAACTCTGTATTTCATATATATTATGTGAGATATTTCTGCAAACCTACAACTTCTCCAACCAAAACTTACTAATAAAATAATAGTTCAGAAAAATAGCTAGAGGACAGGCTGAAATGACCTGGAAAAAGATCTAGGGTTTAGGACACCAGGCGAGGGCTGGACACCACCCAGGCGAGAGAGGGGCAAAGGAGGGGAATCCTAACGACTGAAGTGTGAGTTGAAGCCAGCAACTGCTGCTGCCCACACCCCCACACTGAAGACAGCTTAGAATTCCTGGGCCTCTGGGCCTGCGGCTACAGACAAAGGGACTCCAAGGATCCCCCTCCCCAGGAAAGGGACACAGTCTAAGGCTGACTCAGCCTCTGACCCACAATTTGGTCTGCTGTGTCCCAGGCCAAGTGGCCCACACACTGGTTTGCCCTGCGAGCCGGCGAAGGACTAGAGAAATCCCACCTTTGCAATCTCCCTTTTTTCTAGCCAGGACTGATTGTTGGGGACCAACATCCCCAGGAAAGAGGAGAGAAAGGGACACAGCCTGAGGCTGACACAGCTTCTGACCCACAGTTTGGTCTGCTGTGTCCCAGGAGCCCTTCCCGGCTAAGTGCGGCTGCACCATTGTTTGCCTTGGGAGCCAGGAAGGGACTAAAGAAAAAAGACCCTCCCAATCTCCTTCTCTACTAACCAGGACTGACTGTTGAGGACACAGAGGGGAGTGGAAATACTTCCTAGCCAGGGAAAGGGAGGGGGCTGCCAGAGAAGGCTGGAGAGTTGCCTCTGAGAAAGTTTCAGTTACAAGGCTCTTGGCCTGCAGGCGAAGCTCTATCACGTTGATCTGGTCTGTGTTGCAATAAATACACTCCGACCAGGCACTGAACTGAGAGCTGCCAAAGAGCACGATCTGCTAGCAGACCAAGGAAGTGCATGTGAGAAAATTGAAAATGAGAGGCTTTTTCCTGCCTTTATAGCCTCCCTCCCCAAGGCCCTAGGAAGTGAGTCTACCACCAATTACTGGGTCCAGAACCAGTTTTGAGCAACTAGCAGGGACAATCCAAACAATCCAGGTTGAGCCAAGAATCAAAGAGCAGTGGTAACACACAGCCTCTTGCCACTAAATCCCTACAAAAGAGAAAGAAATTGAGCATCTGAGGAAACTACATCCTAATCAGATGCCTAGATATTAGCAAAAAAATTATGAGCCATACTAAGAAAATAGAAGACATGGCCCAAGAAAAGGAATATTATCAGAGCCCTAGAAGAGATTCAGGATTTGAGAGAACTAATTAGTGAGATGCACACAAATTTCCAAAATCAAATTAATGAGTTGAGAGACAATATGGCTAAAAAGATAAATGAAATAAAAAAGACACTGCATGAGCACAAATAAGAATTTGAGGGAAGTGGATGTGGGTCAGGTGAACGGGCTCCTGCCTACACATGGGAAGTCCCAGGTTCAGTTCCCAGTGCCGCCTGGAGAAGATGAGCAAGAAAACAAGCTGGTGTAATGGGCAGATGCAGCAAGCTGATGCAACAAGATGATTCAGTAAGGAGCCACAAAGAGGAAAGACAATGAGGGACACAACAAAGCAGGGAGGTGAGATGGCTCAAGTGATTGAATGCCTCTCTCCCACATGGGAGGTCCTAGGTTCAGTTCCCAGTGTCTCCTAAAGAGAAGAGGAATAGACACAGAGAGTATACCACAAACAGACACAGAAAGCTGACAGTAAGTGCAAAACAACAGGGGGGAGGGTGTGAAGAAAGAAAATAAAACTTAAAAAAAAAAACAACAAAAAAACTGAACTCCTGAACAGAAAAATAACAGAGCTCATGGAAATGAAAGACACAATAGGTGAGATAAAAAACACATTAGAGGGAAGTGGACTTGGCCCAGTGGTTAGGGCGTCCGTCTATCACATGGGAGGTCCGTGGTTCAAACCCCGGGCCTCCTTGACCCATGTGGAGCTGGCCCATGCACAGTGCTGATGAGTGCAAGGAGTGCCCTGCCACACAAGGGTGTCCCCCGCATAGGGGAGCCCCATGTGCAAGGAGTGTGCCCCGTAAGGAGAGCTGCCCAGTGTGAAAGAAAGTGCAGCCTGCCCAGGAATGGCGCCGCATACATGGAGAGCTGACAAATGATGCAACAAAAAGAAACACAGATTCCTGTGCCACTGACAACAGAAGCGGACAAAGAAGAACACACAGTAAATAGACACAGAGAACAGACAACTGGGGAGGGGGGGAAGGGAAATAAATAATAAAAAAAGAAAATAAACATTAAAAAAACACATTAGATAAATATTGGCCAATAAAACCCAAATAAAGTCACATAAATGTTTTTTTTTAATACACTAGAGGCATACAGCAGCAGACTCAAAATGATAGAAAAAAGAATAAGTGACACAGAAGACAGAACAGCTGAAATTGAAGCCAGAAAAGAATAGAGAGAGAAAAGAATGGAAAAAATTGAGCAGAATCTCAGAGAGTTGAATGACAATACAAAACAGAACAACATACATGTCATGGGAGTTCCAAAGGAGAAGAAAAGGGAAAGAAGGCAGAAAAGGTATTTTAGGAAATAATAGTTGAAAATTTCCCACCTTTCATGAAAGAAATGAACTTATATGTCCAAAAAGCATACCGTAAACCAATCAGAAGAGATCTGAATAGACCTACTTCAAGACACATACTACTCAGAATGTCAAATGTCAAAAATAAAGAGAAAATTCTCAAAGCAGCAAGGGAGAAGCAAACAATCACATACAAGGGATGCCCAGTAAGACTTAGCACGGCTTTCTCTTCAGAAACCATGGAGATGAGAAGACAGTGGTACAGTGCAATTAGGATACTGAAAGAGAAGAACTGCCAGCCAAGAATTTTTTATCCAGCAAAACTGTCCATCAAATATGAAGGTGAATATAAAATATTCACAAACAAATGAAAACCAAGAGAGTTTGCAAAAAAGAATACATTTTTGCAGGAAGTATTAAAGGAAACCTTAGAACCTGAAATAAAAAGACAGGAGAGAAAGGCCTGGTGGGCAGTATAGAAGAAAGAATAGCAGAAAGGATAAACAAAAGAGTAAAATGACAATGATATGACATATGAAAACCAAAGAATAAAATGGTAGAAATAACACATTTATAATAATATCATTGAATGTGAATGGATTAAACTCATCAATCAAAAAACGCATGCTTACAGAATGGATAAAAAAACCATGAGCCATCCATATGCTTTTTATAAGAAACTCACCTTAGAACCAGGGATACAAACCAGCTGAATGTGAAAGGCTGGAAAAAGATACTCCACATGAATAGTAACCAAAAAAAGAGCAGGGGTAGCTACACTAATATCAGACAAAACACACTTTAAAGGCAAAATAAGTTATAAGAGATATAGAAGGCCATTATACATTAATAAAAGGGACAATCCACCAGGAAGATATAACACTCATAAATATCTATGCACCTAACCAGGGTACCCCAAAATACATGAGACAAACTCTGGCAAAACTGAAGGGTGAAAAAGACATCTCTACAATAATTGTTGGATACTTCAACGTATCACTCACCTCATTAGAACAACTAGACCAAAGATCAACAAGGAAACAGAGAACTTGGGACAATATGATAATGAGCTAGACCTAACAGACATATACAGAACACTGCACCCAAACTCAAAGGATTATACTTTCTTCTCAAGTGCCCATGGATCTTTCTTCAGGTTAGACCACATGTTAGGGCACAATGCAGCTCTCAATATAAAAAGACTGAAATTATACAAAGCACCTTCTCAGATCACAATGGAATGAAACTGGAATCAGTAATAGACAGGAAAAAAGTAAATTCACAAATGTGTGGAACCTGAACAACACACTCCTGAATAATCAGTGGTGAAAGAAGAAATTACAAGTGAAATCAGTAAATATATTGAGCTAAATTAAAATGAGAACACAGCTTATCAAAACTTATGGGATACAGTGAAGGCAGTCTTGAGAGAGAAATTTATAGCCTTAAACTCAGAAAAGAAGAGCTAAACTCAAAGATTTACTGAACAACTAGAGAAACTAGAAAAAGAACAGCAAACCAATCCCAGAGCAAGCAGTAGGAAAGAAATAATAGATTAGAGCAGAAATAAATGAAAAATTAAGAACAAAAGCACAATAAATAAAATCAACAAACCAAAAGCTGGTTTTTTGAGATCAATAAAATGGACAAACCCCTAGCTAAACTAGCAAAGAAAAGAAGACAGAAGATGCAAACAAATAAAATAAAAAATGAAAGAGGGGGAAGTTATGACTGACCCCATAGAAATAAAAAGAATCATAAAGAATATTATGAGAGGGAAACGGACTTTGGCCCAGTGGTTAGGGCGTCCGTCTACCATATGGGAGGTCCGCGGTTCAAACCCCGGGCCTCCTTGACCCGTGTGGAGCTGGCCATGCGCAGTGCTGATGCGCGCAAGGAGTGCCGTGCCACGCAAGGGTGTCCCCTGCGTGGGGGAGCCCCACGCGCAAGGAGTGTGCCCGTGAGGAAAGCCGCCCAGCGTGAAAAGAAAGTGCAGCCTGCCCAGGAATGGCGCCGCCCACACTTCCCGTGCCACTGACGACAACAGAAGCGGACAAAGAAACAAGATGCAGCAAATAGACACCAAGAACAGACAACCAAAGGAGGGGGGGGAATTAAATAAATAAATAAATCTTTAAAAAAAAAAAAAAAAGAATATTATGAGAAACTATGCCAACAAACTAGACAACCTAGATGAAATGGACAAGTTCCAAAAAAGCACAAACAACCTATACTGTTGCTAAAAATATAAAAGAGCTTAACAAATCAATTACATTTAAAGAGACTGAATACATCATCAAAAATCTCCCAGCAAAGAAAAGTCTAGGACCAGATGGCTTCACAGGTGAATTCTACCAACGATTTAGAAAAGAATTAACATCAACACTGTTTAAACTCTTCCAAAAAATTGAAGAGGAGGGAAATTACCCAACACATTTTCTGAAGCCAACATCACCCTAATACCAAAGCCAGATAAAGATACTACAAGAAAAGAAAATTACAGACAAATCTCTCTAATGAACATAGATGAAAAATTCTCAACAAAATACTTGCAAATCAAATCCAACAGCATATCAAAAGACTTATACATCACAACCAAGTGGGATTTATTCCTAGCATGCAAGTTTGGTTCAACATAAGAAAATCAATTAATGTAATACACCACATTAACTGAAGGAAAAAACCACATCATCATATCAATCGATGTAGAAAAGGCATTTGACAAAATTCAGCATCCTTTTTTGATAAAAAGCACTTCAAAAGATAAGAAAAGAAAGAAAATTCCTCCTTATGATAAAAGGCATATATGAAAAACCCACAGCCAACACCATACTCAATGGGGAAAGGTTGAAAGCTTTCCCTCTAAGATCTGGAATAAGACAAGGATGCTCACTGTCCCACTGTTATTCAATATTGTACTAGAAGTTCTAGTTAGGGCAAATAGACAAGAAAAAAAATTAAAGGCATCCAAATAGGAAAAAAAGGAAGTACAACTCTGTCTGTAGATGATGTGATCTTGAATTCAGAAAATTCTGAAGTATTCACGACAAAGCTACTTGAGCTAATAAATGAGTTTGGCAAAGTGGCAGGATACAAGATAAACATGCAAAAATCAGTAATGTTTTTGTACATTAGTATTGAACAATCTGAGGAGGAAATCAGGGGGGAAATTCCATTTATGATAGTAACAAAAAGACTTAAATACCTAGGAATTAACTTAACCAAAGAAGCACAGAATCTATATGCAGAAAACTACAAAATAATACTAAAAGAAATTTTTAAAAACCTAAATGGAAAAGCATTCTATATTCATGGATTGGAAGAATATTGTGAAGATGTCAATCTTACCTAAACTGATTTATAGATTTAATGCAATACCAATCAAAATTCCAACAGCCCACTTTACAGAAATAGAAAAGGCAATTACCAAATTCATTTGGAAGGGAAACTGCACCTGAATAGCCAAAAGTATTCTAAAGAAGAGCAACATGGGAGGAATTTCACTGCCTGACCTTGAAACATATTACAAGCTACAGTGATAAAAAACAGCATGATATTGGCATAAAGAAAGACACATTGGGAAGTGACTATGGGTCAAGCGATTGGGCTTCCATCTACCATACAAGGAGAACCCAGGTTTAGTCCGTGGTTCAAACGCTGCCCTCCTTGACCCGTGTAGCGCTTGCCCATGAGCAATGCTGATGTGCGCAAGGAGTGCCCTGCCACACAGGGGTGTCTCCTGTGTAGGGGAGCCCCACACGCAAGGAATGCACCCCATAAGGAGAGCCACCCAGCGCGAAAGAAATTGCAGCCTGCCCAAGAATGGCGCTGCACACACGGAGAGCTGACACAAGATGACGCAACAAAAAGAAACACATATTCCCGTGCCGCTGCTAAGGATAGAAGCAGTCACAAAAGAACACACGGTGAATGGACACAGAAAGCAGACAACTGGGGGGGGGGGAGGTTAAGGGGAGAGAAATAAATAAATCTTTAAAAAAAAAAAGAAATACAAGAACTTAACAAAGCAATCACATTTAAAGAGATTGAATGAGGCATTAAAAATCTCTCAACAAAGAAAAGTCGTGGAAAAGCAAGAGGGGGCCCTGCATGTGCTGTTTGGAAGAGTAGATGGAGTAGGATACATTCTGTTGAAAACCATGCATGTATTCATTGTGGTCATTTGTGTAGACCAAAGCCTGAGTATGGCTCAGCCTAACCTGCAAAGTCACAGGAAAAAGCCTGGAGGCACATGAGGGGGCATTCACTTTGTATTCCATAAATTTGTTTTACATAAGTCTTTTCCGATGAAAAGACATTGACTTATTATAAGATGTCACCAAGTAGTAAGAGTGGCTTGGGAGAGGGGTTGGGATGGCAAGTAATATTCTTTTATTTTATTTTCCAAATGTGGTTTTATAATTTTATTGCTTTTACAAATGAACCTAAATAAAATGAAATACCTAGAAACATAACCCAAAGAGAAACCACAGCCCAGCCCAGCCCAGCCAGGTGCCTGATGATGTCTACGTCTGCCAAGAGAGCAATAATCCCCTCAACAAAGCAGATTCGCCCGTGGTCGGGAACGCAGCGGTGGCGCCAGGCGGGCGTCGTTCAGGTCCCAGCTCTGCCAGCTGTTAGCAGGTGGCTTAACCACTCACGTCCTACTCTGCAGACAGAAGGGAAGGGCCCTGCCTAGAGGGCGGAGGTCTGCAGGGGCGACCTCCTTGGGAAGGAGTCGATGACTGCTGGCAGCTATTGTTACTTATCATCACTCTCACTTAAAGTGCTCTTCAGCCTTCTCAGACGCCATTAAAACTGCAGATTATGACCAGCTGAGGACAAAACGGGAGCCAGCCAAACCCCACAGCAGCTGGGGTAATGGTCCCCCACTTGCTCGGCCCGTTCTGGTTCCAACCACGTGATCTTGTTGGAGAGGAACCCACAGAGCCGGCAAGACAGGTTTGCTTCTTTTTAAGCCTGCTGAGAGGATAAGTAACTTTATGCTGTTCTATGCAAGAAATGCCGCAGGAGTGGGGAATAATGGCACGATGCGATCAGCCCTGCCTGGGCCTGAGGGCTCCTGCCAGCGCCCACCCCCTGCACGCTGGGTGCCAGGCCTTTCTGCCCACCGCGGGCCCAGCACATCCCCTCCTGACAGCCAGAACCCGTGCCAGGATTCAGACCCAACCTTAGCACCAGCCTGCCCTGCTCACCCAATCGCATTTCTCAGTCTTTCTAAGTTTTCTAAGTCTTTAGAGAACTTTGGGGAATTTCTTTTCTCACTTGGGGAGGCAGGTGGAGAGGAATGGGAATGCTTATTAAAAAACTTCTATTGAAGTATAACATACATCCTGAAAAATGCACACATTATAAAGACACAACCTGGAAATTTTTCACAAATTAAACACACCCATGGAACCCACGGAACAGCTCATCACCCCCCCAGAGGCCCTCCCATGAACCCCCCCAAAAGCTACTACCATCCTGCCTTCCAACAGCAGCAAGGAGTTTGGTCTCTTTTTGACTTCGATGCCATATTTTGTGTTTGGATTCTTTCACTTGGCCTTACATTTCTGAGACTCAACCATTTTGTTTCACTGGAGTTGGTTAATTTTCATTTTCGTGCAGTACCCCATTGTACGGCTACACCACAATGCATTTATCTTACTATTAAAGGACTTTGCTGTTGGACATTGATCTAGAAGTGAGATTACTGGATAGGTGTATGTTTAGCTTTAGTAGATGCTATGGGGTTGTTTGTTTTAGGAGGTACCAGCAATTGAACCTGGGACACTCGACATGCAAAGCAGGTGCTCCCTAGATGCTGTAGATTGTCAAAGGGGTGACCTAATGCTTATTTTTATACTATCCTTTCCCTTGTTAGTTCAACGATATAAACATAACGTATAACCTGGATTGTCCATAAACATATCATAAAGAGAACCTCAAGTGAAGAAGCTTTTGGGTTTTTCTACCTTCTCTACGACAACAGCTGCTGTGGAGTTCATCTTAGAAACTTGATTCTACGGTCAGCCAGTCCACCCTCCTTGCAGATTCCCAACCATTCCAAGGCCATCAGTGAGGGGAGCTCACGGGCCTCCTTTTTTTTTTTTAATAAAACCATTTATCTTGCATTTTGTACAGAACCACCTGAAGTCTGCAACCTGATGGGACAGTTCCCCAGGGGTTCACAGGCAGTGTGTCCTCTCAGCGCTGTGGTTTTGGGGCTGGGGTCCACACACAGGCAGGAAGGGGCACAGTGGGAGGCACTTCAGCCCTTTCTCAAAGCAGAGGCAGCAGAGCATCCAGGTTACCGAGAACCTGTGCAAACGGGGCTCCTGGGGAAGGGACGGGAAGGGATGCTGCCCAGCGAGGCAGATCACGCGGCAGGGGGTGAAGAGGACTTGCCATCTCTAGCGCCTCAGCCCAGGACCTAGGATTCGATGGGGACCATGCGCAGTTTCCAGTCATTGCCCTGTTTGAACCGCGGTGACCAGCCCGAGGCCAGGCTAGAAGAGATCATTCTAGTCATTCCAAGTCTCCGTTCACGCCCTACAGCCCATAAAAAGGCAGGAAGCGAAAAGCTCAGCTCACAGTAGGTGCTGACAAAGCCAGGAGACTAAGAGCACATCCCACAGAGGTCACACAGCCTGCGGGCACAGTCTCCAGTGGGGACAGCAGAGGAAGGCACAGGCGCCAATGCCTGCCCAGCCAACCAGCAGATCTTGTGTGTGTGGGAGAGGGCACCGGGGCCATGAACCCTACAGAAAAGGAAGGGGCAGAGGCCGGGCCTGCTGATCTGCAGGCTGCAAATTCTCTGTATCCAGCTTTGGCCAGGGAAGGAGGCCAGGCCCCACCTAGAGACGGTGCCGGGACCTCCTTTAAAGATGCCTCTTCTGCAGCCTGAGCTCCGGGAAGTCCCCTTCTCTCCCCTGCCTCGCCCCGTTCCTCCTGTGCCAGGCCTGAGTCCTGACAGTGGTACAGCAGCCCAGGCTCCTGCCCCAAGCCAAAGCACCCAGAACTTGCCCGGCCAGGTGAGGCCACGGTCCAGGAATGGCCGGACCCAGAGCCTGCCCCCCTGTGGGTCCATTTGCCCTCTGTGGGTCCAGCGCTGGGGCTTGGGGCTGCTCCTGCACACAGCGCCAGGACGAGCTGCCTCCAGGCACCCTCTCACACCCTGAGGGGCAGGCCCCACCTCCCTCCTGCACGGGGCCCCTAACGGAGCCTGGACGGATGGACACCAGCAGCCCCAGCCACAGGCTGAGAAGGGGCTCAAGCACCCCAGGATGCGCCCAGCTAGCAGCTCACTTACCGACTCGGTAGCCCAGGCCCTCTGCATGGAGCCTCTTAGCCATGAACTGTCCTTCGACCAGTGCACGAACCTCCACATCCCGGGGGAACGCTGAGACCTGCGTTCAGGAGAACACGGGCAGAGCAAAGGGGGCTCAGTGCTGCCGCATGCACGCTCTCTGCACGCAGCCAGGTGGCGGCCGGGCCGGGCCTTCAGCAGAGCTCGAGTCGCTGCTGTGGCCCGACCCCACACCGCAGCATGCGGGCCCTGCAGTTGGGAGTCGCGGGTTCGAGCTCTGCCTCGGAAGCTCAGCTCTTTGGCCTTGAATACTTTCTGAGCCTCAGTTTCCTTATGAACAAAACTGAGGTAGCAGCGGCCCCTGATTTTTAGGGGTGTCGTGATGATGAGATTAAACGGCAGAGCCTGGGATGTGGACCGGACTCGACGAGGCCATGGGCTCCTCTGGCTCCTGGGGCCAGGTGGACCTGTGCTTCCCTCACCAAGCCCCCTTCAGGGACGCCTTCCTGCCCTCAGACACTGCCTCTGCCTGGAGCAGCCCACCCCCCTGTGCTGGGACCTCCCTCCCTGGGCGCTCCTCATCTCTCTGGACCAGGGCTTCTTGACCTCTTCTGTTCCAGGGACCCTCTGCCAGGCGGGTGAAAACGAGGGACCCTCACTAAGTCCACACTGCACTGTGCACTATTTAATGAACAGCTCACATGCGCTCCAACAGGCCCCACAAGAACAAGGCTTTTTTGAATTTCAGTTCACGCTTACTGGCCCCTTGCTAGGAGCCCCTGCCACTCCTGCCCTCTCTGCAGCCTTGCTCCTTCCCTCCCTAGCCGTACCCGCTGCAGCCGTGCGTGTGCCTGCTCACTGCACAGGGCCACGTGTGTCTTGTTCTCTTTGCGTCTCCAATGCCTGGCACCAAAGAGGCTCAACACATACCTGCTGACTGAATGGATAAATGAAGAAAAACTACCTTCTTCTTGACAAATTTAGGAAAGATTTGCCTAAAAGAGAACAGCCTTGTCTTGTCTCTACGAGGAACTGAAATGAACTCCCTGTGCTTCATGTAAAGCTTTCCTTCTGCCCATGACCCAGCACCGACGCTGATACAGCTGCTACATAGCGAATACCTTACTGAAGTGTCTCAGGTATTACTTAGGGTCAGAAATAAGCAGCAGCACCAACCCACAGTGTGGAGATGACTCTCTGGGAAGCATCTAACCGGAGAGCCAAGGCAACGCAGCGAGCGCCTGCTCCTCTCTCCTGGGGGAGGTCGTGTGGCGCGGGAGCTTGCCTCCACCCGTCGCCTTCCCCGTGGCTTTGGGCAAGGCTCCACCTGCCCACCTGTAAAGTGGGATCCAGTGCCCACCTGACATAGTCGCTTTGAGAAGTAAATGAGAAAGAGACAGAAAACCAAAGCCCATGGCGCCTGGATAGCTGTGCTCAGGGATGAGCGCCGTCCCACTCCAGAGGCCCTGCCACTTGAAGGGAACGCACGGGCTCGTGGCAGCTGTGCAGCAAAGCTCACCGAAGAAGCACTTGTGGCCACGTGTGCACTCAGAGGAGACCCCTGTGCTGGCTGTTTGAGGGGAAGGAGGATCTGTGTCTTGGATCCTGCTGATTACCCAGCATCTAAAATGGACCCCAACAAATCAAAAATGTTTGTTAGGGATGTGGCTCGGGCAGTTGGGCGCCTGCCTACCACATGGGAGGTCCTAAGTTCGGGTCCTGGTACCTCCTAAAGAGGCGCAGACCTCACACCCGCTGCAATGAGCTAGACGCTGCACCTGCCAAAAGAAAACAAGCTAGACGCTGCACCCACAGCAACAAGCAGACGCCTAAACAAACAGATGCCACAAGCCAGCAGATGCCGCAGCCCGTAGGGAATGGATGTGGCTCAGGCCGTTGGGCACTTGCCTCCCATGTGGGAGGTCCTGGGTTCAGTTCCCAGTACCTCCTGGAGAGGGTGAGCAGACAATGAGCAGACAGACGAGAGAACCATGCGGGGAGGGGGATAAATAAAAAATGACAGCAAATAAATCTTTTTTAAAAGCCTCTTTAAAAAAGATGCTTGTTAAATCAGTGGACGAGTGAACGAAGTCCATTTGATAGGCAACTCCTAAATTTAATATTCAGAATGGAGCCAACTGGGCTCTGACACCAAGACCGGACGTACCTCGTGGCCTTCTGCGTTAAACCTGTGACGGCCAGTAGCCTCAGGGGTGATCTCCATCACATCAAAATAAAACCCTGAAACGGCAGCAGCAGAAGTTTGGGCTTCGCAGCTGACCTGGACGGCAGTGGCGGGACCCCGTCCTGCCCAGATCCGGGGCTCGCGCTCCCTCCTCTCTAGGGGGGCTCTTCTCAGGGGCAGCTCCCAGCCCTCGAAGCCAGCCCGGGTTTGTGCGAGAGAAGCACATGCCCTCCACACGCAGGCCCGACCCCAACCCCAGACCCTTTTCCCGTGGCTGGGGCTGAGCAGGGTGGCAGGCGTGGCGGCTGCCCTGGGGCTGTCACGGCGCAAGGGCTGGTGCCAAGGCCACCAGGAGTGCGCAGGACTCCGGCCAACTCAGAACCAGACCGCCTGGCTCCCGCCGCAGCCCTCCGCGTGGGCCCTGCCCCTCCCAGGCCCGGCTTTGCAGCGGCCTACCCAGGTTTCCGCCGTTCCCCATTTGCGTGGATCGAAGCGCCCGCGAGAACTCGCCCCAGGAGCAGGAGGCCGACTCATCGCGGACCTTCTCTCTCGTAAGGGAGCCATTTTTAAAGCTGTGGAAACCCAGACAACAGCTCTGAGGAGCGGCCCAGAGCTGGCTGATCGGGCCCACCTGCTCCGTTAAGAGCCCTGGGCAGGGGGGCCGCCAGCGGGCACCCCGACCCGCACCCGGGCCAGGCCCCACGCAGGCCCGGGAGCCGCAGGCCTGTGTTCAAGAGGCCCCAGAAAGAGGCGCCCACACCCCCGCGGTTCTCGGGGCTTAGGGGCCTCAGAAACCATCTACCTCGGCGGCTGCCCACAGGCCTCGAGGCCTGAGACCTGAGCAGAGCAGTTTCTCCCATGGGCTCGGCCCGGCCGCCCCCACAGCGACATTTCGCTCCTGCAGCACCAGGAAGCGCAGTCCAGCTGCACGGGGCTTACCCGAGGCTCTCGACCACCCCACCCTGTGGCCCCCAGAGCTGACAAGCCTCTGGGCCCCCGCTGCCTGCACGGGCCGGAGCTGATGGCCCCTGGGCCCCACTGCCCATACCAGCCGGGGCTAACAGGCCCTGGGCCCCACTGCCCGCACCGCTGCCCTCACGGGCCAGAGCCAATGGGCCCTGGGCCCCCGCTGCCTGCACGGGCCGGCTGGTGTTCAAGCGGGTCCCAGAGATCCCCGGCCTCCTCCCACCCGGAAGGGGCCACCGGCACCAGGCCTACCAGAGGAGCGCCAGGAAGTGCTGGGGGTCGACGGGATTGCAGAAGACGTGGCCTTCCAGGGCAGGCACGGGCTCCCGCAGCCAGACAAAGAGGGTGTCGCTGGTGCCCAGGCTGACCTGCAGAGGGGAGGGGCGACCGGGCTCCACCCCTTCTGCCCACGCACGCCCACACGCCGCCCTCCGCGGCCACACTCTCGGCCTCCCACCACCACTGCAGGCCTCAGACCAGCACTGCATCCTGGAGACCCCTCCTGACCCTCCCACACCAGAGGAGTCAAGTCGGCCCCCAAGGGACGGCTCTCAGGACCCTCACGCCGATTTTCCAGAAACGACCAAACTGCATCGAGATGACAGTTTGGGAGACGACTGGTTCCCTGAACAGCTTTCCCACCAGGCCCAGGGTGGACGGACCATGCTCTCCTTCCGCGACCTCACAGCGCTCTGGTCCAGCTTTGGACCTTCTGTCACTGTGCCCAGAAGACTGGCCACTGGCAAGGCGGGCAGGGGTCCTGCCTGCTTGGCAAAGGGCACTACCATCTAGAGGAGGAGACAGGGCAGGGCCTGTCCCTCAGCTTCCAGCAGGCCCCCGTGAGCAGCAGTGATGCTGCTGAGACCGGCCCACCCCCCAGGGCAGGGAGAGCTGGCTCTGCTGCTGACGTGGGGAAGGTCACCTTACCGCAATGTCGCCTTCCTCCAGCCTCATGCCTGCCAGCGACGCTGAGAATGAGAGGACAGCTCTGGTTAGCTGCGCCCCGTGAGGGCCATGAAGCAGGCCAGGCACCGCCAAAGGTGGCACAACTCCCATCTCCCACCCCAACCCAGCGCAGAGGCAGGAGTGGGGTGAGCTCAGGAGGCCCTAGAGGGTCTCTGCAGTCAGGGCCTCTGATTTGGGCTGGGACACCCCTTCCCCAAAGGGGTCCAAGCAGGGCCCTGGGATCTACCCGATGAGACAGGCAGATTGAGGCAGGAATGTGGGAAAAAGGGCTGAGGTGCAGGTGCCATCTGAAGCCTGCTCCCACGGCAACTCCGCCTGCCTCCACTGATGTGCCCCCAGTGCTCACTGAGCACCCAGTGCAAGAAGGCGCGAAAGAAGTGAGCGGAGAAAGGGCACACTCAAACACTGCCCGCATGCCAGGGCTTTGACCCTGGGCCCCCACCTCTGAGAACGACCCTCCAGAGTCAGAGGGAGGAGGCAGGACGTGCATCTCCACATTGTGTCATCCAAACAGACATCAAAATTTAAGTCAAGGGATTATGGGTGATTTTTTTTACATCCTTCCTTTGATTTGTCAGTATTAAAAACTTTTGTCTGCAAAAAAGAAGTAATCCTTGTAAGAAAATAACACGAGGCTTTCTTTGCATGTTTTTTGTTAATCGTTACTGTTGGTTAAGCCAAGGAACAACTAATGCATTAAAACAGCAGCAAACAGAAGGTAAGACTTAGGAAGGTCTGGATGAGGGCTGCCTGCCTGGTATTACTGACGTTCAGCCTGAAACCAAAATCCACGGGGAAGGACTAAAAACCTTCCCTGCTATTCCCTCTCAAACATGCCCAGACATTCTCAATTTGTGGATTAAAAAACAGGCCCTTTATTCTCCCTAGCACTCTTCCACTTGTATAAGAATACACATTTTTCTAATGAAAGCCAATTTCAAAGAAAACAAGTGTATTCTGCAAGTTTAAGTTTTCTGGAATTGGTGCTTTTTCCCAGGGGCACTACCAGGGTGGATGGGCCGAGTCCCCGGGGAAGGCCAGTGCTGAGTCAAACGTGCAGCCGGCAGGACCTGCTGCACCTCTGAACCAGGCACCGCAAGTCTGCACTCAGTTGAGTTCTGACAACAGGGCTGCACAGTCTACAGATGTTGCTCAGGAGAGGGCGGCGTCTTGGGAGGGGGGCAGGCCCCAGCAGCACCAGACGGCCCAGCCGTGCCCCCAGAGCTCAGGAGCACCGCGGGTGCTGTCTGCAGTGTGGCATCACGACAGCAACCAAACAATTTTTCCTGATTGCAAAAGTCATGCAAAGTCACTGCAGAAAATATGGATACCTATTATAATCACAGGAATTGTGACTCCTACGATAACTAAATCTTAGCCAAAACCTTCGGCTCTTTTCCTTGGCAGACAACTCCACTCCTAGACACACATATCTCCCCTTCTTAATTTTGCTGTTGTTTGTCCATTTTCCTCTCACTCATGCTTCCAGGAGGAGGTAAGTGGCCAGGCTGGAGGAGCGGTTCTGAGGAGGCAGGGCCCTCAGGAGAGCAGCGCTCTCACTACAGCACTACCCAGGAGCAGGAGCCACAGGCTTGGGAAAGCGTTTGGGGGAGAGTGGCCTGATAAGAGATAGGATGCCCAGTTAAACTTGAATTTCAGACAAACAATATTTGGGACATATGCTAAAAAACTAACCATTGTTTATGTGGAATGCAAATATTGCACGGAACATACTTAGGCCAAAAAAACACACGAAAACATATTCATTTCTCTGAAATGCAAGTTTAACTGGGTGTCCTACATTTTTATTTGCTAATTCTTATGCCCTAATTTGGTGGCGCATCAGGGAAAGGGCTGCTTTTCTGGGTGGGGCTGAGGGTAACAGGCCTCTTCAAGGCCTGTGACAGGCCCTCAAGGAGTGAGGTGTGGACCTCGGGATCCCTGGGGGAGAAGAGAAGGACAAAGACAGGCCAGAGGAGACGGATCACTGGGACTCCTCAGATGTGGCAATGAGGAAAAGTCCACCTACAGATCAAATATCAGGGCAGATGCAAAATCTGCCATCAGGAAGCCTGAGAAGCGGCTTCCTTGGGGCGAGACGGGCAGGGCTGCCGCTTTGACCTTGGTCAGTTCCACCTGGAGGGCAGACGTTAGGGCCACGGTGGGGCAGGTACAAGGGTCAGACTTAGGCCAGCCGTGGGGTGCGCTGCAGGAGGGATCCTCAAATGTCCAGCACGGCCCAGGCGGGACTCACCCGGGTTGTCCCCAGTGAAGGCCACCACTTGGCATCCGGGATGAAATCCATAGCGCCAGACATAGTACGAAGAAATGGCGCCCTGAGGAGAACAGGAAGCACAGTCGGTGGAGGGACATCCTCCGTGAGGTACGTCCTGAGGATGCACAGGGTCGCGGGGGTCGCGCCCTCAGCCTCGCACTCCTCTGCCTGCGGAAGTGAAGCCCCAGGCCCCTGGGCGAGGGCTCTCGAGGAGCCTGTGGTCACACGTTCTCTGCCTCGGGAGGCCGAGGAGCCGTGTGCAGGTGTGAAGTCGGGAAAGCGAGTCCGCCAGCCGCGACCATCCCAGCACCTCGAGGACCCGAGACTGCGCCTCGGGCGGCTGACCGACCACCCGCAGCCCGTTCCCGCTGGGAAGCTCCACATTCTGCATGGAGAATGAGGGAGAAGGAAACAAAGCCCTTTGAGATGACGCACCAGGTGCCCTCCCTCGTCCCAGCAGCTGGGTTAAGGCTCAGCAGAAGGGCAAGCGGGGACGTCACGAGCCAGGAGAGGCAAGCGGGAGGGGGCACGCAGGGCCGGCCCTCGGGGCCCTCAAGCGAGCCGAGGCCACCCCTGCACAGAGCTATCTTCTCTAGAAGGCAGAGCTCGGAAAATAAATCCTTTCCTTGACTTTACTTCAATCTGAAAGTTTAAAATAAAAATGGGATTTCCTGGTATCTAAAAAAAAAATCTTGCTCCATCCTGAAAAGTTTTCAGAATGAGAATAAGCCGCCTCCTGGGAAAATAACTGCCTTGGCCTCCGTTTCCTCAGAAAACAGAGCCTGAGACAAGGGCTTGGGTGCAGGGGCTCCATGGGGGCGGCCCCAGGAAACAGGCGCGGGTGCTGGGGGAGCGAGCAGGTGCCCGTCGCGTGGGCCTCAGGGTGCTCCTTCTCCTACTCCGCCACGTAGAGCTGCTCTGGCTGCGTCCGTGTCCGCTGGCGGGTCCCAGGGCAGGGCGCCTCTCCCCCACCTTCCCCGCTGGGACAGCCGAGGACAGGCTGTCTCAGCACACCAGGGTGGTCCCGGCCAGCGTGTGAGCGGGCGATTGGGTGGCACCACACCCATTAAGTATTTTTCAGACTAACCCTGAGACCAGGCACTAGCTAAGTACTTTGAATATTTAACATTTAGGCCACTCGGTGCACGCAGCAGCCCACGGTGCTCTTATCTTTCCCAATGCTCCAGATAGGGAAACCGAGGCACAGATGAACGTCCCAAGGGAGCAGGGGTAGAGCTGGACGCAGGGCACGGTCCCAGGCAGGCACTCAGGGCCCCCCACTGCGCCCTGCCAGGTTCACTGGCGTTTCGTTCTCCCCAGGTCTGCTGACAGTAAGCTTCAGCATGGGCCCTAGTTCAGATTATATAAACCCCAGAATTCAGTTACTACATTTCAATATTATAAACACTAGAATTTCAGAATTCTGTTCATCTTCCCCTTAGGTATGGAATGACCCAGAAACTATGCCTTCAATATTTTTTCCTACTCTAAAGGCTTCTAGTGAAATTCACCACAGCTGCCCCCCACGCAGCCACGAGCAGCAGTCTGCACCTGCACCGAGCACCTCTAGATGCAAGGCACTGAGCCAGACACTTTAATTTGATTTATGTCAAATACTTGTCTTACATGGAACTGAAAACCCCAAGTGTATAAATTCCTGAGCGTGTGTGTTGACTGTCCTGCTTCCCAGCAGCCACTGGCCCTGAATGAGCTGCTCTGGCAGGGGACCTACCACGGCTGCGCACGACGGCACAGGCGGGCCGAGCTTCTCCTCCAGACGAGGCGCACAGGCTCCAAGGCAGACCTGGGACCACACTTTGTCATGTATCTGCAGCAAATTCATTCCAGAACCTAAGAAGGAGACAAAGAGGAATATCTCAAGAAAGGACCGCCTGTGGCAACGCCAGATCAAGCAGCTTCTCCTGCAGTGCACACCCCCTGGGCTCACTCCTCGTGGGGTGTTTGCGGCAGGCCGACCGTTCTGGGACCACAGGACCAGAAACCAGCAGGGCTCCTGGCAGCCCACGGCCCCCTCCTCTCACAAACGCCGCAGCTGGCCTGAGTTTCTGCTGCTTTGTGACCTGCACCAACGTGCTGCCCCCATGTGTCCTGTGTGGCTCAAGGTGTCTGCTCAGAGGCAGCCCCGGCGCTGCACCCAGTCCATCACCTCTGCCTTGGAGGAGAGCTCCCAGACTCCTCCAGACCCTCGTGCCCACGGCCACGAGCAGCTGGCCAGACCAGCTGCGACCCCAAGGCTTCCCTGGGAAGAGGGGAGTGAGCCCAGGGGAGGGGGACGCAGCAGGGCTGGGCAGCTGGCGTCAGGTGCCTCTGTGAGCAGCCAGACAGCTGGTAAACTAGGGCGGCCTTGGGGACAGCGAGGGCAGCAGTGTGGAGGTGGAGGGACAGCCCCAGAGGGCCCCCTGGAGAGCCAGGGTGGCGAGGAGAGCACAGGCGGGCACGGTCCTGCCAGCCTGAATTCCACACGTTTCTTCTCCAACTTAGGAGTGATGCTAGGGGACCATGCCCGTCACCTTCCTCGCCCTGAAAACAGATGTCCAGCACTCAGCAGCCCCCAGCCGCATGGGCGAGCCCACAAGGCAGCCCCTGACCGCCGGGGGTGAGCCACAGGGCAGCCCCCAACCGCCGGGGGTGAGCCACATGGCAGCCCCCGACCGCCGCGGGTGAGCCCACGAGGCAGCCCTGACTACTGCAGGCGAGCCCACGAGGCAGCTCCCAGCCACCGTGGGGCGAGCCACAAGGCAGCCCCTGACTGCCGGGGGTGAGCCACAGGGCAGCCCCTGACCGCCGGGGGTGAGCCACAGGGCAACCCCCGACCGCCGCGGGCGAGCCCACGAGGCAGCCCTGACTACTGCAGGCAAGCCCACGAGGCAGCTCCCGGCCACCGTGGGGCGAGCCACAGGACAGCCCCCGACCACCACAGGCGAGCCCACAAGGCAGCCCCCGACTGCTGCGGGTGAGCCCACGAGGCAGCCCCCGACTGCCGCAGGTGAGCCCACGAGGCAGCCCCCGACCGCCGCGGCTGAGCCCACGAGGCTCAGCACTTTCAAGGTCCTTCCAAAGCCATGGTCTGGGTCTAGCCCTACCCAAGAGGTCCTTCATCTCCTGGAATTACACCCTTGTGCTGCCCCCTCCCACCTGTCCCAGGGTTTGTCTGTGACCAATCGACCACCGAGACTAGGGTGTAAAAGAACGCTGTGTCCGCTCAGCTTCTCTCCCTCATCGCTCACTTTGGGGGCTCCCAGCTGCCATGACGGGCACTAGGGGCACCGATGGCCCTATGGAGAGGCCCACGTGGTGCAGCACTAAGGCCTCTTGCCACCAGGCTAAGTGACCAGTCGAGCGTTAGGTTCCCGCAGCCTGGCTATCAGTCAGCTGGGCAGCATTCCCGACGCAGGCCTCAGGACAGTGTGAGGTTACAAACATTTGTGATCTTCCGCTGCTAAGGGTTAGGGGAATTTGTTAAGCAGCAAAAGAAGCTAATACACTCTCTTCCTGCAACAGATGGAAGGGCTGAACGGCTGCCCATGAGGGGGAGGCTGGTCCTGCCAGCATGTCCAGGCTGACGGATGGGCGCCCACCCCAGACCTGGAGGCTCACCATCGCTGTAGTCGACAGGAGAGTAAGACCCAAGGAAGAGGGAAGCAGCAAAGCTACTGACCAAGGAAATCCTCTGAAAGAGAAAGAGACACGGGGAGACGTGACACCCGACTCCCTTCCACGGGCCCTAAGCCACTGAATGCTTCTGACAGTTTTAAATTGTGGAGGGAGGCGGAAACCATGAGCAAGACGCCCACATCATGGTGGTGGCAGTATTCCAGTAGGAGTAAATACGAGGGGCTGGCCCCTCGGGAGAGCACTGCATGCTCCATAAGTTCTGACGGGCAATAAACTGCCGAGATCAATAAAGACAAAAAGCAAAAAGCCGGTGAAAAGGCCACACCCAGGGGAGCAGGTTTTCCTCCCGGAAGCCTTATCTGGGGGACATGCCGCCTGATGTCCTTCCTACCCTTCTGTGGTCTCACGGTGAACAGAGGGAGTGGGAGTGAGATCCTGGGGGCTAACAGGTGGATGTGGATGCGGCCCCAGAGCCCATGGAGTTGACTGGCGCTTTCCCTGTCAGCTGAGGGGCCAGCCCCTGGACCAAGAGAGAGGGCCAGCGCTCCGCGTCCCCCAGGCCAGGAGTGGACCAGTGCTCCACGTCCCCCAGGCCAGGAGAGGGCCAGCGTTCCATGACCCCCAGGCCAGGAGAGGGCCAGCGCTCCACGTCTCCCAGGCCAGGAGAGGGTCAGCACTGTGTGTCCCCCAGGCCAGGGGGAGAGGGCCAGTGCTCCGTGTCCCCCAGGCCAGGAGAGGGCCAGCGCTCTGTGACCCCCAGGACCACCCCTGCTCCCACACAGCTTGGGGTCTCTGCACCCAGAGCCTATGTTCACAGCTAATGGCTAGGGCTGCACTAAGGGACAAACTGCGCGCTAACTCCCAAGATGTTTCTAACTGCACCTGGGCGCAGAACCGCTGCTCCTGCGGCCGTCAGCACCAGCTCAGCCACCTGCACCCGCTGGGGTCCTGGGACCCGCTCTGGCAGAGGGCCAGAGCCTCAAACGGTCAGTGCCCGGTGGCCATCCTGCAGGAAACTGAGTGGACAGAGCCTAAGGGGCACTCCCAGGGAGTCGCTAGCTCCAGCCCTTCCTGCCCTTACCCTGAGCCCCACCCCCTCCGGCCATGAGGACCCGACTTCTCTTTCCCGCCTCCGCGGACACAGCCTGACAACAACAAAAACAGCAAATTCATCTTTAAAACGTCTGTTATTCAGTGTTTTCAGACGATGCATACTAAATGTATTTATGCCAAAAGTAAGCCTTATAAAGGAAATTCAACTGTGACTTTTAGCCAAAAATGATTCTTCAACCAACCTCTGTGTTTGAATAGGCCTCGGGGTTCTGCTGGTAAATCTTTGCAATTTGGTTTCCTGTAAAACGCTGGAAAAGGAATAAAAATTCTTAGAAACCTAAATCACACGTGGAACAAACGATCACCTCCCTAAAATGGGTTCTGTGTAGCACCCTCTAGGCATTAGCTGTGACACACAAGCTCGTAATAGGCCTGAATCTGGAAATGCTTGAGGCCGGCTGGACACACAGCCTACGGAGCCCAGCCTTGGAGTCCTCACGACGCTCTCGGCCTGCCGCGCTCAGGCGATCGTCGCTCTGCCGCAGGGGCACTGGGATGCACCGGGACAGCTCAGACCAGAGTCAACACCTGCCCATCACACAGCACCGTCACTGGTCTAACCACTGGCCCTGTGCAAGGCTTGGGGCTTTTCCCTCCACCTGATCTTTCCTTATTTCAGTGGCCCAGGAAGGCTGCTCCTATTCCCAAAATCTCTGCTCCAGGGAGGGCTGCGTGACCCGAGAAGGCCAGTTTGCCCAGCTTTGTACTAAGTGCTGTACATGCATTAATTGCTTTCAGTGTTAAAACAACTGAAAACGTGGGTCCTAATTTTATACCCCAGTTTACAGAAGATGAGCTGAGGGCACATTGTCACCCCACACACAGCAGCGTGTCGTGGGGGAACAGCTGCAGAGCCCTGGAGGGAACTGCCCACACACAGCCGCACGCGCCTGCTGCCCACCTCATAGGCGCGGGACCCTGTGAGGCGGCTGAGAGCCTGGGCCCCCCCGGCAGCGGCCTCCAGCCGGCGGCACTGGGCTGTGGTGCTGGAGTCCATCCACACCGGGCAGTCGGTGATGGAGAAACAGGCCTGGAGAAAAGACAAAGCCGCTAGCGTATGCTCCGCCTGCCAATGAGGGTGCCGTACTGGCGCCGGCAGTCAGTGCCCATTGCAGGCGGGCAGGTGCCTCTTCCCTGCCCAAACCCAGGCCTGGCCTGATGGAGCCTCTCCCCAGAACACCCGCAGCTGAAATATTCTTGGTGCCAAGAGCACCAAGCGCTGCAAAGATGCTAACTGTGGACACAAGAGGGCCACATCAGCAGCAAAGTGCAGGCTTTGCAGGGGCGCTGGGAGCCCAGATGCCAAACGCCACTCTCCCCGCAGCAGCGCCAGGGGCTTCGGGTACCAAGGGGAGATTCCACGTCGTGCCGGGCAGGAGGGGCCGGTGGTGCGGTCAGCATGGGAGCCTCTACGAGCCCTGCGGGGTGGGGCAGGGCTGGCGCTGGCAGACCACTGCCCAGGCCACCTTTCGCGCCTGGCTGCGTAAAAGCCGCAGGGCTCCGTTACCTGCAGCTGCTGGCCTAACGGGAGGTCTGGCGACAGGCTCGTCAGCACCTGGCTGGCTCCCGCCTTCCAGAACACACTTCCGTGTTGCTGTGAGGGAAAACCCAGTCATTTCAGGAGGCATGGAAGACCCGCCCACTCCCCCTGCTGCAGCTGGGTCAGGGCTCACTGCCTGCACGAGACTCGAGTTTCATGTCTGCAGAGCATGCAGGAGTCCCTCTATCCACCTCCACACGTGTAGGAAGGATCCGAGAGTTAGGGGTCCGGATTTTGGTGTCTTTTGTAAATTTGCATATAAATATATCACTCGCAGTATCACTGAAATCCACTCACTCGCTCACTCACTCATCCAATGAGCACCCAGGAGCAGGGGCCGGGCCCGGCTGGGAGAGCGGCAGGCGCACAGGCCGAGGACACCACCCTGTTCTTCAGAGCAGCGGCACTAGTCAGGGAAGGACTCGAAACCCTGCGGCGCGGCCGTGGGACAGTGACAGGCCATGGTGCAGGCGGGTGGGAGGGGACATGAGACTTGGGAGAAGATCCCCGGGGATGGTGCGGGTGGGGAGCCCAGGTGAGAGCGCCTGGCAGCCTGGGGCATTCCAAGCAGGGGGCTGGGCCTTGAAGTCCGTGCTCAGGAGGGTGGGATTTATCTTGGAGGTGGCAGAGGCCCTGGATGAGTGGGCAGTGACACGGCCAGGGCTGGGGGGTTACAGGGGCCAGGGGGGTCTTGGAGAAGGTACGCTGGAAGGTGGGGGGCTGGAGCAGGAGCCAGAATAAGTGACAGGCAACGGGGCAGTGAAGAGGTGGTAGATTTAAGAGACACGTACAACGCACAGGATGTGAGGGTGGGGAAGGTGGGGGAGTCGAGGAAGACACCGGTGTGCCCTGGGTGGGCAGGGAGGGTCCCCAAGAAGAACCCAGGGGGAGGGCCTGGGGAAGAGGCAGAGCTCAGTCCAGGGGAGGCAAGTTCTACACGTTCAGGGAGCACCCGGGGCAATGGGGGCCACAGAGGAGCTAGGGGGCAGGCGGGCAGCCAGGGGAGAGTGGGCAAGATGAGCCCGAGGCCTGGTCAGTGCCGCAAGGACAGAGCAACGCACTGCTGCTGGGTTTCAGGAAGGTGGCAGCGCTCTTCGGATGCGGTGAGCGACGCACTGCACACTGCGGGAGGGGCCCAGCACGGGGCTCTCACCAGCCCTGCGGCCTGCGGCAAGTGCCCAAGGCTTCCCTGAGTAAGCGGCAAGGATAAGAAACACAGCAGCTATGGGAAACGGACTTTGGCCCAGCGGTTAGGGCGTCCGTCTACCATATGGGAGGTCCACGGTTCAAACCCCGGGCCTCCTTGACCCGTGTGGAGCTGGCCATGCGCAGTGCTGATGCGCGCAAGGAGTGCCGTGCCACGCAAGGGTGTCCCCCGCGTGAGGGAGCCCCACGCGCAAGGAGTGCGCCCGTGAGGAAAGCCGCCCAGTGTGAAAAGAAAGAGCAGCCTGCCCAGGAATGGCGCTGCCCACACTTCCTGTGCCACTGACGACAACAGAAGCGGACAAAGAAACAAAAGCAGACAAAGAAACAAGACGCAACAAATAGACACCAAGAACAGACAACCAGGGGAGGGGGGGAAATTAAATAAATAAATAAATCTTTAAAAAAAAAAAAAGAAACACAGCAGCTAAAACGTAAAGAAAACCCAGTATGTAGGAGGCCCTCTGTGCCCAGCGCTCATGGAGACACCATGACAGCCGATGTGGAGGCGCTAGAAGGCCTGGATGTGCCCTGGGGCCCTGCCGGTAAACGAGAACCCTGGGCAGCTGCCCCTCCCCAGACGTGACACAGCAAGTGCTCCGTCGCTGTTATTAGTATATTTCTCGTGTTATAACTACTATCGTTATTCTGGAATTTCTTTCTTTGCTTTTATTTCCAGGAAATAGAAAAACAATTTCAGTGCCCCATAAGAGTCATAGAAAATTCATGCCAAGTGCTTCCTCCAGCCAAGCAGAGGACACCTCAGGCCCGTCCCCAAGCGTCCTCTTCCGTGCAATAAGCCTTAGTGGTTAAGACCTGTCTCAGATCCTTCTGGAAGGAGGTGAGTTCACACACACACACACACACACACAGCAAAACAGCTGAGGGGTTTTTGCTGACAACCGCGTGCATGCGGTCACGGTCAAACAGCCCCTTCCCTCCCGGGGCAGCTGCCCTCACGGGGCAGGGGGTGCTGTTGACAAACCTGGCCAGCCCCAGACACGGCCAGGACTTGAGAGAAGTCGAAGCCCGAAGCCTTCATCTTCTCTAAGACGATGTCCAGAGCCTGAGAAAACAAGCAGAACCCACCATGACTAAAACGAACCACTGTAATTAAGCAATTACACGAGCCTCAGAATTAAAACACAGCTGTCTGGGGCCAAGGATGAGGAGCCACAGATGACTCTGGATTTCTTAAGCTCCAGAATGAATTAAACCAATAGGCATCAATCCAATAAAAAGGTGAACTAGACCAAAAGTGTTTTAAATGAATGGAATCCTAAACCACCAACCCTGAAATTCTGCTCTTCAATTGTGAATTCCAAATATTCAAGAAGAGCAAAACTGAGGCAGCCCAGGTGTGGGCCCTGGGGTCCTCAGCCCACCACACTGAAGACGTGACCCCTGCCACGGTGGAAGGGGCACGGCTGGAGCTCCAGACATCTGGTGCCAGGAGCACAGGATGGCCGTTGCGGGGTGGCAGAGAGGGTGGCCATCCCCGGCCCCTGCACGCCCGCCGCCCGGCTGGAAGCTTTGGTGGTGAGAGCCACGCGGGGTGCTGGGCAGAGTCTGGCATTTCCTCCAAACATTCAGAGCAGGGAGTCAGACGTTAGACTCACCCCCACCTCGACCCTGCCCTGAGGGTGGAGGCCCCCCCAGTGCTCGGAAGGCTCTGCTCAGCCCAACTGTGGAGAGGGGCACAGCCAGGGCGGGTCTGGGCCAAGCCGGGAAGGGGTCCAGTCCCGGGGCTCCTGCCCAGGACCAGAGGCCACGCTGTCCCCACCCAAGCTGGGCCCCCTAAGTCAGGCCTTGGCTGAACAGGAGCCTTGGGACACCCAGACTCCGACACCTGCCTCTAAGCCCCCACACCCCTCTTCCGACTCAGCCCCCTCACGGGCACTGCTGCCAGCCTTTCTGGTGGAAATGCAGCGCCTCTGCCAGGGTTGGCTGACACCAAGTACGCAGCCCGGCTAGCCGGCAGAGTCCGCCCTCCCACCAGCCTCAACAGACGCTTTCAGGAGCTGCCCCCCCCCCCCCCCGGCTTCCCAGCACAGCGCCCCCGGGTGAGGTGAGGGACAGGGGAGGGGCAGCACCCTCTGCCTACCTGCACCCACATCAGGACGGGAGAGGTGACCGTCAGCCCGTCCTTGTGAATGTGCACACCGCCCCGAGTCCTGCGAGGAGAACCAGAGAAGGCGGACTGAGCTGGGAGCAAGCGGAGCCTTCCAGAGCTGGCAGGGCCCGGAGGCGCTTGGGACCTCCTGCTGAAAGGAGGGGAAGTGCTGGGTAAGAAGGAAGGAGAGGGAAGCCGTGGAATTGCCCAGAGTAGCCCAAAGGCAGTTCTCAGAAAGCACCAGCGGAATAAACTTTCCGAGTAACACGGGGCTCAGCCTGGATGCAGGGACGAAGCCGCTCAGTGCGGCCGCCACGAAGGGAAGGGGGAGAGCCAGGCGGGCTCAAAACCCTCTCGAGCCAGGGGTTGGCAGAGGTAGAGGAAGTGCAGCTCCAGGGAAGACGTCCAAGGCTCCCACAGCAGACCAAGAAGTTCCTGGATTGCAGGCCTGGGAGGCTACCCGGAAGCCCTTCCCCGCCCTCCCTGCCCTGTAAGACCCTCTTGCAAACAGCTGAGCCAATAAAATCCCACAGTCTGAGTAAGAGCTTAAGTCGAAGCGGGCTCAGAATCCATACCAAGGTACCCTTCGGGACTGAGGCTGGCGGCAGCTCTGACATCTTTAACATGCAGCTCGCAAGGCTGCCCTGGACACGCATGTCCAGCCAGACAGTGGAAGATGAGGGCAGGACAGCATGTGAGGTTTTACAGGTTAGGATCAATGAGGCATAGTCACTCCTGCCCATATTCCAATGGTCAAAACTTAGCCAATGGCAAGGAAGGCAAGGAGATAAGAGGGCAGCTGCACCCAGGAAGAGGAAATGGTCTGGGGGACAGCTGGCCAGGCTCTGCTACTCAACCTCATGTATAAGTGGAAAGATGAAAATAGAAATATTTAAAATATTTAGGTGCATCAGGCAGTTTCTGTCATGTTACAAACCACTTGAAAGCTTAGCGGCCTGAAGTTACTCAACTCACGCAGCTCAGCTCTGCTGGTCAGTCACTGGGCTCAGCTGGGCGTGCGCGGGCCTCTGGTCAGCTGACAGCCGGCCGGCGCTCAGCTGGAAGCTCTGTCATCCTCCAGCAGGCCAATCTGAGCTCGTTGTGGCAGTGGGCAGAGTCCCCAGTATGAGAGCAGGAGCCTGGAAAGCTTCTTGAGGCTTAGGTTTAGAAGTGGCACAATGTCACTTCTCCCATGTTCTACTGGTAAAAGTGAGTCACCAAGCCAGAGTGGGGAAACGACCCCACTTCTAGATGGGGCAGCTGCAAGCCCACTGCGAAGGGCCTGGGTACACGGAAGTGTGGAGAAGTATGCCTGTTTTTGTGATCTACCACAGTGCAAAATCGATGTCGATCTCACATGTTAAAACACGTGTGAAAAACTCAAAAAAGGACTTGAACAAATGGAAAGACATAGCATGTTCTTAGACACACCCAATATCAAAAAGGTGTCAATTCTTTACAGGTTAATTTATAAAGTTAATATGATCCCTATAAACATATTAGCAATTTTGCTCTCTGTAACCTCACAAGCTGATTTTAAAGTACCTATCAAAAAAGAACAAGGAAGAATATAGCCACAGAAACTCTGAAAAAGGAAAACAATCAGAGGAGACCAACAATTCCAGATACTTAAACATATTATAAAGCTCGAATAATCAAAATAACACGCTACTGGTTCATAAACAGACTCACCAACCAATGGAACAAAAGAAAAAGCCCAGAAACAGACCTAAAGGAGCATAGAAATTTAGCATATGATAAAGTTGGCATCTCAATTCACTAAGGTAAAGATAAACCTCTAATTATCCATGTGGTGCAGCAGTGCCCCAAAATGTATTCACCAAATGCAATGAGTCTTCCATGATGATGAAAGAGGTTGTTGATACGGGAGGAGTGGGGTGAGGGGGGTAGGGATACATGAGGACCTCATATTTTTTGAATGTAACATTTAAAAAAAATAAAGAAAAAATAAATTAATTAAAGATTAAAAAAAAAGATAAACCTCTAAAAATAAAGTGTTGATGCAACACTCTTTAGTTAATATTATGACTACCACCTGGCTTCTATTTCAATTCTTATTTAAGGTAACACCAAAGGGGGGGGGGTAAAAAAGGTGTTGAAACAACTAGATAATCATCTGGAAATATTTTAACATTAAAAAAAAGAATCCTTACTAGAACTAGATGAAAAGCATTGAAGTGAGAAAGTCCTTTTAATCTATGACACAAAATCTGGAAGCAAAAGAAAAGATTGAGAAATTTGGTGACATAAACATCTAAAACTTGTACGGGGCAACAAACAATAGCAAAAAACCATACACAAGTCGAGAGCAAACAAAAATCTGGGAAAATTTGCAATTCTTTTATCAACAGAGAGGTAATTTCCCCAATATATGAAGAACTTCTACAAATTGATAAGAAATAGACAGTAATAGAAAATAAATCAACAGAAAAACAGGCAAAGGACATGAAAAACAAATTCACAGAAAAATAAATTCAAGTAGCCCTTCAACATATGAAAAGATGCTCAATGTCATTATAAGAGAAATGCAAAGCAAATCTATACAGAGATAGGATTTTTCACTTATCATAGTAGCAAAGAACCAAAATACCTATTATTATATTGTGCTGGCAAGGTTGTCGGAAAACATGTATCGTTGGGGGGTGCAAATCAATACAATCCCTAAAGGAGTCAATTTTCCAAAATTATCAATATTTGCTCTTTGACCCCAACAATCTCACATAAAAAATTGATCTTACAGATAAATCTGCACATGTCTGCAATGAGATGTGTGGAGTTCACTGCATCATTTTTCATAACAGTAAAAGATTGCCCACAACCCCAATATCCTTCAACAGGAAACTTAATTACCCACTCTGTGGTACAACTACACAATGGAATACAAAGTATTTATAAAAGAGAATGAGGAATTATATGCCAATATGGAAAGAGAGCCAAGTTATTGTTCAGTGAGTAAGGCAAAAGTGTGTTTTCTGTGTAAGAAAGGGGGAAATGAGACTATTCATCCTTGCTTTTTTCCCATATAAAAGCACTTGAAGGACACACAACAAACTAACTCATGAAACACAAATTACCAATATCAGAAATGAAAGAGGGGCCAAGACTTCTGATCTCATGGACATCAAAGAATAATAAAAGAATACCACAAGCAATTCTGTGGCCACAAATTCCTTGAAAGAGTTTGTTGAATTCCTTGAAAGACACAAACTACCGAATCTCAAACATGAAGCCTGTGGGAATATAAAATATGAAAGCCAGGGAAGCGGATGTGGCTCAACAGATAGAGCGTCTCCCTACCACATGGGAGGTCCAGGGTTCAAATCCAGGGCCTCCTGAGCCACATGCAGTGCTGATGTGTGTAAGGAGTGCTGTGCCACACAGGGGTGTCCCCCGCATAGGGGAGCCCCACGTGCAAGGAGTGTGCCCTGTAAGGAGAGCCACCCAGTGCAAAAAAAGCACAGCCTGCCTAGGGTGGCACCACACACACGGAGAGCTGATGCAGCAAGATGATGCAACAAAAAGAGACACAGATTCCTGGTGCCACTGACAAAGAATGCAAATGGACACAGAAGAACACACAGTGAATGGACACAGAGAGCAGACAACTGGGAGGGTGGGGGGACAGGAAAGGGGGAGAAATAAATTAAAAATAAATCTTTAAAAAAATAAAATAAAATATGAAAGCCAGACGGCTTCAACCTCAGCATGGAGGAACCATGCCGGCTGGGGGTGCAGAGATGTTGGGTAGTGAGGTGCACCTAGCGCCAGCAAGGAAGCCTTCAATGAGGAGGTGACAGCTAAAAAAGATGCTTCCACCAGCCCCTCAAAGCCACCTCAGAGGCAACAACTGCAGTCACAAGCTTTCAGTGCCAGTTCCTGTCCCTCTCTACCACCCGTCCTGATGGTGGCCAGAGCCCTGTCCCTATTCTGCACCAACACCTGTCAATCTTGCCACCCAGCTCTCTCCAACTCACCTCACCTCACATGTGGGCAAACCTCAGTCCTCAGTGGCCTCCCCACATCCACTCGGGCCACACCCCCACCAGCTCTCCCACCACACCCAGAATCTTTTCAGATAAAACTGCCACCCCCCCGCCCACCCCGCAAGCCCTTCGGTGGCTGCCCGCAGCCCCTGGGCCACTTCTGCCCCTCCCTCTCTAGCCTCCACCCTTGGATCTGCTTTCCAGCCCCAACCACCTTCCTAAGCCCCAGGAAGCCCTGCCTGGCTCGTGCTCTGCCTTCTGCCTTCCCATTACCTGGCTAATCCCTCAGATCTCAGTTTAGGCAGGACTGCCTTGCCCCATCCCTGGCCCCATCCCCAAGCCTGGATCACATTCCTTTCTAACAAGCGCTTGGAGGAGTGAGTTCCTTTCCTTCAAAGGCCTGTCCTAAATTTATTGCTATTTTTTTTTGGTGGGATTCACTCAACAGAAAGCACTGGGAGAGCAAGGACCAAGGGTCTTTTTAGTTCATTATTAAATCCCAGCAACCAACACAGTGCCTGGCATAAACCTGATCTCAATCAGCACTTGTTACATGTATATATGAAGGAATGGATGAGGAAGGAGAGAGCAAATGAATGGGAGGAGAGCATTCCAGGCATAGGAAAAAGATTCTGAGGCTTCACTCCTTTACTTTGATGAAACTAGAACAGTGTGGTCTGTGACTGTAAAAGGTTGGGGGAAGACCCCAAGCCAAAGCCTCCTGCACAACAGGTACATACCCAAATTCTGGAAGGTCTCTGTCAAAACGCACACTTTCCTCATAGAAGACATTCAGATCTGCATCCACAGCAACAACTTTTACCTGGAAGGCATTAAAGAACGTGGCTAACGAGGGCCGCGAGTCACCAAGCTCAGCAGGGACCTTGAGGGGGCAACGGTGAGACCCGAGGCCCCGGCTGGGACACAAGCCCAGGCTGCCGCAGGAGGCGGGGGCTGGGCAGAAACACCCGTGGAGCTCGGGGAAGCTACCGCAAACGGCCAGAGCCACGGCCGCGGAGGCGGACAGGGAAAGGCCGAGAGGAAAGAGTAAGAAAGGGTCTCTGGGGGAATCGGTGGGCCTCATCGAGGTCCCCGTGGACGCGACCTCCCAGCTCAGGGCGCGGCTTCTCCTCTGGACAGATGGGGAAGCATCCAGCAAGGCGAACCCACTTGCCCAGGTACCACAGGGTGTTCGGGCGGGGACTGGCTGAGGCCGCGCCCCATAACCCACTTAGGGGAGGGGGTTTTAAGGCGTTCAGCCGCGTGTGCGCTTCTAAGGAAGGAGCCGCTCAGTGCCCTGGGAGCAGCAGGCTGACTCCGGCCGGTACGCGTCCTCTGACCCCGCACGCTGGAGCCAACCAAGGTCCCAGGCAGGGCAGAGTCCACCTGCGCTCTGCGCCCATTCCTCTCTTTCTGAGCGCTCAAGCGGTGACCTGGCTCCAGGCCCCTGGGAATGCAGGTGCGATTGTCGACCCGCCGGTCGCGCCTGCCTCTGTAGCTGACCTCCTTCAAGTTCCGGTCACTCGGTGCCCACACGGGGCTCAAACCTTGAGAGTCCCCGACTCCTCTGGGCATTCCCCGCCACGTGTCCGAGGGCCTCGCCGGGGGGCGCCAGGCGTTTCCGGGTGGGCCGCGGTGCAGGAGAGGACGCGGGCGGCACCGGCGCCTGAGCGGCTGCGCGCGGCGCAGGGGCCGCCGAGCTCCCCGCGAGCCCGAGAGCCGCGCCCGGGTCACCACCAGCCCGCCGCGTCGGGCGCCCGCGGGTACCTGCTGCGTGCTGAAGTCCCAGCCCAGGCAGCAGCGGCGGGACGCGTGCTCGGCCATGGCCGCGGAGGAGCCGCTGCGCGCCCGGCCCGACACCGCCCCTGCCTGCACCGCGGCCCGCCCCCCGGCCCGACACCGCCCGCGGCCCGCCCCCCGCGCCCTCCCTCCCCAGCCCGACACCGCCCCGGCCCGCCCCCCGGCCCGACACCGCCCCTGCCTGCACCACGGCCCGCCCCCCCGACCGGACACCGGCCCCCGACCGGACACCGCCCCTGGCGGGCACCGCGGCCAGACACAAACCACGGCCCGCCCCCCGGCTGGACACCGCCCCTCGGCTGGACACCGCCCCTGGCCTGCGCCACGGCCCCGCCCTTCCCCCTTGCCCCGCCCCCGGCCCCTCTCCCCGCCCCCGGCCGCGCGGGTTTGCCTCTGGCACCGCCTGCGGGGCGGGGAGGGGCGCGCGGCCGCCTCGGCTCGCGGCGGGTGGTGGGGTGTTGCCGGCAGCCCCCGCCCACCCACCCCCACGGTCCCGGTTTCACCGCTCGCGGCTGCTCTGTGCACCGACCTTTATCCAGCGCGGCCTGCCTGGGCCAGGGGCTGCAGCTGTAAGCCAGGCTGTGCCGCCGATGGCCCTGGCTCCAGAGCCCCCACCACTGTCTCTTGGGTACCGTCCACCAGCTGGTGGCCCGCGACTCACCGGGAAAGGTGCCCTGGCGTTGTAGGCCCGGGTCTGGCGGCCCAGCCTGACCTAGAGCATCCACGGTGCGCGCGGCGCTGGCGGGGCCACCCCACGTCTGCTTAAAATCAGCTCCTGGGGCCCCCGCCTGGTGATTTAATGGAGAAAGGGAGATGAGAACCAAAACCAGACCCGCGCGCTCTCTCTACGGCACTGGAACGTGGTCCCTGGCTTGGAACCCCTTCCCTTCCCGACCCTGGACTGATCTCTTCCCGGAGTCCCTGGCCGGGGACGTGGGGACACGCTCAGCCGCCAGCTCCCAGCCCTTCCCTGCTGCCCCACCCCCGCCCCTTTTCTACCTGGCCGTGTCTCCCACGGTTTCCATTCCACGGCCCAGGGGACGAGCAGGCCAGATGCTCTGGGGGCAGGAACTGTCCGTGCCAGGGCTCCCCCACCCCGGGAACTCAAGAATGCTCAGCACTCAGCGCAGCGTCTCCTCTCCAGCCCCAGTGGCTCTGCTGTCCGCTGACCCTGGCCCGAGCACGTGGCCTCCCTGGGATCAGGCAGGTGGGCTGTCTTCCCTGCTTTTTGGACCCTTGGTGCTGTATAAGTAATAACGTGGTCATTTCCTGACGGTTTCTGTTGTGCCTGAGGTTCCTGGACCTCGAATGTGGGAGGCGGGTGCTCAGCCACTGAGCCACATCCCTTCGCCAGGCTCACTATTGCCAAGGTCCGCTGAACTGTCTCTCACCCGCTGAACTGTCAGCTGCCTGGGGCCCAGCCAGGGTTCTCACTGCTGGACAAGGAGGTGCCAAGACATTCAGCTGCCTGGGGTCACAGCCACCAGAGTCACGGCACACTGTGACAAGAGCCAAACACTGGGTCCCAGGGAAGGAGTGAGTCTGTGGCCTGCTGAGCCTGTTTCATCTACACAAACATACAGGAAGTGAGGCAGGCTGGGTTAGGGAATACAAAGATGAACCTGGCACTTGGGAGAAAAACAGTCATGAGATACGTGGCCATGGAGACCCCTCAAGATGGCTGCAGGAAGAACCAGAATTCTCCATTTGGAAAAGGATTTTGTCTGGGATCAAGGAAAAGCCCCTGATATTCTCAAGTGCCTTTGCCATTACCCAGCCCCCCCCCTTGATGAGTGGGGTAACCAATAAAAACAGCAAAGAGCCGGGACTCCTCCCCTGAACTTTAACAGGGGCAGGGTAATTAATGGTTAAAAAAGCAAGCGTAGAAGTTAAATCGACCCCTGTTTTACCCATATTCCTGTTTTGCCTTTTCTCTCCCTACACACAGACTTTGGGATTTGAAATCTGTAATGGGGGTTTATAGTCTGCAAATCAGCCCTTTTTACCCCTTTTTAGCCCTTTTTCTCTCTCTGCCTGGACCAACCCGTAAGTATACCTGGGACCTATAATCTGTTATTTTCTCCCAATTTTCTTCTCTTATTTTCTTAATAAACTAAGCTGGCTTGTACTTAAAATTCTTCTTTTGTAACATAGCCAAATCTAGAGAAATCTGGGAAAAGAAAGTAGGAACTGTTGTTATTTCCATTTCTCAAAACTTTTTAATTGAGTTATGAAGCATAGTAGAATATATAGAGTGCACTAATCTTAAATTCTTGAAGACTTTCATTTAATATATGTACACATTTGTGTGAATAAAACAGAACATTTCTAGCACCCCGGAAGTTTCTCTCTGGATCCTGACCTGCCAACAACCCCCAAGGTAATCACTATTCTGAATTCTATCAGTATAGATTCATTTGAAGTTTGTATAAATTATCCTCATTTTACAGAATGAGAAGCTGAGGCATAGAGAATTTGGTTAACCTGGCCCAGTGGCCCAAAATCAGTGACAAAGCCAGGAAAGTTGGCTCCAGAAGCCATGTGTGTGGTCACCGCACATCGTCGTGGGCAGCCTTGAGCTCTGGCCTGCGGCAAAATCCCAAGTCTCCGGAAGGCCAAGACCACTGCCTCCTTCCCAAGCCACCTCACGGGGAGCCTTGTCTTGATCAGACGTGCACCTGCCCCAGCTGGGGGCCCATCCTTCTTTTGATGGAACAGCCCTGTCCCTGAGGCCCCAGCCCACACAAGGAGACTGTGCACTGTGGCCTGATATGTTAGTGTAGCCGGATCTTGTTGAGGTTCTGGACTGTGCTGCAGAAATGATTTTCAAGAGCTCGTCGGTGAGTTAGGCCAGTAATTTATTAAGGTAGGGAGGGAAGAGAAATGGGAGAAAATAACAGAGCAGGGGTCCCAGGTAGAGAGGAAGGGACTGAAAGTGATAGAGCGGGCTGGTTTACAGACAGCAATCCCGCATTATAGATTATAGATGCCCAGGTTTTACTTGCGTGGCAACCATGGCAGGGGGAAAATGGTGAGCGCAGGGCTCAGAGGGCAGGAACAGTGGTCCAAAGGTGAAAGTGCTCTTAGCCTTGCACCTGCCTTTTGAACCATTAATTATTCCACCCCTTTGCTAAAGGCAGGGAAGGAGTTCCAGCTGTTTACTGTTTTGACTGATTATTCCACCCATCAATCCCCCAGGAAGGCCCAATGATGAAGTCGTGGGGGAATATCTGGAGCTTCTCCTGGCTTCTGAAGGAAATCTTGTTCTGAATGGCAGAATCTCTTGTGGGGGGTCTTCCAGCAGCCATCTTGGGTTTTTGATGTCCACATGGACTTCTTGCCAGGTTCCAGATCCATCTGTTGATTCCCTATCTTACTAGCCGACCTCATTAGCAAGGAATAAAGACAAAAATCTTGTAGTGAGATCTTGTCTTCAAGTTGTGGATACCTCTTGAGTTACTCTCGCCTGCCTCCCCTCCCAAAAGGTGGAGGGGTGCACCCAGTGGTAGAGGGCAGTGGGGAAACCCTGGGGCAGAGCTGCCGGGCTGGATCCTCATGACCTAGGCTGGTTGCTGGCTTTTCAGGCTCTGGCTTTGAACCCGGCCTCCTACACAACCTACCAAGGAACCCTGCCCTGGACTAGTGGGTTCTTTTCTCCCAATGCGTCTTTAAAACCAATTCCTGAGATACTGGAAAAAGCATTTATTTAGTTGCACAAGCAAAAGAGTACAGTGGCCTCATGGCTCAAAACTGTCTCCCTGATCTTCAGAAATTCTAATATTTTATAACACTGGGGTGCGAATGAATAATTGGGCTGGAGTTGGACACATATTCTTTCCTTAATAAACATTAAGCGGCTGAACAGGACGTTCAGGGCTGGGCCCCAAACCAGGGGAGCCACAAAGTTACAATCATTATCAGAGATGAAGGATCTGGATTGGGGGTGTACAGAGCCTGTGAGAGACGCCTGTGGTACAAACCAACAGAAGAGCATTTCTTCAATTGGCTCAGTCTTTGATTTTTGAATCATTGATTTTTTGTTTGTTTTTAGAATAACAAAAAATATTTTACTAAAACCTAAGGTTTACAGAATACACACAAAATAGTCACAAGGTCCCCTTTTGAAAAGAGGATCCTACACCTGACAGCAAAGTCACAATGTTGTTACTGAGGGCTGTGACATTTGTTTAATATTCCCGTTTTGGTTCAAACAATCAAACTTGCCCATAAGATTAGACTTGGCCAGAGGGTATATTTTAAAGAAAAACTGATCAGCTACTTATAACCAATGCATTTAATTAGATCACCAAAAAAGGAGGGGAAGGTGTATACTCAGGAGACTTCAATCTCTGGACAGGTCATATGCCAGCTGGGCCCTGAGTCATAGCAGAGTTGCAACTCCTACTCTCCAGTTCTTTGGACTTACCCAGGTCAGCTAACAGGGAGGTGAAGAAGGTCAACCACCATACCAGGGAACCGAAAGTGTCTACAAATGCAAGCAGGAGAATCATATCCATCAGCCATGTGGGGTCTAAGCACCTTTTCGATATAGAGGTAGAGTGGACATCACCATCGCAGGGTCCACAGGATGGAATAATAAAATATGGATTAGAGTGACTTAGTGGTATTCTACTATAGAATTATTGTGACTAGTAATGGAAGAAATTGTAGCATTGATGTGGAGAAAGTGGCCCTGGTAGTTGCTGAGGGCAGGGAGAGGGTAGAAGAAATGTGATATGGGGGCATTTTCAGGACTTGGAGTTGTCCTAAATGATATTGCAGGGACAGATGCTGGACATTATATATCCTGCCATAACCCCTGAATGTACTAGGGGAGAGTGTAAACTACTATGTAAACTATTTTCCATGTGGTCCAGCAGTGCTCCAAAATGTATTCACCAAATGCAATGAATGTGTCACAATAATGAAAGAGGTTATTGATGTGGGAGGAGTGGAGTGAGGGGGGTGGGAGGTATATGGGAACCTCATATTTTTCAATGTAAATTTTTTTGTGATCTAGTTTCTTCAAAAAAATACAATAAAAATAAATAAATAGAAGGAAAAAATAAAACTACCTTCCTCCTCAAAAATAATAATCAAATATTAAAGGATCCACACCCCTGCCTCTAACCCTGTCAACTACCTTCATTGACAGTGCTTTATACATAAACCATGATGGAGAAATGAATAAAAGCAGAAGGGTCACTGCTTTTTAAATGTGTCATAATAATCTGGATGATATTTCTAGCCTCTGCTCATGCTCTACAACAGTGAATCAGGACAAGATGTAGATTTGTTAATGTGCATTTAATCACCAAAGGACTGAAGATGTCTGGGCTTTTGTTCTGTAATGGTTCTAAGACTGTGGCCATTAAGCACCAACAAAAAAAGGAAGAAGTTTTGGCAGTGCAGGAGACACACACTTGATCAGCTCGATCTAAATGTTATTCATGGCAAACAGCCTAGCCATGCTCTAGCTCTTTCAATGGCTTGGGTTTTGTTGGTCTTCCGCTGCTCTGCTACATCACTTGCTAATGGATCACCTGGATTGGGGACACTTAACAAGTCTGGATTGATAGCAGAACTGTGTGGATCTGCAGTGCTGGGAACAACTTCACTTCCAAAGTATCTAAACATATTCTTCCCAACTTGTCTATATTAGGATGATAAATTTTGGTCGTTGTTAGAGAAAAAAAATGGCACTCACTGGGACACAAAGACTGAGAATTTCAGGCAGGCAGGAGTTTATTGGGAAGCTCTCCCAATGACGGGGGTCTGAATAGTAGACTTTAGCCCTCTTCTGGAAGGTGCAGATGTGAATTTATACAGTACATCAATAGGTAAGAAACCCTTAGTTCCAGGGGAGGGGGTTAGACTGAGTACAGCCTTTGGTTAAAAGTGGGTTCTTCTTGTGCATGGCTTGGGGGGTAGTGGGCTAGGAGGTAGGGTATTCTTGGAAGGCGGGGTCTGGAAGGAACTGGTCCTTATCTGCTCCATTCTCACGGTGATAAGGCTTATCCTGGGGGGAAATACACTGTCTCCACCAGTGGGCATCTTGCTCAGTCCATTGGAATGGAGTCACAGCCTTAGAACCTCTTAATCATTGCAAACCTCATAAGGGGGAAGCTCTAATACTCCTAGCTCTTTGATTATATATATTTGATGAAGGACCAAGTAATAGGAATACTGGGCAGAATGGAAGGGTGAAGGGATTCAGGATGTCATCTCAGTCTGGCTACTTCCTGCTGTCATGGGGTGGTGAAGGGTTCCCTTCCATCCTGTCCAGTGGGTTCTCCTTTCTGATTTTGAAGAGGTTGGTATTGGTGTTCATGTAGCACAAAGATGCCGTTCACATATTCCTGAGTTGTTGACTGTACAATTCTGCCTATGAATTAAACCAGAAGCTGTAGGAGACAAGGACCAAAAAAAAGCAGCTGCAATGCTATGAGTAATGGTGTAATAATGGGTAAAGGATTGAATTTAGGGGTGAGGAGAAAAAAGAGGGAAACCACGATTGATTTCCGTAGCTGTTGCCTTGGGCCCTCTGAATGATTTCTATGTTTTCCTTTAAAGTTATGAGATTTTTTCTACCTGCCAAGCTTTGTTAACATAAAACAAGTTTCATTTATGGGAAGCAGACTTGGCCCATTGGCTAGGGCATCCACCTACCACATGGGAGGCCCGTGGTTCAAACCCTGGGCCTCCTCAACCCATGTGGAGCTGGCCCATGTGCAGTGCTGATGCGCGCAAGGAGTGCCGTGCCATGCAGGGGTGTCCCCCACTTAGGGGAGCCCCATGCACAAGGAGTGTGCCCATAAGGAGAGCCATCCAGCATGAGATAAAGTGCAGCCTGCACAAGAATGGTGCTGCACACATGGAGAGCTGACACAAGATGGTGCAACCAAAAGAAACACAGATTCCCAGTGCCGCTGATAAGGATAGAAGTAGTCACAGAAGAACACACAATGAATGGACAACACGGGGAAGGGGAAAGGGGAGAGAAATAAAAAATAAATCTTAAAAAAAAAGTATTATTTATGATTGCACAGGTGCTTAGTACATCCTGTTGGATTAGGGACAAGGGTGGGGGTTTTTGGTATTCTGTTATCGGGGCAGGGGAGACCTAAAATTCCCAACTCTTTTTGATATGTTTGGTGGGGAGAGAGAGTGGGAAGGCATTGTGGGATTTAGATATTGTTCCTCTTTCCGCATTTGTTGTGATGCTGTCCAGCGGCTCCGCTCCCAAAGAGGTAAGGACGAACAGAGCAAGACAACACACAGTAACCGCTCTGGAGATGCAGGCTGGTGGTGCAGGTCTGATTTATTGAGGAAGTGCAGTAGCTTTTATAAACCATGAAGCAATGTGCAAGCAGCTTACTGGCTATGCTAATTTAGTGAGGCTGATTGGTTCATGCGCTCTAGTTGCTTGGGGGGGAGGCAGATTTCCAAGGGACATGCCCGGGCATGTCTGCCGAATGCCTCGGGGCCATCTTTTGGGTGGAACCCCAAAGGCCTTATAGTTAGAGAGGTTTTCCTATGTCTAACAAGGTGTCGGTGGCTTGCGCACATGCACTGAGATACGGCTGCTTCTGGCTCGGCGGCTGGCACTGTAGTTTTGCAGCAGGAGAAGATCAAGTACATGATCATGGGTGACATCTTGTATGGCTGTCTGGATAAACTGAGTTATTGCATGGAAGATGTGTGGACCTGCTGATGGGAGAATGAGAGTTATGATTGTGGTAAGGATAGGAATTAACCATGAAATTTAGGGTGGGCTGTGAGGTTATTGTCTCCAATAACCTCTGAAGAGAAGGAATAATAAGATCATACATTCAGCATTAAACATTAATGGCATTAATGGTTGATAGTGAAATTACATGATTTGATGGGCTTATACACTTAAGAGTTTTAGCTGGAATAGGAGACTTCAGATTATTAACTGTGGTTTCATAACAGTGTTTTTGAGTGATTTTTTCATGGATTTAAAATTCCCAACAAACAGAGCTGCATAGATCTACGGTGATCAAAATGACCACATTTTCCCCAGTTTATATAGTTTGAAGCATAGGCAACAACAAATTATTATTACTTCCCTTTTTGGGCTTGGAGCAGCTGGCACTTTAACTTGTAATTTAGACTTAGTCCATTGTTGTAAGGATTCAGTTACAAGATCACAAGAGTCCCCTTGCAGTGTCTGCAGTGCTGAAAGCATACCTTGCCTCTTCTGAGAGAGGGACGGGACCAATGTAATCCACTTGCCGTTGTGCTACTGGAGTCTGTGCTCAGACAAATGTTTCATCCAGTGAGACAATTGTTGTAGTCATTGGAGTGAACACGGTGGACACTCATGGGTGATGTTCATGAGCTGCTGGTGACTGACAGGCAGTTGGAACTGCTGAACTAGGCACTACAAGGTCTGGTATCCATGATATTTGCCTTTTTGGTGGAGAAACTCTGCTGCTTTTTTGGTCTCAGTGGTCTGGCTCTGGATCTCTAGGAGGGCATCTGCCTTAAGTCCCAAGAGATGTTAAAGGAGGGGGCAGGAACATGATAGACATTTACCTGTCACAGCTGGCAGGTGTTCCAGATGTTCTTCCACAGATTTCTCTTCCCGGCAGAAGGCCGCTCACAAGAGTTCATTGTTCTTGTTTTGCACTTTGTTTTCTTGCAATTGTGACTGAAACTCAAGTGGTATTTGCTTAGAAAGTTGCCTCTGCCACAAACTCTACCCAAAGCCAATATTGGTACTGGCTACATCCAATTCACAGGGTAAGTTAAGATCCACCCCCTTACTGCTTGAGCCTGTTTTATTGTTTTAAAAGCAGCCTGCTGGGAGGGGGCTTTCATTTCCATGCACAACTTTTTCTGAGTAACACATATAATGGTTTTAATATCTGAGCTAAAGTAGGGATGAAGTATTTTCAGTATTCCAATAATATGAGAAAACATTATACTTCATCAGTTACAGCAGAGGGAACAGTTTTTTGTTTTACTCAACTGAATGCCATTTAAGGATGTGACAGACAGTTATGACTTTGTAGCTTGTCCTAATTGTTTGCCTATCTCAGGCTCTTAAGATATCATTGTTTTAGATGCTTCTTTTAATTCTGGAAAAAAGAGAAAAGGATTACTAATTAACATAATATCATCAATAGGGTTACAGCCACAGGTTTTTGTTTGTGCGGTCACCCCTCGGGCTGAAGTATGGTTTGCTGACCTGGCGGGGGGCAGCGGCCGCGGTAGGCCTATTCCAAACCGCTGCCCCTGTAATAGGGTGGTTGGTCGGGCCCACCGCCACCCCTGAAGGAAGCTCGGCATGGGCGCAGAGTGCCCTCGGGTCTCCCCTTCTCGGCAGCCATGCTTCCGTGGCCGCCCCTCCTCCCAGATAGCGCCACACGATGCCTTCTTTCTCCCTGTGCAGGCGCAGGGCGGAAAATTCCAGTCTGCCCTTTTCCCTCCCCCCGACAGCAGCAACAGCCAGGTGTGGGCGGGAAACTCAAGTCTGCCCTCTACCCCAGCAACAGCAGCCACCAATCCCTAAACCCGGCCACTTCCCCCAGCAACAGCAACAGCCAATCCCTAACCACCACCCCTCCCCCGTCCAGTACCTCCCACTGACCTTTCTCCGGCAACCAATCAGAACAGAGCGTGGCTTCGACCAATCAGCCTTCCCCAGCCCCTATAAAACTGTAGCCTCTCCCTCAATAAAGTGGACTTGTGTGTTTACCTTGTCTCCGCTGTAGTTCTTCTGCCGTGTGCCCTCCAGTCCTGAGGGCCCCCGACAAGGGCCTGGCTGCGACGGCTTGCTCGGTTGGTAGAGGTGGGGTCTGGCTGCGGACGAGGGGTCGGTCCCGCTTGGGACGAGGGGTCGGTCCCACTTGGGAAGAGGGGTCGGTCCGGCAGCAGACGAGGGATCGGTCTCACAGGGGTTGTGTGGTTTGGCTGACGGGGTCGCCCGGCGAAGCCGGCGACGAGGGGGTCACCTGGAGAAGCAGGCGACGAACTGGGGACAAGGGAGGCCAGGCCCTTGTTGGGGGCTCTCAGGACTGGAGGGCGCACGGCAGAAGAACTACCGCGGAGACAAGGTAAACACGCAAGTCCACTTTATTGAGGGAGAGGCAACAGTTTTATAGGGGCTGGGGAAGGCTGATTGGTCGAAGCCACGCCCTGTTCTGATTGGTTGCCGGTGAAAGGTCAGTGGGCGGTACTGGACGGGGGAGGGGTGGTGGTTAGGGATTGGCTGTCGCTGTTGCTGGGGGAAGGGGCAGGGTTTAGGGATTGGTGGCTGCTGTTGCTGGGGTGGAGGGCAGACTGGATTTTTCCGCCCACGCCTGGCTGTTGCTGCTGTCGGGGGAAGGGAAAAGGGCAGACTGGACTTTTCCGCCCTGCGCCTGCGCAGGGAGAAAGAAGAAGAAGGGTGCCGCCCCACAGGCATCGTGTGGCGCCATCCGGGAGGAGGGGCGGCCACGGAAGCATGGCTGCCGAGAAGGGGAGACCCGAGGGCACTCTGCGCCCATGCCGAGTTCCCTTCAGGGGTGGCGGTGGGCCCGACCAACCACCCTATTAAGGGGGCAGCAGCTTGGCCTACCGTGGCCGCTCCCCTGCCAGGCCAGCAAACCACGCTTCAGCCCGAGGGGTGACTGCATTTCCCCCTTCTTTTCAAATAAGGGCCAGGATGGCAGGAGCAACAAGTAGCCGAGGCCCAAGAGGCAGTAAGCAATGAGGGAAGCGGGGCTGAAGAGGGAGGTGAGTATGACGGGGATATAAATGTACAATTTAGGGGGTGGTATCTTGCCGTTGCAAGCAAGGGTGGCCAATGTCCAATTCTTGTTGATCTCGGCGGCTATAAGATCCATCTGTTGTTAAAAGTCCAGGATGACAGCGCGTTGCAGGTAGTTGATCTCTCCTTGGCAGCGAAGACATTGTAGGAGAGGATTACTTTTTCCTGCCAGAGGCTTACTGTCCAATTAAAAGGCTGATGGCTGGGGTTGGTGAGTGCAATGGGGAGTGTGAGGAAAAGAAGGGTGACGATTTTGGACAAGAGGAGGCTTGGTGAAGTCATTATGGGAGGAAGATAAGGAGTAAAGCATAAAAGAGGATAATAAACAGAAAGGCGATGGAGAGTAGAATTCGTTGGCCGAGGTTCCAATCTTCTGGGGCAGTAGCAGCTAGACAGATGGCGGAAAATATTATCAAGAAAGCAAAGGTTATGAGGAAGAAATAAAGTATTAAAGGCTGTGGGGGAAGTGAGAAGATCATTTAGAGGGTAGGGTTGAGAATGGTATGTTTAAGACAGAAGCTTTGTGGTTTGTAGGAGACTGCTTTATAAACGAAGGAGAATGAGGGCAGTAAATATAGTAACGATAGATAGGAAGATGACAGTGAGGAGGAGTCTTTGTTTAAGGTTCCAATCGTCCGGCGCAACAGTGGCTAGGCCGATAGCGAGGGGTGTTGCTAAATAGACAATGGCTGCAAAGACAAAACCATCTTCTGTTTCCTTAAGAATAACTTTTCTTTAAATACTTAGTAGCATGCAATATTAGAAACCATTTCCTAAAAGCAAGTTGGCAGGGGAGCTTGGTTGCTGTTAATCTTTCCTGTTATAAAATTACCTTTTATTATTATTATCATCAATTCAGTTTAATATATATATATATTTAAGAATGACCTTTTGGAATTAGCCATTTAATACCTTAATGTAAACTATTGAAGATAAATTTTATCTTTACAGAACACATTCCCTTACGTAAAGTTATCACAATACCTTTTACACTTGCCGCATGCAAATTAAATTTCAAGAGTTTATGAAAAATTAGCCATCTTACTTTAGGACAAAATACGTCTTTTTGCAAAACTTATTACATTTCCGTTAGCATTTTTACAAACTTTTAACCTTTTTAATATTCATATAAGTTTTACATTCTTTATATTATCCTGTGAAGAAAAATAAGTTATTCATTTTAATCTAGGCAAGAACAACTTTTTATGAAGACGTACAGTTAATTTTGTTAATTAAGACTTATAATTTTTTTAAATTGTGGATATCTTATTAACATTTAAACTTGTGTATTAATATAATAAACTTAAGTATTAATATAAGCGCTTATTTAATTTTTGGCCATTTGACTAGAGCTCTTTTAAAGATTTCTAGTAATTTATATTTACCATCCGGAGGTATCACAATATATGTTGACATTGAACAAACAGACAGACAAACACAGAACAATTACAACACATTAACAGAAATATATAATTTATTTACAGTTGACTCATAATTCTTACTTTCTTGGTATAGCTGCTTTTAAATCCTTTTTTATATAGCATATCATAGATTATACCCTTCAAGATTTCTTCTGGACTTCATGTTGCCTGTAATAAGCCAGGAGGGAATCTTTTACCTTCCTGCTCCACAGCAAAAGTGACCCTATCTATAAGGCGAGTATAGGTGTCCGGGTCCCAAAGCTGACACGTGGTAAGCCACGAATTAAAGGGGAGAAGAAGGTCCCAATATACTTGAAGCTGTTTGAAAGAGATCTTACACCGGTGAGTGTCTAGGAGACCGGCGAGGGCCCAAACTTGTGGGGCTTGCTTAGCAGATAGGATGTTACCCATTGCTAGTGGCCTTTTGGAGTCGATAAGAAAAGGGGCCCTTACCTTGAGAGCGCGGCGATGGGAGCCGAGGTGCGCGGTGAGACGAGGGGTCGGAGCCGATGGGACTCCGACGGTGGTCGCGGGCCAAGAGAAGGCCCCGACGAGGGGAGGGCGGGACGACGAGCAGTGGAGCAAGGCAAAGGGGAGCAAGCGCAGAGGGGAGGAGGCAGAGGTGAAGGCAGGGGTGGAGGTGCTCAGGCACGCGCTCCTGAGAGTTTTATTGGCGCCTCTTAATCATAGCGGGTCGGTATAAGCCCCCGACATGGAAGGAGAAAGCCATCCAGCAATTCTCCCAGACCGTCGTGGATCATATGAGGTCACCAAGGTTCAGGAGCAGCAATGCAGAGTGAAAAGATAGGGGTGAGAAGAGAGGAGAGCGTAGGGCTATGGTAGGGTTACTTCAGACGTGCAAGCGCGTGCTCCCGAGAAATCCAAGGCTCCTCTTAATCATAGCGGGTCGGTATAAGCCCCCGACATGGAAGGAGAAAGCCATCCAATGATTCTCCCAGACTGCCGTGGATCGTATGAGGTAGCCAAGGCTCAGGTAGCAGCAATGTTGCACGAGAGAAGTCCCAAGGTGAGAAGAGAGGAGGGCGTAGGGCTGTGGTAGGATTACTTCAGACATGCAAGCGTGCGCTCCTGAGAAATCCAAGGCTCCTCTTAATCATAGCGGGTCGGTATAAGCCCCCGACATGGAAGGAGAAAGCCATCCAGCGATTCTCCCAGACCGCCGTGGATCGTATGAGGTAGCCAAGGCTCAGGTAGCAGCAATGTTGCACGAGAGAAGTCCCAAGGTGAGAAGAGAGGAGGGCGTAGGGCTGTGGTAGGATTACTTCAGACATGCAAGCGCGCGCTCCCGAGAAATCCAAGGCTCCTCTTAATCATAGCGGGTCGGTATAAGCCCCCGACATGGAAGGAGAAAGCCATCCAGCAATTCTCCCAGACCGCCGTGGATCGTATGAGGTAGCCAAGGCTCGGTAGCAGCAATGTTGCATGAGAGAAGTCCCAAGGTGAGAAGAGAGGAGGGGGGGGCCGCCAGGTTATGGAGTGAGGCTGTGGTGGAGTTGCCTTGCCCCACGTTGTGCTGTGGTGGGGTTGCTTTGCCCCACGTTGGGCGCCAACTGCGACGGTTTGCTCGGTCGGTAGAGGTGGGGTCTGGCTGCGGACGAGGGGTCGGTCCAGCTCTGGACGAGGGGTCGGTCCTGCTTGGGACGAAGGGTCGGTCCCACTTGGGACGAGGGGTCGGTCCGGCAGCAGACGAGGGATCGGTCTCACAAGGGGTTGCGCGGTTTGGCTGACGGGGTCACCCGGCGAAGCCGGCGACGAGGGGGTCACCTGGAGAAGCAGGCGACGAACTGGGGACAAGGGAGGCCAGGCCCTTGTTGGGGGCTCTCAGGACTGGAGGGCGCACGGCAGAAGAACTACCGCGGAGACAAGGTAAACACGCAAGTCCACTTTATTGAGGGAGAGGCAACAGTTTTATAGGGGCTGGGGAAGGCTGATTGGTCGAAGCCACGCCCTGTTCTGATTGGTTGCCGGTGAAAGGTCAGTGGGCGGTACTGGACGGGGGAGGGGTGGTGGTTAGGGATTGGCTGTCGCTGTTGCTGGGGGAAGGGGCAGGGTTTAGGGATTGGTGGCTGCTGTTGCTGGGGTGGAGGGCAGACTGGATTTTTCCGCCCACGCCTGGCTGTTGCTGCTGTCGGGGGAAGGGAAAAGGGCAGACTGGACTTTTCCGCCCACGCCTGGCTGTTGCTGCTGTCGGGGGAGGGGAAAAGGGCAGACTGGATTTCTCCGCCCTGCGCCTGCGCAGGGAGAAAGAAGAAGAAGGGTGCCGCCCCACAGGCATCGTGTGGCGCCATCCGGGAGGAGGGGCGGCCACGGAAGCATGGCTGCCGAGAAGGGGAGACCCGAGGGCACTCTGCGCCCATGCCGAGTTCCCTTCAGGGGTGGCGGTGGGCCCGACCAACCACCCTATTAAGGGGGCAGCAGCTTGGCCTACCGTGGCCGCTCCCCTGCCAGGCCAGCAAACCACGCTTCAGCCCGAGGGGTGACCGCACCTGGCCTCCCTTGTCCCCAGTTCGTTGCCTGCTTCGCCGGGCGACCCCCTCGTCGCCGGCTTCACCAGGCGACCCCCTCGTCGCCGGCTTCGCCGGGTGACCCCGTCAGCCAAACCGCACAACCCCTGTGAGACCGACCCCTCGCCCCAAGCGGGACCGACCCCTCGTCCGCAGCCAGACCCCACCTCTACCGACCGAGCAAACCGTAGCATGTTTGTTTGTTTTTTATTTATTTTTCTCCCCTTCCCACTCACTATCTGCTCTCTTTGTCCACTCACTGTGTGTTCTGTGTCTTCTTGCATTATCCAGCAGCACTGGGAAACTGCATCTCTTTTTTTTGTTGCATCATCCTGCTGAGTTAGCTCTCTAAGTGTGTAGTGCCACTCCTGGGTGGGCTGTTCTTTTTTCATGCAGGGTGGCTCTCCCTGCAGAGTGCAGTCCTTGCATGTGGGGCACCCCTACATGGGGGCACCCCTGCATGGGACGGCACTCATTGCATGTGGCAGCACTGCTCATGGGCCAGGCTATCACATGGGTAAGATTGAACCACATGGGAGATTGAGCCCTGGACCCTCCATATGGTAGATGGACACTCTATCAGTTGAGCCACGTCTGCTTCCCTGTTTGTTTTTTTCATACAGCTGGAGTTTTTGCCACCACTCCAGGACAGCTGGTTGGGCTATGCACACAGCTTTAGGGAATCACTGCAAAATCCACCTTTGACCTTCTCACATGAAGGTGAATGCAGGTTGGATCGATTTGCCTGAGGAGATACTAAAGAAAGACTTAGCAAGTTTTAAAACAAAGTGATAGTGACATAACTGGATATTAATTTTTGCAACACACTTGCAATATTTAGGACTGCGGCAGACAGCAGTGGTGTTACTTTAATTCATGATAATCTACTGTCATGCACCACCTCTGGTAGCCCTCAATGGTCACTCTTTCTGCAGCCATAGAGCTGCTGCTTTACTGGAGGTGGGGCAAATCAGTTGAACACAAGCTAAAGCATGTGTCTCGATTTCTAGACAGAGAGGTTGTTTCTGTGATACATATCATTTAAAAAAATAAATTAAAGCTATGATTAACAACATTATACTTTATCTAATATTATGCCAAAACATTTTTTAGATGTTCAGGAATTTTATGCACTCTTTTAAGTATTCATGTGAACAATTTACTCATACTACTTTGGTTAAGGAGGGTTAAAGAATCCTTTTTAATTTCATAACACTTTAAACAGTTTCCACTCATAATATATCAAATGAACTCAACTATTCTATTATTTCACTTTTTCCCAAGGTGAAAGATATTTTCCAGGATTAGACTCTGTGAAGACAGGTTTGAGCATTATGTTCTTTTAAAACTAATAATCTTATTTTTATTAAACAGCCAAGAAAGTGGTAAGTTTAAAGTATAAGAAGCTATTTTGATAAAAAGAGATTTTTCTTTTGTATTTTGATAAGTCAGGAGAAAAGCTTTTTGAAAACTTTTGCTAAAACAGACCACTAGTATACTATTTGATATTGTAGCTTTTTAAAACTTTATAGATAGACCCAGTAGATTTTACTCAACTTTAACTATGAAAATTTCATTTTTATGACCCTTCTGCATTTTCTATATTCATTTGGGTTTTGTTTTATATTTTAATTTTTCTTGAAAACCAGTGGTTTTATCTTAGTACATTATATCTTGTCCTTAACAATAAAACACATTCTATATGCCCTACTTACATAAGTTACTAAAATGATTTTGGGAACTGTCTCAAAGCAAATTTCTTAGAACATACAATTGTCATGATTACTTTAATTAGCAGCTATTTTATTTTAGCAGTGCAGGAAAAACTACTTTCTCCTTTATTTTATTTTATTTAATTTTAATTTAATTTAATTTAATTTAATTATTTCTTTGAAGATTGACTTTTTGTTTATTTCTCTCCCCTTTCCCCCAACCCTTCTGTTGTCTACTCTCTGTGTCCATTTGCTGTGTGTTCTTCTTTGTACACTTCTGTTGTTGTCAGCAGCACGGGAAACTGTGTTTCTTTTTGTTGTGTCATCTTGTGTGCTAGCTTTCTGTGTGTGTGGCATCATTCCTGGGCAGGCTGAACTTTCTTTTGTGCTGGGTGGCTCTCCTAATGGGGTGCACTCCTTGCATGTGGGGCTCCCCTATGCGGGGAATACCCCCTACATGGCAGGGCACTCCTTGCGTGCATCAGCACTGCAGGTGGGCTAGCTCCACACCAGTCAAGGAGGCCTAGAGTTTGAACTGCGGACCTCCCATGTGGTAGATGGATGCCCTAACCACTGGGCCCAGTCTGCTTCCCTTTTCCCATTATTTTATGAAAACTGAAGATTCCCAATTGAATCAAAATATCTTCTCTATCACCATTTTAATATGCAGATTGAGGTGGCCTCTGACAAGTTTTCCTGTTAATGAAGTTAATCTTCAATTCAGTTTCTGTCTAATAATGACTTTCTGTAACTAGTCATTGAATATTTCAGTTTAAGCAATGCTTCTACAAACTTCTTATGACTATTCATAACCACATAGTGTATGGTTACTTCAAGACAAATTCTGCCTCCGTAGAACACATTCCCTTACTTAATGCTACAACAATACCTTCTACATCTTGCCATATGCATTCAAATTTTGCTCTACATACTTCCATTCTGATTTTATGAAAACCAGCCACGTCTTCCTAGGACAAAACACACTTCCTTGAACAAAGTTGTCAAATTTCAGTCAGACGCACTCCTACTAACTTAACTTCTTTCAATATCCATTTAAGTTTCACGTCCTTTGTTCCATGAAGAAAAATAAACTTTTCATTTCAATTTAGGCAAGAACTATCTTTTATGTAGAGATTTGTAGTAATTTCATTATTCAAGACTTACAATTTTTATCACTTTAAAGATTATTAACATTCATATTTATTAATATAAGTGTTTGTTTATTTTTTGGCCATTTGAATAGAGCTCTTTTAGGAATTAATATTACCATCCAGAGGTATTAAAATATCCACTGGCACTGAACAAACAGACAATCACAGAAAGAGTTATGACACACAGAAACATAAAGTTCATTAATTTGACTCATTATTCTTACTCCTTTGGTACGGCTATTTTTACTACCTTCAAAATTTCAGTTTTTGGAATCAGTGTTGCTTATAATATGCAACCTTGCTTTTGGAAACACTTTTACTAGTAATCAGCAACAGGAATATTTGAGCACTATAAATGCAGTTAAGCATTAATTTAAAAGTTTAGATAGATATTTAGCACATGTATTTTGGATTATTGCCTTTGAGGAGTATACTTAGACTTAGGAGTCAGCTGAAAGCTTAATTATAAGAGGCAAGCAATTGTAGGTTAAGGAAGGTAATTAGGGACAGATGGGAGTTGATAAGTTGAGAGGGCTCAGAGGAATAGGATCAGAGAAAGTGTTTAATTTGGGAGAGATCAGATTGAGAAGGGGATGTGAACACACATAGTGCTTTCTGCCTGGGCCACCTTCTGGAGAGGGAGGATGGGAATGGGGAAGGAGGCTGGAGAGTGGGGAGTTGGGCTACAGAGCAGGTAGTGGGTGGGGAGAAGGGAATGGGAGGTGTGGGGAAACGGGGTAAGTGCGGGTGCTGATGAGCCATATGGTTGTGGAGGAGGAGCATGATCTGAGAGATATGAGTTGGAGAAAGGGTTTCCTATATGCAGAAGGTGGGGAGGGACTGGAGGGGAGGCGAGCACTGGCCCCAGCACCTGTATGAGGAGGGGAGAAAGTTGGGGCAGAAGGCGTTGAGGACCAAAGTGGGAAGAAGGAGAGTCAGAGGACGAGGAGGGTGGGGTGAAGGCGAAGTCTGAGGAATATATGGAGGAGGTGCAGGGGAGTCTGATCAGCTGGATCAAGGTTGAGGTTTTCAGGGGACTTGGGGGCAGAAAGGAGGAAGAAGAAAGCTTTTGAGGAGTTTTTGGTGCAGGATTGGCAGAGGGAGGGGCAGATACAAAGATGAGAGAAGCCCTGAGCAAAAGGAGTCTTGCATGCCTGCCACTGCACTGGATAAAGCTCTCTAAGTCTTGGAGAACTTGGGAATTAAAAGTGCATTTTCTAGCCATTGACTTTCACTATCTAATTGATATTGAGGTCACATAGAGGTCGAATAGAAAATGAGCTTTTGGGGTCTGATGGCTCCTTTCAGGTACAGCATTTTAAGGTTGTGAAGGAGACAGCCCAGAGGTGTGGTTTGGGGGGGGGGCCAAAATTAAATTACCCCTTTTAGGTGACCTGAGTGAGACTAAGAATCTCTAGTACAGGGGAGATTCTGAGTAAGACAGGTGTCCCCAAATCAGTCAGAGATCTCCAAGGAAATAAGAGACTGCACTTGGGACTGGAAGTTTCCAGAGTCAAGGAGTCTCTTCCCACAGGGATGCAGGCCTTCCACCTGCTGTGGCCTCCTGGGAACAGTGAGAATCTCTGACCTAGCACTAGGCTTTTTCAGTGGGTTGGAAATGGAAAAAGGAGAGAGGGCAGGATCCTCCACTGGAGAAATCTTTGACTCACCCAGCTATGAGTCAGTGTCTGGTGTTGGATGGACCCTCTCAGCAGCAGCAGGGGGAGGTTCCTCACCATTTGGTCATCTCGACATGGTCCCAGATGCTGGTTTTTGGCACCAACTGAGACACTTGGCACTCACTGGGACACAGAGACTGAGGATTGCAGGCAGGAAGTTTATTGGGAAGCTCTCCAAACAGAGAGGGTCTGAAGAATAGACATCAGCCTGCCCCTGGAGGGTGGTGGATATGACCTTATATGGTACATCTATAGGGAAACAGAGTACAGCCTAGGCCAAATGGCCAGGGGGATGTGGGCTAGGAGGTCTTGGAATGCCGGAGGGGTTGGTGGTACTTGGGGTCAAGGCCCTTATCTGCCCTTATCTGCTCCACTTCACTTATTCTTGGGAGGGAATGGGCTGCCTCCTAGTCCCTCACAGGTGGCTTGTTCAATGGATAGGATTGGAGTCACAGCCTTATGACCTTGTAATGGGGAGCCTGTAGCAACATGAAGATAACAAGCGTTGCTCTCACCTTGTTCTGGGTTTCCTCAAGAGTCCTGCAGACAGCCCACCATCATGCCAGGTACAGAGTTTGGCCTCTGGTCTCATCTCCAGCTCTGCTCTTCTCAAGAGTGAATCATTGATTTTGGTTTGAATCTAGGTGTTTGTGAGAAATCAGTGAAAATTTCAACTGAAACTAATGACTAGATATTAGTTTCTCAGAACAAGAAAAAAAATTTCATTTAGTAAATATAATGAGAACTCATTGTAAAATACAAAAATGGTGAAAAATATAAATGCACTTCTTACTCTGTGTTCTCTCGCCAATAAAACAAAACAGGGACCTCTCCATTCTTTGAAGTTTGCAACCACATGCAACACGGATTTTCTCAAAGTTAACCTTATTTTTTTTGCAAAAATCCTGAAGAAAGTATGCTTTTTTCATGAAGATACATTATTTTTAAATTCCAATATGTTTTAAGCTTTTACTGTAAAAATAGCAGACTAGTTTTCATTTTTATCCCACCCAGCCTAAATCTGTGTTCTTTAGTATTGATGACTATTGGAACCATCCAGACTTATATAATTATTTCTAAATGAGTAGTTTTTAAAGTGAAAAGTTGGGAGCATATTGGTAGCTTTAATTCCTATGCCCTCTGCTTCCAAGATAAAGGTAAGATCATTGAATCAAAAATAATCAGAAATTAGAGAATGGAATACACTAATGCATTGAATCAATCTGGCTTTTTATAATGTGTATATACATAGAAGATTTCATGTTGGAATATGCTGAAAAGTAAATATATTTCTTTTGTTCTATTTCAGAAGTAGTAAAAAAACCTTTTTGTAATATGGGGGAAAATGAAAAGCTGTTAGGAACTTTTTTTTTAAAGATTTATTTTATTTATTTCTCTTCCCATCTCCCCCTATTGTCTGCTCTCTGTGTTCATTTACTGTGTGTTCTTCTGCATCTGCTTGCATTGTCAGGTGGCATGGGGAAACTGCATCTCTTTTTGTTATGTCATCTTGCAGCATGAGCTCTCTGTGTGTGTGGCACACTCCTGGGTGGGCTGTTCTTTTTTCACATGGGGTGGCTCTTTTTGTGGGGTACACTCCTTGTGTGTGTGGCTCCCCTATGCAAGGGCACCCCTGCAGGGCATGGCACTCCTTGCATGTGGCAGCACTGCACGTAGGCCAGCTCACCACATGGGCAGGAGGCCCTGGGCATTGAACCCTGTACCTCCTATATGGTAGGCAGATGCTCTATCACTTGAGTCATGTCTGCTTCCCACTGTTAGGAATTTTTAAAAATTTTTGTTTAAACTCCTGGCAGGGCAAACATTACATGGCTTTGCTTGTCCAGGTTTGAAGGTAGCAATGGGTCCTGCCTCCAATTAATAAGTAATTCATGAGCCGAAGTTAAGATTTTATAAAGCTGTTTTTGTACTTATGTGTGGAGAAATATTTGATGGACTCTGATATTCAAGCAAACAAATTCTTTAAAACTCCGAGAAAAATGTATTAATATTTGTTTTCACCAAAGTATGAATAATATATTTGCTGTTTATGTGTTTATATTCATCTTAGAAACAAATCTGGTTTAGGAAAATTAAATGTTGTTGTAGATACCTTCCACTTTTCTGGTTTTATTGCATTGGTTTCTTGTGAACATGCACTTCCCCATTCCACAAACATTTGAGGCACATGAAGTTTAGTACTAGTGTGTGCATGGAAGAAAGGTCTGGAAAAATATACTACAAGTTTTCATGTCTGGGAGTGAGATTTAGAAAATGGTGATTAGAGGGTGACTTTTTGCATTTTAATTTACTCTGTATTGTTTAACTTTTGGATTAAAAGAATAAAGAAAAAGTAAAGAATAGCAATAATTGGGAGGGAGGGGTATCTCAAGCTGCTTAGAACTTTTAAATGATTCTCTTTAAGTGGGCCAAAGAGAAAATAAAAATACAACACACTATTTATTTTTATTTTTTATCTTTTTTTATTTTTATTTTTAAATTTATTTCTCTCCCCTTCCCTGCCCCCCCCACCCCCAGCTGTCAGCTCTCTGTGTCCATTTGCAGTGTGTTCTTCTGTGTCTACTAGTATTCTTGTCAGCAGCAACGGGAATCTGTGTCTCTCTTTGTTGCATCATCTTGCTGCACCAGCTCTCCTTGTGTGACACCCTGGGTAGGCTGCACTTTTTGTGCACTGGGCAGCTCTCCTTATGGAGTGCACTCCTTGCACATGGGGCTCCCCTATGCAGGGGACTCCCCTGCATGGCATGGCACTCCTTGTGCACATCAGCACTGCACATGGGCCAGCTCACCACATGGGTCAGGAGGCCCTGGGTTTGAACCCTGGACCTCCCATGTGGTAGGTAGATGCTCTAACCATTGAGCCAAATCTGCTTCCCAATACACTGTTTAGAAAACAGGAAAATGAAAACATCTTTATCAGAAGTAAATACATATCCTTGAATGCTTTCATTAAAGAATGAAAATAAATGAACTAGCCACATGATTTAAAAAGTTAGAAAAAAAACCCATGAGCCTACAGGAAAACGGAAAGAACTCCCCCCCCCCCACTAAAAAACACACACAAAAGCAATGAGAAAACAGTAAAAGCACAAAAAATATTAAATAGTTCAAAGAGCTGGACTTTGAAACTAGAGAAAATGACAAATATGATAAACAAAATGAAAGAAAGAGTGATATAAAGAAAAAGAAAACAAAAAGCAAAAAACAAAGAAATAAAAAACCCTGATGTTGAGCTCTAGCTTGGCCACCCAGGACTCCTCACCAGGTGGGCTACAGAATCAAGTTGAAAGCAGTGCTGACCTCCACCTTTCAGGACATAGCTCACAAGGCCCTGCCAAGGTTCTGGGCAGTATGGCAGATCCCTGAGGTTCCTTGAGTCTCCCCACAGAACCCTGGGTCCAATGCTTTATAGCATCTTTTACTGACCTCTCCATCTGGGACACATTTCAAAGCATCCACATGGGGCCTTCAGAATTGCATGTGTGGAACTACAGTTCCTTGACCTCTTCATCTCCAGTGGCCTTTGACTCATCCCACATCAGCTCTCTGCACCTGGATCATGTCATTGCCACCCCCACTCTGAATCATAACCTCTCCTGCCCCACTCTGTGTCCACTGACTTCCATCTTCCCCTTCCCACTAAGGGAGTTCCAAGACCTCATCAAGACCTCACCTTATCCCTTTTGATTCCACGTCTTTCTCCCACTCTTTCTCTAACTGACCCACACTCCAACTATCCTCTTGACATTATACTCAACTCCTGGAATCCTACATCCATTGGAAACCCCCCAACCGTTACCTCCTTAGAAACCCAGGGTTCTCAGTAACAAATAAATAAAATAAATCTTAAAAAATAAAATAAAAAAATAAAATACTCACCTGCAGTCATTCAACAAACATTGGAGAACCTACTATGTGCCAATTACTGTGCTAGAGGCTGGGCTAGAGGGATGAACAGCAGCAGCATTGGCCCTTTCTTAAAGTATGTGCCAGTGACAACCACTGAGGGCAACAGAAAGCTATTGCAAGAGTTGAGCAGAGAATAACATGGTCAGGTTTTTCTTTTTTCTTTTTTTTGGTAACTGGAAATGTGTTTTGAGAACTGAAACTAAAGTTGTGACAATATTAATTTTGTATCACAATATTTCATCACTGCCTCCATGTGCTAATTCTTATAATAAATAAAGCATGAATTAAATGTCAATTTTCCTGGTACATGTTTTCTGACAAAACTGATATGGTATCAAAGGAGACCTGCTAAAATAGAATATTTAAATAAGATCCAGAGTCTTATAATATGAATGAATGCTGACATAAAATACTTGAATACAATTGAAAATCATTTGTTCCATGAACCAGAAAAATCTGAACTTTAAAGAAAAAGGACAATCAACAGATACAACAGAGAGATGACACAAAGGTTGTGATAAGGATTTTAAAGTAGTGTGTTCATCCAATGTCTTCTTAATATCCTTAATCTCTTCAGCTATCTCATTGAATTTATTAAGGAGATTTGTTTGAACATCTACAATTAGTTTTCTCAACTCCTTTCTGTCATTGGGAGGCTTATCTTATTCCTTTAAATGGGCCATATCTTCCTGTTTCTTGGGGTGGATTGTAATTTTTTTGTTGGTGTCTTGGCATTTGGCTTACTAGAGTATTTATTCTGGGTACAGCTTTTCTCTTTTGTTTAGGGCTGCCTGCCCTTTCTCCCTTGCTTGTTGTGCAGTAGGAACCAAAGATGTAGTTGGTGTTGTAAGCTGTGGAGGCTCAAGATGCCCTCATTGCCCCAGGGACCAATGAAGCTTCTCCCAACTTTCTCCTTTGCCAGGGGTAGGGACAGAGTCACAATTGTGTGTAATAATCCAAGTTGCACAGGCCTAGGCTGTAGTTGCCCAGAGAGACTGAAGCTTCACACCCCTTTCTCCCCTGCCTGGGGCAGGGATGGAGCAGCAGGTGTGGGCAGCAATCCAGGTAGTGTGAGTACAAGATGACAGTAGCTGCCCCAGTAGACTTATTATTTAGTCTGTGCCAGCCAAATGGGTCTGCAGTTAACTGGAGAGGTTGTTGCAGGGCCCGCCAGCTTCCTTCCTGCCAGAACCAGGGCTGAAGCCTAGTCTAGGGCTGCAGGTCAATCTGGGTGAAAGAAATTGGTCTCTACCATCACTGTGATTTTCAGTTAGTCCAGCTTTCCCTTATGCCAAGCATGGAGTTAACTGGCCTCTTTCTAACTTGGACAGGTAGAAACTTTAGCTGTTCTTAGTATTATACTGTAGCCTGCCAAATATACTAATCAGTAGCTGAAGTTGGTGCCCAACTGTGTCTTCCTCCTCCATTTTTGGGAAGTGGAGCTTCTAATTCCAGTTGCAGAATAGCTCCTGAGGTGGCTTGTGCCAACAGTAGAGGGTGGGCACCAGCCTCCATGATGTGGAGTGCTCTATTTATGAATCTTCTCTGCAGATAGGCAGTCTCCTCCTTCCTTTCTTTCAAGGATGTTGCAGGATGCTCTTTTGGTCTCCTGGAGCTCCCAAACTGGTACTTTAGATAGCTTTGGGTGGTTACTAACTGCCCTGTAGCAGGAACTGGCTCTAGGAGCTCCTTACTTTGCTGCCATCTTGCTGGTTGTCTCTCCCTCAATTTTGAATGCCAGTTTTGCTGGATAGAGAATTCTTGGCTGGAAGTTTTTTTCTTTTAACACCTTAATTATAACATACCATTGCCTTCTTGCCTCCATTGTTTCAGATGAGAAATCAGCACTTAATCTTATTGAGCTTCCCTTGTATGTGATGGTTCTCTTTTCTCTTGCTGGTTTCAGTATTCTCTCTTGTGTTGAGCATTAAACAATTTGCTAAGTATATGTCTTGTCATAGTCCTATTGGGATTTATACTGTTTGGGGTGTGCTGTGCTTCTTGGATATGTATATCCATCTCTTTCAATAGGGTTGGGGAGTTTTCAGACATTATTTCCTCCAACACTCCTGCTGTCCCCTTTCCCTTCTCTTCTCTCTCTGGGATGCCTATAATGCATATGTTTGTGTATTTCACATTGCCATCCAAGTCCCTGAGTCCCTGTTGGATTTTTTTCTATCTTTTCATCTATCTGTTCTATTATGTTTGGTTTCAGATGTACTGTCTGCCACATCACTAATTCTTTCCTCTATCTGTTCAAATCTGCTATTGTGTGCTTCCATTGTATTTTTAAAAAATTTTTTGTCTTTTTTTAAAATGTTACATTAAAAAAAAAACATTGTATTTTTGATTTCTTGGATTGTGCTGTTCATTGCCATCATATCCATTATCTTCTTATGTATGCTTATAATTTCTTCAGTATGTTCTCCTAGTGTCTTCTTAATATCCTTAATTTCTTCCTTCATTTCATTAAGTTGATTCATGATATTTGTTTGGACAGCTCTGATTACTTGTTCCATGTTCTGCATCTCCCCTTGGTTTTTTGTTTGTTCTTCAGACTGGGCCATGTCTTTCTGTTCCTTAATATGGCTTATATTTTTTTGTTGGTATCTAGCCATCTGTTTATCTTAGTGTGTTTATTCAGTTGATTGCCTTCTCTCTCTGCTCTATGGTTTTACTTTGTTGTTTTTGAGTGTTGTAAGGTTTCTCTTTGACACTTCATTCCTTTTTTTCTATTTCCTTGCCATCGTCTATGTTCCCTTGAAAAAAATGTTAGTACCAGAGAAATAGGAAGAGATAGGAAGACAAAACAAGTAATAATAGTGATAATAGTGAAAGGTAGGAGATGGACCATACAAAATGTAGGCAATTGAATAATTAACCCTAGTAAGAAGTACAGAAGAATAAGTTTAGAAGAGTAGAACAGAAGCAATGAAACATGAAACAGAATGGAGAAAAATATAGAATGAATTAAAAGTCCAGAATGATGAGAATAGGGGAAAAGAAAAAGTATGAGAGAATGAAAGAAAAAAAAATTAAGAGAGGAAATAAAACATGGAAAAAGTAGGATAGAGAAATTAGTATAAGAAAAATTGAAGACCAAGTTCAAAGAGGTAGAATGAAAGAACAACAGAAAACAGAAAATATAAGGATGATGGATAGAAAAGATATATTGTAGATAGAGAAAATTGGGAAACCAAAGAAAGAGAGAAAAAACTAACAAAAAGAGAGGCAAACAGAGAAATAAAGGAAGGGGGAATACAACAACAAGAAATCAAGACAGTAGCTACTCATTTTGTTGAGTTGTTTTGTTTAAAAAGAAAGAAAGAAAAAGCAGAAGGTAGGAAAAGGCTCAAAAAAGCCAAGATAAACAGAAAAACAGCATTTTCTCTTGGACCTTAGTGATCTTCTCAGGCTGTTGCTATTCAGCAATCAATCACCCTCAGCCTGTCCTCTGCAGGTTTTAAGCCAGGTTTTAGTGAGGAAAATAAGGAAAGTAAAAAGGGAAGCTTTTTTTTTTTTTTTTAAATAAGAGATCCAATATAAGCTAATACAAAGAGGATGTATATATTCCCTGTCATTAAGTTTCACTGGATGTTTGATGATCTTATGTTGATTCTCAGAGAGGAACTGGGTTGAATCAGAGAACCTTGCATAGCCTGGGCAGGAGCTCTCCCACTGAGCTAATGCACCTTCTTAGGTTAGGAAAGCTTTTCAGAAACCAATCAGCCCCTGTTTCCTCTGTTATCTGCCTCCTTTCTGATGTAAATTCTCTCTTTAGTTAGGCTGCTGAGCCTGGCAGCCTGCCTGAGGAGATCCCCCTCCCCTATCCCTGTCAGGTCAGGGCCCCTTCTGACACCCAAGGGGGCTCAACTGGCTAAGATAACTGCAAAGAGACCCCCCTGCATCCTTTTGTTGGAGGAAACTTATGGCTCCACTTAGGCTTTTTGTCCTGAGGATGGGGTATAAACACCACTTCCAGCCACAGGCGGGAGAAACTCAAAATTATTTGCCAGCTTCCTTTTCTTTCTAACACCCTTAGATGACCCAGAGCACCTACCCCCCCCTCCCCATATATCTAGAGGTGCTGGCAGGGAGAAAGAAGTCCGTTTTCCTCTTAGAGAACTTTTTAAGGAGTTCTACCCATGCCTGATATCTCAGGGATGGGGTGGGGGGCCCTTCCTGGTTGGAAGGATCAATTACCCACAGTTTGCTGTTTCAGCTTCCTCTTCCCTGCCCCTGACCCTCCTGTTGGTGGTGAAGCTCCTCCTGACTCTTCTGACTCTCCTGTTGGTGGTGAAGCTCCCTTGACTCTCCTGTTGGTGGTGAAGCTCCTCCTGACTCTCCTGTTGGTGGTGAAGCTCCTCCTGACTCTCCTGTTGGTGGTGAAGCTCCTCCTGACTCTCCTGTTGGTGGTGAAGCTCCCCCTCCCTGCCCCTGACTCTCCTGTTGGTGGTGAAACAGTGTCCTGGTCTGCTGTAGCTCTGAGCAGGTCGCCAGGCAGCTGTAGACTCCCCCTTCGTGGTAAGAGCTAAGCTTTATCTGTCTAACCCATCACCATGTTCCCATGATCCCTCCAAATAAATACCCTTTATAAAAACCAACAGATTTCTGGCAGTTTGAAACAGCACTCCTTTTGGCTGACTAATACAGATAGGGTGATGGCTGCAAACAGTTTCCCTCAAGTTAAGACCCCTTCTGGAGGGACCCACTCACCTATGGGCCCATCTCTTGAGGTCGTTCCTGTGACTTTGGATGCAGGAACTGGGTCCGTGGGCATTGGGGAAGGGACCCCGTATACGACTTAGATCGCCTCACCTGCCATTCGACAGAGGAGCCTCCAGAGAGTCTCAGCCATACTTCTAAAGCCATTATCTGCCATGCCTTAGAGGGGATCCCAGGCCCCTTGTCAGCACCATTTTATACCCTGAGGGCATGATGATGCTCCACAAAATTTGTGAATTCTCATGTTGGCTGATGGGAACCTCTTGGGTCCGACTTGGAGGCCCAGGCAGGGCACTGCAGGTCTGGTCTGGGGCTGGTTGTTGCTCCTGTTTTGTGAACATTGTAAAACATTTTCAAACCCCTCAGGATGCCAGGCATGAGACAGCTCACCTGGGAGGCCCAGGAAAGACACCTGTATTGCTCCAGGGGAGTCCACAGATCACTAAGCGAGGAGCCGCTGGAAAATTCTCAAAGTCCCACTCTAGGGACTTGGACGAGACACAGCAAACACAAGATCCCTGAAGGCCTTTCCTGTCCCCAGACTCTGGACACTGTGATGTCTCCTCAGGGAACTGGCTCATCCAGTGCCTGCCAGTGAGGCCTTTGCTGGGTGTGTCTCCTGACTGGCAGCTGTCCCTTCCACAGTGTGGTGGTCTTAGAGCCCTTCCAAAAAATGTGCAAAGATACCCTTCAGCTCCTGGGGTCTCCATGAACCTGCTCTGTAGGGACAAGCCAAGCATGGATGGTGGGAGCTAATATTCACTGTAATACCTCCCCATTGTGTCCAACATCAGCCAAGGTGGGTCCCACTGGTCTCCCTGCTTCACCTGCAGCTCCATCCCCATCGACCCCGAGGCACACCCCACTTCTCTACCTTCAGCTGCTCCAGAATCCAGAGGCTTCTCATCCCAGTGCCATCATCAGGGCCAACCATCAGCAGTGGCCATGACCTCCTGACTGGTTTCTTTCTCACTTTCACCTCTCCCTTCATTGCCAGAATAAGCCTGTTCAAACCTCATTGAGATGACATCAGTTCTGTGATCAGAAAACTTCAGTGGTTCCCCAGCTCAGAGTAAAAGCTAATGTCCTCACAGGACCAGCCGGGCCAACCCTGGCCCTGCTCCTCACCTTGTTTTGCAGACTTTGCTCCTGATGTTTTCTTTCCTGTTTGTTTTGCTGCAACAACACCAGCCTCCTGGAGGACCTCTGTAAGAAATGGAGATTAGTTTAGTTTTCACATAAAAGAAGAAAATATTAATTAATGTAACCTGGCAGCCTACTGCCTCAGTCTCCCACTCCCGGGTTAAGCAGAAACAAAGGAAACCAGTTTAAGCCAGTCCTATAGCCAGTAAAAAGTATGAACAAGAAAGAGCTAAGTCAGTACTAATTCAGCACTAAATTCCATTCCTTATTTGGCAAAAGGAGCACATAAAAGCTAAAATGGTTGGAACGTGATGGGGGAAGTGGTTAATCAAAAACTGGAAAACTTGTGTGAGAAAGTTAGACTTCTTTAATAGGCTGTAACCTCTGAAGAATCCAATCTATGTTTCTATGGAGAAACAGAGGAAGAGCTTGTGTGCTAGGCTTAGGGGTATAAATTTTGTCATTTTTCTTTGTTTGGGGTGCCAGTCATGTTTTCTGGTTGTGTGCCCCTTCTTGCAAGATTAAAAATAAATTATTTTTTTCTCCATAATTTGGTGAGCCTAATTTTCTTCCAGAAGATTTCTTTCTTACAACTTTGGGGCTCATCCAGGATTCCAAAGCTTCAGAGAGCAGAACCCCAGGATGATGGGGAGGCATGCCCCACTGTTTAAGTGGTCTTGGACTCCACAAGTGGGGGCCTCACCTCTGGCAGCCAAGAGACCCAAGGACAGATGCTTAGATCTGTTGATTGTCGATGACCAGGTGAGTCCATGCATGGACCAAGGTAACAACAAAGGCTATTAAGAATTGCCTTGGTCGGGGGTGCTCTGTCGTGGTCCCTAGGGGAGCAGTGGCAGTCCCCCAGGTGCAACGGTAAGAACCAGGAAGGAATGAGGGTCCAACAGTGGGCTCCTGATACTAATGACTATGCTTGTGAGCCTATACACCTGCCATAAGAACAAGGCCTAGAGCAGCATTGTGCCTGGGAGTTTCCTCCTGACAGCCTTCATGTTACTCAAATGTGGCCAATCTCGAAGCCAAACTCAGCATGTAGATGCAGTGCATTCCCCCCAGCGTGGGACATGACACCCGGGGATGAGCCTCCCTGGCACCAAGGGATCACTACCAAATACCAGCTGAAGATGCAACTAGAAAATGACCTTGAATTAAAGGTTCAATGTGGATCAGCAGAATATCCCTGTCTACATATAATAATATGACTTTAAAATGCTGTTTGACCTAATGTAAGGGGGAAATGGAAAGGAGAAATGAGTTTATATGGCTATGAGTCTCTAAAAAAGAGTCTGGAGGTTGTCAGAAGGATTGCCCCTATGCACACCTGAGCAGAGTATCAGAGACAGATAAAGTAGATACAACCCCAGGTATTGGTTCTTTTGAGGGATAAAGAGACCCGAGGGTTCTATGGTCATGGCAGATGGGGTTCACTGCCATGTCAGATGGCCCTTCTTTGGAGCTGGTGTTTCTGTGTAATGGAACTGGATTCAGATGGGATCTCTTTTCACAAGACTTTCATGATACTCTACTGGAATTGTAGTTGGTGTTGGGGTTTAAGATATATTTAGGGGATTTGAATCTCTGGACTGACAATATGATAGCCGGGCCCTGAGCCTCAACAGACTTCAGCTCCTACACTCTGATTTATTGGACTTACCCCACTCAGCTAACATGGAGTTGAAGAAGGTCAACCACCACACCATGGAGCCTAGAGTGCCTACAACTGAAAGCAGGAGGATTGCATCCAATATCCATGTGGAATCTAAGCCCCCACTTGACATAGATGTGCAATGGACACAACCAATCCAATGTCCACAGAGAAAATGTGGCATTAGTGTGGGAAGGGTGGCCATGGTGGCTGCTGGGTGCGGGGAATGGGAGGAAGAGATGAGATGGGGAGGTGTTTTCAGGACTTGGAGTTGTCCTGGGTGGTGCTTCACGGACAACTATGGGACATTGTAGATTCCCCCAGGGCCCACTGGATGGAACGTGGGAGAGTGTGGGCTATGATGTGAACTATTGACTATGGGGTGCAGCGATGCCCAGAGATGTACTTACCAGGTGCAATGGATGTGTCATGATGATGGGAGAGAGTGTTGCTGTGGGGGGAGTGGGGGGTGGGGGTGGTGGGGTTGAATGGGACCTCATGTTTTTGAATGTAATATTTTTTTAAAAAATGAATTAAAAAAATTTAAAAAAAAAAAGAAAAAAGAAAAAACACAAAAGAATTGCCTTGGTGATTGGAAATTCTAATGAGTCTGCATGCATGAGACATGTGACATACTGCACAAAGTGAATGTGGAATCCCAATTCACATTCCCCTTCTCCCATGAGGGAAAGGGCCAGGGAAGGACAAAGGGAAAGATTCAAGAGAAAGATACCCAGACAAGATTCAGAATGGGAAATAGAGGCAGTCAGTAGACTGGGAAAAAGGGGAAGGTGATATCAATAGGAGCCCCTGGAGATATTCCTCCAGATAGTCCATTAGGAAGGATGTTAAGGCATTGGAATGATATTGATTAGACCGGGGAAAAAGACAAGAAGAAAATGATTAAATACTGCTGTTGTATCTGGACCAAGGGAGGTATTTTACCACCGGATGTATTCTGGCCAAAATACAGGGCAGATGAGGATTGACTTTGTGCTGACCTTGTACTGTATGTTAAAAGAAAAACACCCTTTTCCAAAGAAGACTCTGACTATGCTGTGTGCTGGTTAAACGGAAAGGGGGCTGCTTTCTATCCTATGAAAGCTAAAAACATAGACCCTGAGACTAAGCTTGTGGAAACTAAGGCTACAGAAACAAAAGCTGTAGAAACTAAACCCTGGGACCATCTGTTGAATCTCCCTCCTTATGTTCCCCCTCCCTTCCCAGGAGAAGGGCCATTAGACTTAAGGGCCCAATAGAACCCATTCTAACCACTGGGGAACTGGTGAATTAAGCAGGGCCAACAGCCCCACCGGTTACAAACCACCAACAGCTGAGGAAAGAATTGGAACAGTGTAAGAAGTATATACAAAATTTTCCACTTGAGGAGAAGAGAGTGAAAGAGCAAAACTCCATTGAGCCTTTGTATCCACCAAGAGAAGTAGAGATGGGGCCATGGGATATTGGCTATGTAAATGCCCCAGTGATGAGTACTGAAGTAAGGAACTTCAAAAAGGAGATAAAACCCCTAATGGAAGATCCAGCAGGGCTGGCTGAACAAGCAGATCAATTCCTGGTCCTAGTTTATATACCTGGCCCAAACTTATATCCATACTGAATATCCTCTTTATAGGAGAAGAAAGAGGAATGGTGTGGAGGGCAGCTATGAAGGAGTGGAAAAGGCAGCATCTGCCCAGACAGGGGGTAATGGCAGCAGAACAGAAGTTCCCAAACACAGACCCTAATTGGGATAATAATGACCTGGGGGACAGAGCACAAATGAAAGATCTTAGAGACCTCATTCTACAGGGGGGATCAAATTGGCCATACCCAAATCTCAAAACTTGAATAAGGCCTTTGAAGTAGCCCAGGGGAAGGATGAGACTCCCTCTGCTTATTGCAATGATTGAGGAACCAAGTGAGGAAATATTCAGGGTGGACCCTGATGATCCTGTGGCTCAGGGAATGTTAAAAGTCAGCAACATGAAGGGGTAACATGATTCAGAAAATAGAAGAATGGATGGATAAGCCATTGGAAGAGTTATTGAGAGAGTCCCAGAAAGTGTTTGTAAGGAGAGAGGAGGAAAAGCAGAAAGAGAAAACAAAGGTTATGATAAGCACATTTGACCAAATGGTTAAGAAAAGATTGTAGATGAGTCAGGGAGGGAACAGGTAGAGGTGAGATAAGGATGCAAAATGGGCTTATTTAGTGTTAGAGGTTTGCAATGATTACCAGGTCTTAAGGCTATGGCTCTACTCTGATCCATTGAGCAAGCTGCCTCTGTGTGAAAGACAGTGTATCTCCCTCCCGGAAAATGAGCCACATCACCATGAGAACGGAGCAGATAAGGACCCTGCATTCCAAGAAAACCCTACCTCCTAGCTCATCTCCCAAGCCATACACAAGAAGAATTCACTTTTACAGCCCTTTGTTGACTCAAGGCTGTACTCTGGACCCTAACCCCCTCCCCAAGAATTAACATTTCCCACCTATTGATGTACTGTATAAATTCACATTGGTATCTTCCACGAGTGAGCTGAAGTTTCTCTTCTCCATGTTGGTGAGGGGACTGAAGTCTGTTCTTCAGATGCCCTCCATTGGGAGAACTTCTCAATAAATTTCTGCCTGTGGTCATATCAATCTTTGTGTCCCAGTGAGTGCTATTTTTTCTCCAACATTTAGATAAGGGGGCAAGGAAATGCAAGGCTCTGCAGGGGGCTATCACTGTGGGAGGCCTGGTTATTTCAAAAGGTAATGCCTGATTTAGAGAGAGTCAGGTAACCCCCTCATGAATTTTGAGGATTAGGGGGGTCTGAGGTTCCTCACTTTTAAAACCCACTGGGAGCCTTTAGTAAATCTAAGGGTGGGCCCATATCAGGAAGAAATTTCATTTTTAATGAATACTGGAGCAGCCTGATCCTCTGTGACTTATCTTTCCAAAGAAACCAGATTCTCTGGTAGTTCCCTTACCATCTCAGGAGTAAAAGGAGGAGGATTTGAAGGCCCTATTCTTTCTCCCACTAGTATTTCTTGGGAGGACAATCAAACTGTAGGCCCTTTGTACATCCCAGAAGCCGGGAGTAATTTGTTGGGAAGGGACTTAATAGTATTCATGGGTCTGAATTTGGAAGGGCAAATAGGGATGGGCAAATAGAAGGAGTCAGCCATGCTCACTGAAGAAGATGAAAAAGATATCAGAGAGGAAGTGTGGGTGAGAGAAGGGAATAGAGTGAGTTTGCAGGTGTCCCCTGTTAAAATCAAATTGAAAAAGGAAGGGGAAATTATTTGTTGACGACATCCCATTCCCCTTAAGGGGAGGCAGGGACTTCAACCCATCATCAAAGGCCTCCTTTGGGATGGACTCTTGGAGCCATGCATGTCCCCCTTCAATTCTCCTATTGAGCCCATTCAGAAATTGGATGGTAGTTGGAGGATGGTACAGGGTCTAAGGGCCATTAATCAAATCATTCAGGTTTGACACCTAGTAGTCCCAAACCCATACACTCTCTTTAATAAAATCCCCTACCATCCTAAATACTTTAGTGTAATAAATCTAAAGAATGCCTTTTGGGCCTGTTCTCTTGATCCGGAGAGTAGAGACTTGTTTGCCTTTGAGTGGGAGGATCCCTCTACAGGAAGAAAACAGCAATATAGGTGGACAGTTTTACCGCAAGGCTTCACAGAATCCTCCAACTTCTTTGGGCAGGAACTGGAGAAAGTATTGGAGAAATTTGCAGTCCCTTCTGAAATTTCCCTTTTATAATATGTAAATAATATGCTAATATCAGGTGAAGAAAGACAGTGGCCCAAACTACAAAGAGTTTATTGAATTTCCTGGGAGATCAAGGACTAAGAGTGTCAAAAAGTAAGTCACAATTTGTAGAAAAGGGAGTCAAATACCTGGATTATCTCATTAGTGAGGGAAGGAGAAAGATACATCCAGAAAGAATTCAGGCCATTATTGAATTACCTCTTCTCCAGACAAAAAGAGAATTAAGAAGATTTTTGGGATTGGTGGGATATTGTAGATTACAGGTAGATTCTTATGCATCCCAAACTAAAGGGTTACACCTAAAACTGTTGGAGAAGGAGCCTGACAAATTAGAGTGGAAGGAGGGGGAAGTAAAGGACTTAGAGGTGTTCAAACAGGCATATGTGCAAGCCCCTGTTCTACCCCTCCCCTCCCTTGAAAAATCTTTCCATCTGTTAGTTACAGTAGATAAGGGGACAGCCTGCTACTCCTGGTGAAAATTGTAGTACGTTGTCCTTTCTCTTCCCACCAGTCAAAAATGGAAACATCAAGGCTATACCCACCTCCCATCTAGGCCCAGGGAATCACTCTACTTGTCTATCTAGACAGGGGGAAGGATTTTGGAACCTTGGAACCATGGCCTCATGTATATGAGTGTGGAATGTGAGCAGTGATCATACTGACAATTTCTCCAGTTTGATCAGACCTCGAGCACACCTGTGGTGGTACTGGTGGAAAGGGTGTTCTCCAACCAATACTGCCTGAGAGATGGGGCAGAGCCTGTGCTCTGGTCCCATTTGGCTACCCCATTCACCTTGGCATTTGAAAAAGAAGCGAAAATAACATCCCAGGGAGGGAGAGAGAAGAGAAGTCTGCTTGGTTCTTTTGACGAGCAGATCTATCTAGACAATATAGGAGTTCCCTGAAGAGTCCCAGGTAAATTTAAAGCTAAAAATCAGGTAGCAGCTGGGTTAGAGTCATTCTTGTTCTGGTGGGTCACCATTAATAAAAATGTAGATTAGATTAATTACATTTATTATAATCAACAGAGATTTATTAATTACACCAGGAATGCAGTTAAGCCTTTCCTTTTTCTAGGAAGAATAATGTATTTGGTAGCCTTGGTCCAGAACCTAGGTCTGGACATCCCCCAAGACCTAGTTTGCCCTGGGGACACCTGGGCACATAGTCTCTGTTATGTCAGGGATGCCAGGAACCAGAGAAGCAACTCTGAATATCCCCCAAGACTTCAGCAGCTTGGGCACTTTGGTTTGGAGGGCAATGAGGAGCTGATCTGGAGCACCAGATTGGCTGACAGATCCTCCCCATTTCTCCCTAGAACAATGGGCGGCTTCTCTAGCATTCCAGCAGACTCCCATTGGGGTGTCTTCTCAGGACCTGGGACAACCTGCCTATCAATGGCCTAAAAGGAGGGGGTTAATCTTTTCCTGCTACACCATGTGGCTGAAGTAGGGCTGAGAGTGGCCTCTGCATGGGACCCTGAACTAATTAAACCTGTGTAAGAGAGAAGGCGAGGACAGACAGACTCAAGGGCCAGAGACCACATGGCCATGTCTTCTAAAGGAAGAGGAAATGCTCTACCAAACTAGTTGATTATAAGCCCAGGAAATTCCTCAGAGGCAGACCCTAGACACCCAGCCTTATGTCACAGCAAGCTGGCAGAGGTGATGAAAATCCCCTCTGCTAGGTCCTGACTAGGAGCTCCAATCTGCCTGAGATAGCTATAGGAACCTGCAGAAACTTTCCCTGGGCCCCCAAACTTCCAGGAACTCCCTTTTAGAAACAGCCTTCACAGTTTCAACCATCGGGACTGGGCCACAGAGAAGCAGGTGAGGAGGGGCAGGTGCAGGCCCAGAAGCAGGCTCCCCTTTCACCGTCACCTCAGGCCACCTGCACCCAGGCTCCATGTCAGCAGGAACCTGCCCCAAGCTGCCTCACATCCCAGTGGTGGCCTTTGTCCCGGGGGAGGACAGAAGGGGCCTGAAGCCATGTGTGAACTATCAACAAGAAGGAGCCTTGGGTGACCTTTGACGTGGCAGGTGTGATTGTTAATTTCTTAATTAATGTGAGAGCCAATTCCTGGCCTGCATTCTGAACCCTTCCTTGCCTCAGTTGTGTCAAATGAGGGGAGTGAATGGGGAATTAAGATCTAGGCCATTTATTAAACTCTCCCTATAAAATAAGACACCTCCTCATATGCCATCAATTAAGATTAAGGATTTCCTGGAAAATGGCTTCCATTAGTTTTTTCCCTATGCTTAGTGCGTAAAATTCTCTTCTGTTCTAATCTGTGCTCACTTTAACTTTGTCAGTCTGCTTATGCCTAGGAATTTATAAATCAGATTTGGGGTTCACTTGTTACAAACCGTATAATGGTGAAAAGTAACCTAAAAATGAGCCTTTAAATGTCAATACTATCTTTCAATAGAATTTTATGTATAAAAGAAATCACATGGAATTAGTTCAACTGCTGGGTAAGTGGGAAAAAGTTAGCAACATTGTTCCTAATAAAATTGTTTTAGTTGCTTAGTTAATAAATGAAAGTGTCCATTTTTTCTAAAGTAAGAACTAGAAACTGTAAATAATAGTTAAGATCATTATTTAGATGCCTTTATATTACAAAACAACAGAAGGATAATGTTGGAAAAAAATGGCACTAACTGGGCCATGGAGACTTACACAGGCAGAGAAAGAATTTATTGGGAAGCTCCCCCAACAGAGGGGGTCTGAAGAACAGACTTCAGCACCCCCACCAGCATCCTGGGGGTCTCAAGAGACTCACTCCTGGAAGGGGGGGATTTGAATATATACAGAACTTTTCCAGGCAGGGAAATGATAGTTGGTGGGAGGTGGTTGAGGGTCCGAATGAAGTGCAGGGGCCAATAGGAAGCCCTAGAGGTAAAAACTTTCCCTGGTAGTGACTAGAAGGTAGTGGGTGGGAGTTATGGTTCCTTGGAATGCTGCAGAAGCAGATGTTTCTTTGTTCTGTAGGAATTTTATCTCTCTCTGATATGCAGGTAGGGAAGTTTTCCATTTCCCTTTACTCCCATCTCTGTGTGGTTTCTTTATTTAACCTGTGGGGAAGTGCTGTGCCCTTAGGCAAGTAGGAGGGGGTTTACCTTTTTCCCAGTGTTTATCAGGGGAAACTGAGCTACTGCTTGTTAATTATTGTAAGACTCCAACAGATAATATCTGACATTGCTATAATCTGGTAGATTTAACCTAGACCCAATCTCAGACTAATTCACCTTTGTTTATCATTACTTCAGGTCTAACTCACCCTTGTGTATGCTTGCTATTGTGATAATAATTCTAAACTGAGTTTGCCTTCTTTATGGTTATTTTGGGCTAGCCTCACCTTTATGATGGTACATACTCTATTCTCTCCTGTTTGTGACATGGTAACTTCTGCCCCCAATGGCTCAGGGGAAGGCATTTGAGGCACCCTGTCTCCCATCTTTCTACTGGTGTTAATAACCCTGCTTTCTCTCATCCAGGTGTGGGTTAAATTGCTGCCTGGTGGAATTCTCAGCCCTTGGGGTTAGACATCCACTCTCCCATTCCAGTGGCCACCAGAGTCCTGTTATCTCCAAGGACTGGGGAGTGGGGACCTTCCACCTTGAGTGTTGAAGTTCCTAAAAGCAACAGGTCATGAGAGAAACCAGCTTTCCTTGAGACTTCAGTGACCTCAGTGAGTATCCACTGGAATTAGCGCTGCTCATCCAAGTTCTGTCAAAGTCAAAATGGGAGATAAGCAGAGCCTTGAAGTGAAGGAAAATGTTGTAAATTGTATTTTAAAGGCTTGGGAGCAAATTGGTAATAAACAAATAATTAAAAAGAACAAAATTTCCTGTGCAAAACTATATGGTCATGGTGAAGATTAATTAGAAATAGGCTTCAAAGAGATCTTTTAAATGTTATTTTACTGTTAAACTTATTTTGTAAGAGAATGAAAATTCTGGTTAACATTGGTGAGTTACTTAGTTACTGACTCTATTTGTATCTGCCTATTTTCTCAGTGTGTATCTTCATATATCAGGATGGTAATATCAAATTAGCAAATGAAGTCTTAGAAGAGCCCCATTCAAATTATTAAAAATGAAATAAGCATTTACTAGGCCAGGGAATTAAGAATCATAGTTTATCCTGTAATTCCCTAATTTAAAACTTTTAGCAGCCTTAAAATTAGGGTGGTTAATAATCCTATTACCAAATTTCAGTAAATAAAGGAAAAAATCCTTAAAATTGATGGAAAGATCTTTTCTAAATTATGATTAAAACAAGTTAAACAATTTTAATATAGTCCAGGACCTAGCAGTCAGTATGCTTTTAAGATTATTCACACTTTTAGAATTTTATTAAAGAGGTGTTAGCTTCCTGTGAAGGAAAGAAAAAGAACATTCCTTGCATAAACCATAAACATTTCCATTTTATTTACTCTGGGTATTGTCTCCCTAAGTTTATAGAATACCAATTAAATAAATTAACATTATATGTACTGAATCTTTTTTAATATACTTTTTAATTTTTGAAACGATACTTAGATTACATAAATGTTACATAAAGAATATAGGGGATTCCCGTAAGCTCTGCTCCCTACCCCTCCCACATTTTCCCACAACATCCTTCATTAGCGTGGTACATTTGTTACAATTGATGAACATATTTTGAAGCATTGCCACTAACTGTGGATTATAGTTTACATTGTAGTTTATACTGTCTCCCACACAATTTTGTAGGTTATGACAAGATAGATAATGGCTTGTATCTGTCATTGCAATGTCATTCAGGACAATTGCCAAGTCCTGAAAATGTCCCCATGTTACACCTGTTTTTCCCTCTCTCTCTCCTCAGAACCTCCAGTGGCCACTGCCTCCAGATCAATGATAAAAGTTTATCCATTGCTAGAATAACAATAAGTCTGTAGTAGAATACCAGTAAATCTACTCTAGTCCATTATTCATTCCCCAATCCTGAGGAGTCTGGGATGGTGATGTCTACCTCTAATTGAGAGGGAGCTTTTATCTCATGAGGCAGTTGGATGGGACTATCTTGCTTGCAGTTGCAAACTCTCTGTGTTCCTTGGAATGGTTGTTGTCCATCCTTTTCTCATTGTTAGTTGTCCTGGGTGAGTCCAATAAACTGGAGAGTAGGTGTTGCAGCTCTTGAGATTCAGGGCCCAGCTGGTACATGGACAGCCCAATGTATTGAATTTTTAAGATGATGAAAATTGTAAGTTCATATTTAATGAAATTAAAATAAACTTGTTGGTTGCTAACTGTAATTTAATAAGCCTATTTAAAGGTAAAGTAACTAGTCTATGAGGTTTTGGTTAATTATAAGGAGTTTGTAAAAGCATCTCCAAAAATTAAGCATTTAAATGATTATTTCCAGTAGGCCATTATTAATTAGAAACTGTAGCAGTTTGATATAACTGATGAATTCCAAAAAGAAATGTTGGATTATGCTTACAATCTGATCTGTACCTGGGCATGATTGAGTTATGTTTACAGCTAAAAGACAAAAGGCATGGTGAAGAACAGAGTTGACAGTTTCTGATGTTGGAGTTTTGATGTTGGAGTTTGATGCTGAAGACTTAAGCTGGAGCCCTGGGAAGTCAGCATGCAGAGCAAAGAGAAGTCAGCCCAGGAAGAAAGGAAACTTGAACCCAGAGTAAAGCAAGCCCAGGAACGTAGGAGCCCAGGAAGCCTAAACCCTTGCAGGTGTCAGCAGTCATCTTGCTCCAAATAGACTTTGATAAGGGAAGTAACTTATGCTTTATGGCCTGATATCTGTAAGCTTATCCCAAATAAATACTCTTTATAATGCCCAGCAGATTTCTGGTATTTTGCATCAGCACCCCTTTAGCTGACTAATACAGAAATCTAAATTGATATTAATAGCAAAAAGTAACTTCTTATCAGGGAAACCTGTCAGAGGAAAGATAATCTTGATTCCATTGCTAATTCCATTTAGATTCCATTTAGAGTTCATAAAATATTGGAGAAAGTAGTTTCTCCTGTACTGCTGAAGAAAAATACCTGTTAACATCATCATGGTAAAGGTATAGAGGTAAAAAGCAAAGTACTAGAATAGTTAAGTTGGGTATAAATTCCAAAAGGAGATGCATAGCCATTACCATTGTTATTTGATATTTTTGTCCCATTTAACCAATAATTTCCTTTGATCTTTCAGCCCAAGGAAACTCATGCCTGGATAGGGACAATTTCTTATGTGATTGATCATCCTTATTTAGATAAGAATGGTGTCTCTTAGTGGGTCTGGTCACTCTAGAAAGTTCCTATCTCATGAGAATAAAAGGAGCCTGGTCATATAGAAACTGAACATTTACTCTGCTTATAGGGTGGGTATTTTATGTTTGATTTCTAGTGAAACCCATATTTGTGGGGTTAAAGAGGCCACAATTTAACCACAGTCTTGGTGGCTCTTAAGGTACAGCCTGGGGTCATTCTAGAAGGGAGCTCTACTGGGATATCTGTGGTTTCCTGTCAGAGCCAAGTCTGCAGTTGTGAGGGGGATGGTTACTAGAGGAATACCTGCTTTGGGAGTAAGTAGGAGTTGAACACAGACCCAGCACTTACTTGGATTGGTTTCATTTATTATGTGCTGGGCTGGGAGGATGAAGGGACTGTGCTTACAGTGGTACCATACAGGACAGAAAAGGGTAAAGAAGAGACAAGAAAATCATGGTGGGGGAAGGATGTTATGGGGGATGGAGACTGGACATTGTTTTGGTTAGAGGATGAGTATCAATGCTTAGAGAGATGGTAAGAAAATCTGTGTGTGATCTTGGGTGAAAGCTGATCACTTCATTATATAATCTACTTTTCCCAAAGTTCTTAGTGAAAAGTGCATACTTTTAGTTGCCATCTAATTCTGGGGCTTTCTGGTGAAGCTTTGCTTTGAGTTCTTCTGTTAGAGTGCTTAACCAGTTTGAATACTTCTTAATTTTTTTAGCTATGGAGCATGGATCCAAGGTTGGGCATCCTGTAATGTAACAGTAGTGTTAGCAATGATAAAACAGTATAAGATCCATCCCGTATGGACTCATGGTTAGTTTTTCAGTGATGATGTTCAAAACATCAGGTTTTCTAACTGTAGGTTGTGCATAGGTCAGTCACTGAATGCTTATGGGAAGGCTGCCCTAACTTGTTGGTTGTAGGAGTGGGTTTATTTGATTAGTCCCTGGCAATACTTGAAGATGTCTGATGGAGTCATATTTAAGTCTTCTGCTAGCAGGGACTCATAGGGCATTTCATAGGCCTTCCTGTGATGATTTCAAAGGGGAATAGACTATGTGGAGGTGTGGGTGAAGGCCTAAAGTTGTAAGACAATAGATAGCACTGCTGACCAAGATGAGTCCAGTTCTTCAGATAACTTAGCTAACTTAGATTTTAGGATTTCATTGGCCTTCTCAGTAGTACCTGATAACTAGGGACAATAAAGGCAATGAAGCTTTTAGCTGATGTGCATAGACCTTTCTATTTCTTGTATGACTACCTGTGAAATGATATCCCTTATCATTTGAAATTGTAGAAGGGATTTCCAAGTTATAAAGACTCCGTTCAAGAAACAATTTAGGGAAACAGATATGGCTCAACCAATTGGGTCCAGGGTTTGATGCCCAGGGTCTCCGGGTGAGGGCAAGCTGGCCCATCCAGTGAGCTGGCCCATGTGGAGTGCCGGCCCATGCAGGAACGCCACCCCGTGCAGAAATGCCACCCTGCGTGAGAATGCTGCCCAGTGCAGGAAAGCCACCCCATGCAGGAGTGCTGGTCAATGCAGAGAGTTGGCACAGCAAGATGATGCAGCAAGAGACACAGAGGAGAGAAAATAAGGAGATGTAGCAAAGCAGGGAGTTTAGGTGGCGCAAGAGAGTAATCGCCTCTCTCCCACCCCAGAAGGTCCCAGGATTGGTTCCCTGAGTTGCCTAATGAGAATACAAACAGACACAGAAGAACACACAGTGAATGGACACAGAGAGCAGACAACAGGGGGAATGGGGGGGGGGGGGGTTAGAAATAAATAAAAAATAAAATCTAAAAAAAGAAGAAATTTAATGACTGAAATAGTCATAGTATTTTTAAAAAATTTATTAAATTGTCTTTTTTTTAAAAAAAAAGATACATAAATCATGAAAAATGTTACATTAAAGAAATAGCCATAGTATTTTGACAAGGGGAGGCTTCAACACATTTGGAAAACATATGAAATCAACTACGTGCACATTGGTAAAATTGTGCTGTTGGCAATTGGATAAACTCTGTTATGTAATTTAAGGCCTGGTGGGGCTACCTCCTTCCCCTGCTCTGTTTTTATAGTTTTTCCAGGGTTATATATTTGACAAATGTGGCAAGTAGCTACTGTCTTATTCAGATAAAAGCTGAAGGGCCCTAACCATTTTTTTTCTAAATTATCCCACATTTTATCTTTTCTATGATATGATAAATTATGTATGCCACTCACAGTTTGTCAGGCAAGGGAAGTAGGAATCACCAGGGAGCTGCTTGGGTATCTCTAGAGCCAACTGGGATGACTATACATGCGGGCTTTCCTCATCCAAACCTTTTTTCCCCTGAAGCTGGCTTTGGGCCAGACAGATCTCATATATGCTATCTTCTGGAGGTAGATTAAAGAAATTGGAATGGGTATCATGTAATGAGGTAGAAAAATCCCATGATGGGGTTGGGCCTGAACAGGGGGAGAACAGGAATGGAAGTATATTTCAATGGTTAGAGGTACCCGAATTTGACCTTGAGAATATGTGGAAGAGGCAGCTAGATTAGTATGGCCTTCAGCCAGTTTATTCCCTTATCTTTCATCTGAATTTTTAGTGCTGTGACCTTCAGCCTTAATGACAGTGTCCTTGAGAGGTAATCAAAGGTCTTCCAGGAGCCCTGCTATTTGTTGTCCTTGTTTAACTGAAGGCCCTGCTGCCATCATGAAACCTCTTTGTGTCCATAACATCCCAAATTCATGTACAACACCAAACAATAGCGACTTTCAGTATAGATATTAGCTTTTTCTAAACTTTCTTTTTAAAATCATGCCATGTTAGAGCAATTAACTTTTGCACTTTGGCTGCTTTGACATTTCACGGGGCTTGATAGTTAAGGGGTTTATATTGATCAGTAATGGCATAACCAGCTTTGAAAGAGATTTCCCTGTGGGGGGTACCACCATCTTGTGACAGAGTGGGTAGATAAATGTGGTCTAGGACAAGTTAGTGATTGAGTTTATTACCTTTGCAGTCACCAGGGGTTGCTGCATCGGGGTGTGCAGTAACAGGGTTAGAGTTTTGACAGATGTGAATTGTGTTGGAGGGGAGAGGGAGTAACAAGATATCGTAAGAGGTAAACTGAGAGGTGAAAAATGTGTGTTTTCAGTAAGTGGTGAAGTTTGCACAGCACGGTGGACATTGATATTCAGTGAGTGACCAGAACTAAGTCAGAGGAGGCTTGAACCCACTTGGCAGGAGCAGCTACTGCTCACAGGCAAGATGGAGAGGCCTTAGATCCAAGGTTAGGTTGTAATATCCTAGTGGCTTTTGGTGTCCATTTTGCTTGTAGGACAATGTACCAAGGACATGTCTTTCTTGTTCATGACAACAGGGAGGAATTAAATTGTAGTTAGGAAGTTCGAGGGTGGGGAGTGATAAAGGTGAGCATTTAATACACTCACATGCCTCTTTAGTTGGTGAGCCCCAAATTAAGGCTGAGGAACCAATGCCTTAATTACAGCATAATGACGTGAAGTAGTCAAGGAAAAATTAGGTATCCGCATTCTGCACTATCTTATGAAGCCTAAGAAACATCTTAGCTGTTTTTGTGTGTGTGTATGGGTGTATTTTTACTATAAGTGTTTCTGCACCCCATATGTGCCCAATATTAGTGGAATTTTTACCCAGAAGAAGAGGGGAATCCTGCATAATAAGCTTTTTAGCTCCTTGGTTAGGTGGATGCCAGGCTGGTGAGATCTGAAAGGACAAAGTTTCTGGGAAACCAGATAAAGCTGTTAAAGAGAATGTGTGTGATGGAGATGAGATGAGGCCTTGTGAATTGAGGCCTTTGGTGGCTATCACAGTTGATCATGATAAGCTGGCTTATGAGAAGCTTCCCCCTAATAAATGTTCCACGACAGTAGGATGGAGAAGAAAGTTAAGTTTGGCCTATGGAAATTTCAAGTGGTTTAGACTATAAAGTATGGGGTAAATTATCAAATCCTATCAAAGGTAAGGGTTGGTGACTCCCAGGAAGGTGGTCAGGGAATGGATTGGAATTCAGCATGAAATGAGTTGCTGTGTGAAATGAATTCAGTGGGAAATGTGGATGCCCTTTGATCTGCAAAGTGATTTCTCCCTAGGAATTCAAAAGTAACTAGGGGTACTGGGAAATTACTTCCTCTGAGGGACTCCTTTCCTTTCCCTTCATCACTGTGCAGTCTTGGACCAGTGGCCTCTTTCTTTATAATGGTGACACATAACTACCTCTTAGGGGCTTGTCTAAGTTAAAATTTTCAAGCTATTCTAATTGTTTTATTCATAAGTTCATGAGTTTGTGTTGTTTATGTCTATTTTCCTGGAGATATTGTCTCCATAATTATTATGAAAAATAATTATGTTTTCTTTGAATTGGCAGAATTTTACTTCTTACTTCCCAATGTGGATGCCTTTTATTTCTTTTTCTTTCCTAATGTCTCTGGCTAGAACTCCCAGGACAATGTTGAAGAGGAAGGTGAAAACGGTCATCCTTGTTTTCTTCCTGATCTCTGACATCAATCCTTTATTCGTTCACCACTAAATCTAATTTCAGCTGTGAGTTTTTCACAAATGTCCTTAATCAGGTGAGGAAGTTCTCTTCTCTACCTGGTTTTGTGAATGTTTTTATTGAGACAGCATGTTGGAATTTTTCAAATGCTTTTTCAATGTAAGTTGAGGTGATGAACTCAACATTCTATTAATGTGGATATAATTTTGATTTATTTTTGTAGTCATCCTTTTCCCTTGAATGGCATCAGGTATATAACTGAGTAGTTTACCAGTTTGTTTCCATCATGTATAAACGGAAACACAGAGAGAGAAACAGACAGAGGCAGGGAAAGCACACTGCCATGTTTGATTCTGCTGCGCCGAGACTGAGCGAGGAGGCCCAGAGGAGACCAGCCCCGTGCCAGCTTTGCTGAGAGCTGCAGCAGAGCAGAAATCTCGGCAGAGACCCACGGCCATCTCACTTCACCTCGTGGTGGCTGACTTTGGTGGGAAAGCACCTGTCACTGTGCTTCAAGTTGGACTTTTCACATTCTTGCAAGCTTTGACCCCCAAAGAAATCCCCTAACCAAAGCCAACCCATTGCTGGTACTTTGCAATGACCACCTTTGGGCCAAGGAAAACACTCGGTCTGTGGGGGTCCTGGCCCAGCACAGCTGTGCTCACCCTGCCCACCAGTCAGCCTGTTCTTCCCACCATGCCCGTCCCCCCCACCTGCACATTTCCAGGGACTTTCCGTGGTGTCCACTCCCCCGGGTAGCCTGCCTTGACGTGTCCCCTCTGGAGTGGGTGACTTTCCATGTGCCCACAGCAACTTCTCCTCATCTTTGTGTCAGCAGTGACCATATTCTTATGCCCAAATCTACCCCTCCCCAGCTGTCAGCTCTAGCAGGGCCTGGACAGTGCCCGACTCCTTGTCCCCTGTGCCAAACCCCCAGAGGGCACCCCATAAAGGTTTGTGGAGTGACTGCATGACTGGGAGGCAGTGGGATGAAAAGAGATTGGAAGCTTTCCAGCATCACCTCTGAGCTGTAGACCGTCAGGCTGGTGACCGCAGGCCTTTGGGCCCTGAGGAGGAGGATAGGACCTCAAGGCCAGAAGTCATCTGGGCACTGACCTTCCCAACCAGCTGCTTGACTCTTACACTGGACATGCAGCCAGGATGGTCAACAGGGAGGTGACCGCACACCCACCGTGTTCAAAACAGGATGTTGAGGCTGGCCTCCTTACCATGGAGGTGCTCGGGGACTCAGGCCTGGGTGTGGGGAGATCTCATGCCCCTTCAGCAGCCCCCAGCTCTGCCGTTCTGTGTGCCATGGCCAGAAGACCTCCCAGTGTGTCCCCCACCCTGCATTTCAGCTCCACAGGAGCCTCGTTCAGCCTTAAGCAGGCAAGGCCTTGTCCACCCCAGGGACCCCTGCCCACACAGCTATTCCCTGTAACCCACCACCTCCTTGGGCTCTTCTGCAAATCACGGACTTTGGAGTCAGAGTGACTGAGGTGGAAACCCACAGCTGGAGCAGGTCAGCCTGTGACCTGAGTAGTGCTGGATTTGGGGCCATGCTTTGGGTTCTAGAAAGCCAGTCTCAGCTCCACAATCCTGAACAGTGAAGCAGGGATGGGTGGGGAGTAGATGACCTCTTGGCAGCTCCACTCTGAGGTTGGCAGGTATGAGTCAAGTAACTTCTTTTTTCATTTTTAAAAAGATTTATTGAAGTATATCAGTCACACATAAACATACATAAACAATAAGCATATAGTAATAGTTGTGAACTTACAAAACAAACATATATAGCATCATACAGGACTCTTATAACTCACTCTACCACCAATACCTTGCATTGTTGTTAGACCTTTTAAACTAATGATTAAAGAGCATTGTCAAAGTATTAATATTAATCAAAGTATTTTCCCCCAACCCACCCTATTATTATCTTTATGTAATTTATATGTGAACATACATAAACAATAAGTGTATAGTAAAAGTTGTGGACTTACAAAGCAAACATGCATAACATTATACATAAATCAATCCTCTACCAACACCTTGCAGTGTCATGAGACATTTGTTACAGATTATGAAAGAATATTGTAAAAATCTTACATTTGGTGTATTTTCCCCCCAACCCACCCTATTATTATTTTTTTAATATATTTTTTATGGCAGAAGTTGTAAACTTATAAAACAATCATGCACATGTGCAGAATTCCCCAACAACATCCATCTATCAACACACCTCACTGTGATGGAACATTTCTTACAGATAAAATATCAGATTTTTACCACATCCATAGTGTACATTTGGCACACATTCTCCATACTGCCCCATTATCAACACAGTACAGCTTTGGCATAGATGCAAGCATATTACATTATTACTGCTAACCACAGTCCATAGGTCACTCCGGTTGTATTTTTCCCTTGCTTCTCCACATTCCCACCACCCTGTAGTAGTGATGTACATTTGCTCTAGCTCACAAAGGACACTCTTGTACCTGTACCAGCAACCACAATTCTCATCCACCTCTTGGTTTACTGTGCTATTCAGTTCCTAGATTATTCTATAGCATTCTGTCAGTTGGCATTTACATCCCTAGACTACCATTTTCAGCCACATCCCCATTTATAAACTAGCTGTTACTCAGTATTTGTTACCATCTACTCTATATATTTCCACACTTATACATTAAAGCTTATTAAAACTTCTACATACATTAAACATCAGTAGTCCATATCAATCCTCCTCTTATCTCCTTTCAGAATCCACCACCTTACCACCAGGACTTGAAGATATTTTCCTAAAATTTCTTCTAGAAGCTTTATGGTTCTTGCTTTTATATTTAGGTTTTTGATCCATTTTGAATTAATTTTTGGATAAGGTGTGAGCTAAGGGTCCTCTTTCCTTCTTTTGGCTATGGATAGCCAGTTCTTGATGTCCTTATGTTGAATCACCCTTGCGTACCTGGGATAAATCCTGCTTGGTCATGGGAGGATTTTGTTGAGGATTTTTGCATCTATATTCAGAAGGGACATTGCTCTGAAATTTTCTTTCCTTGTGCTGCCTTTATCTGGCTTTGATATCAGAATAATGCTGTGCTCATATAATATTTTAGGAGGTAACTCCACAGCCAATGGGGAAAGGTTGAAAGCTTTTCAATATCAGGAAAAAGGATGCCCACTGCCACTTATTCAGCATTGTTCTATAAGTTTTAGCTAGAGAAATTAGGCAAGAAAAAGAAATAGAAAAAATTCAAATTTGAAAAGAGGAAGTAAAACTCTATTTGTAGATGACATGATTCAATATTTAGAAAATTCTGAAATATGTATAACAAAGCTACTAGAGCTAATACGAATTCAAGAAAGTGGCAGGGTATACTATCAACACCCTAAAATCAGTAATGTTTCTATACACTGGTAATGAACAACCTGAGAAAGAAACCAAGGAAAAAAATCCATTTACAATATTAACAAAAAGACCCAAATATTTAGGAATTAATTTGACCAAAGAGAAACTAGCACTGCACCTACACAATGGAGGTAAAAAAAAGCACTTGCCTGGACTACTGTAGATCCACTACCATGTCCTGTGATTAAAGTCAATGGCAATTTGCAAGAACCCTATCCGAGCAGGACTCACAATGGCCCAGAATCTTCAAAAATGAAAGTTTGGGTCACCCCACCAGGCAAAGAACAATGGCCAGCTGAGGTGCTTGTGAAGATAAAAGGAACACGGAGTGAATAGTGGAAGAAGGTAGTGGTAAATACAAACTTTGACTATGTGACCAAAGAAATGAGGACTGTAATGGTCATGAATTTTTTTTCCTTGTTTTGTTATGAGTAGGTTCATATATGTACATAAAATGAATGTCTGTTTTCTTCCCTATTCTTTTCCCCTTATATGACATAACTTATATTAGATTCATGCCATAGTATTTAAAGATATCAAGTTTAAGAGTGAATATTACCCAGGACTTGCACCCTATTCTGGAGGGAATTAGTGTTTCCAGTTGTTCCAGTTGTAGGGCAATTAATATTGTTAGGCAGATATATATTTTATTGTTTTTATTTAGAGACTAAGTATAGTTTAAGGTGATGTGTATGTCTGTTAAGTTGACAAGAGGTGGACTGTGATGGTTAAGCTAATGTGTAAACTTAACTAGGTAGTGGTGCCTAGTTATTTGGTCAAGCAAGCACTGGGCTAAATGTGATATGAGGGCACTTCACAGACTTTAATCATCAGTGAATTGATTGTGTAGATAATTGGTTACATTTACAGTCAACTAAGGAGACTGTCATCAGCAATGAGTATAGCTCATTCAATCAGCTGAAGGCCTTAAAAGGGGAAGTGATTTCAATATTCAGAAAGAGAATTCCCATTTCAAAGAGTGTCTCCTGGGGAACTCATCAAGGATCTTCATCAGAGCACCTGGTTTGTAGCCTGCCCTACAGAATTTGGACTTGTGTATCCCCATGGTTGCATGAGACAATTTTATAAAATCTCATACTATTTACAGATATCGCCTATCTGTTCTGTTTCCCTAGAGAACTGTAATGTAGATATCAAGTCCACTTTACTGGATCAGAACAGTCTCTTCAACAAATGGTGCTGAGAGAACTGGATGTACATAGCCAAAAGAATGAAAAAGGAACCCATTCTTACTTCCTGTACAAAAAAAATTCAAAATGGATCAAAGACCTAAGCATAAAAGCCATGACTATAAGACTAAAAGAAGATAATGTAGGGAAACATCTTTAAGACCTTGTGTTAGGTGAGGGGCTCTTAAACCTTACACCCAAAGCATGAGCAACAAAAGAAAAAATAGATAAATGGGGCTTTCTCAAAA